>NC_056738.1:452650099-453019955 GCF_019279795.1 Protopterus annectens
CTGGGAGGCATCTGTCATCAGGGTGACCACTGGAGAGGGAATAACAAAAGGACTTCCTTGATTTAGATTGGATGTCTGAAGCCACCAGCGAAGGTCCCATTTGCATGTTTCTGTAATTATAATGGGATGATTGAGGGGAAGGTCCTGAAAGGACCATTGAGTTGACAATAGCCACTGAAGAATCCTCATGTGCAATCTTGCCAGAGGAACTAGAAGAACCGTGGCAGACATCGAACCTAAAACTTGTAGGACTATCCTGGCTGGGGCTTTGGATTTTGAAATCAGGGCTTGAACCTGGCCTTGTAAAGTTTGGATCCTTTCGGTCGGAAGAAAAACGCGCATCAATCTTGAGTCTATCTCTGCTCCTATGAATCTTATGCGCTGAGAGGGCAGCAAGACAGACTTTGACCAATTGAATGTAATTCCCAGGGTAGCACCCAGGGAGATGGTGGCTTTGAGGTTGTCCATTAGTAGATGCCTGGTGGTGGCAGTCAGGAGCCAGTCGTCCAGATAGGGAAACACTTGGAATCCAAGACTCCTCAGGTGAGCAGTCACTACTGCCAAACACTTGGTGAACACCCTGGGGGCTGTGGTGAGACCAAAGGGCAGTGCACAAAATTGGAAATGACTGTCTCCCAGGCTGAAGCGCAGATACCTCCTGGACGCCTGATGTATCGGTATGTGATAATAGGCGTCCTTGAGGTCTATGGAGCACATCCAAACATCCTTCTCCAACAATGGGAGAATGGATTGTAACGTGACCATTCGGAATCTGGATTTCGTGACGGATTGGTTTAGTCTGCTGAGATCCAAAATTGGTCTCAGGTCCCCTGTCTTTTTTGGCACTAAAAAGAACCTCGAGTAATTTCCGGATCCGATCTGGTCTGTGGGGACCGGTTGGATGACTCCTTTTTCTAGCAGCTTTAAAGCTTCTGCGGCTGCAATTTCCCTTTGACTGGGTGGTGGGTCCGGGATTTTTTTGGACGGTGGGGGTGAGCATGTGAATGGGATGGTGTAACCTCCGGCAATGATCCGAAGCACCCATCTGTCCTGAGTGATTGACTCCCAGGCTTTTAGGTGCTTGGCAAAACGGCACCCGACTGGCTCCGGAGCAGCACAGCCGGGCAATCCCTCACGAGGTGTGGGAGGCTGAAGAGCCACGAAAGGACTCGCGGTCTCCAGAATTGCGGGGCCCTCTGCCGCCTCTGGGACGGCGTCTCCCAGAAAAATTTCCCCGTCCTCTGCCTCTGGAAGGGAATCTTCCTGCTGTTGAGGAAAAACTTACGTGATTTACGGAACCACATCTTCCCTCCTCCTTTAGCCTTGGGATAAGGCCGAAAGGGAGTGGAATAACGGGCACCTACGGCAGATAAAGTTTTTCCCTCTTGTTCACAGCGGGTAAGGGTGTCTTTAACCTTAGGTCCAAACAAAGAGGACCCATCAAAGGGAGCGTCGGCGAAGGAAGACTTGAAGGCCTCCGCAAACTGACACAAGCGGAGCCAGGCTTGTCTCCGTAGAGCCACGCCTGTGCCTGCCGCTCTACCCGCCCCTTCGGCCGCATACGAAATGAGCCTCATGGATGAGTTAGAAATTGACGTAAGGATAGCCAACTGAGAGCTAACCGACTGGGCTAGCTGCTCAGGTAGGTTACCCGAGAGGGAATCTGACAGCTCCTTGACCAGATCCCTCTGAAGCCTGGTAAAATGTGCCAAATAATTCAGAGACCTTAAAGTAAAGGCCGCTGAAGTCAGGGTGCGCTTCCCGTACCTGTCCATGCTCCTAGACTCCTTATTAGGAGGATGGACGGACGTTGAAGCCTCTGCCACGTCCTGTTGTGTAGCAGATGCCACCACCATGGCATCTACAGCCACGCCTTTAGTGAGGAACTCCTTCTCGGGTGGGGCAGACAAAAATTTATTAGGACGAGAAGGGACTGGTTCCACGGTATCTGGATGTTCCCAGCCTTCTTGACAAACTAAATCCAGAAGCTCGTCAAGGGCGGAGACACCCAGGAGGCGGAGGGCTGAGCCCCAAAGGCCTTGAGGAGCACTGACTCATCAGCAGAGCGGGGTTTGGATATCCAGCCGCCTCATTGCTTGAGGATCTCTAAGATGTCTGCAAATGAGACATCATCCGAGGACGACCGGGGACCCCTCTGCATCATCAAGATCAGTGTCCGATGTAATAGACTCGGGGAGTCCACGTGCTTCCTCTTGCACGATCTCTTCCTTGGGGTTCCTCTGAAGACAACTCAAGAACCCTCAGGAGGAGGGGAACCCCAATGGGGTAACCTCAGGCCCAGGGGCTCCACTGCCTACGGACAGGGGAACTGCCAAAGACCCAGTCTCCACGCCCAGGGAAGGTGCCGGTAAAGCCGGAGAGATGGCCGAAGAAGACTTGGTCAAGGCACTCCTCATAGCTCTGAAAGCCGGACCCCCAGAATCCTGGGAGTGTCCGGTCCCCGGAGCCATGATAGCCGACGGAAGTCCGGCAGCCCAAGCACCGAGAGGGAGGCTCGGAACCGATAGCATAGGTCCCGAAACATCACCCCCGGGTCCAGCTGAAGAAGTCCGTGTACCAAACTCGGACCCGAAGGCCCAGGTTGGAGTAAGGGTCGGAGCCGACCCTAAGATCTCCACCGGCTCCAACAGCACCTGCTCCGACGGAGCCGAAGCGGTCGGAGGAGGAATAGCAATGGGATGGGCCTGGGCTATCGGCTCCGAAGCCAACTGGGTCGGAGCCGAAACAAATTTTTGAAAGACTGGGGACTGGAACAGTCTTTGGAGCACCCTGTCTATATCCGAATCCGACATCCTCGAAGACCGAGAGGATACTGAACGGGTTCGAGATGGCCTCTCCAACGGCCCCAAAGGGCTAGGGGACCGGCTCCGAGGCGACCCGATGACTATCGGCACCGAAGGAATACCCACACTAGATTCCATCGGTGCCGAGGAGGACTTCGGCGCCGAGGAGGAAGTGTCTGAGCGGGCAACCTTTGTCGGCTCCGAGACCAGTGGAGCCGACGAAGGTGACCCGCCTCGATGCCCCAGCCATCGGCTCCGAAGCCAGAGGAGTCGAGACTGGTGGCATCGAGGCAGACCGTTCTGCCCTCGGCTCCGAAGTCCTTGGAGCCGAAGGAGAAGCCTGCCTATGTCTTTTGGCGGTCGGATCCGACGGACTGGTCGGAGCCGACGCCCTTTTCTTTTTGGCTGGAGAAGGAGAGGATGCCAAAGCTTCTTCAAAGGAAGGTTTTATTAACCCTTTAAGAATAAGTTTATTCTTCCTCTCCTGGAGGACCCTTGAGGAAAAAGCGTGACACACACTGCATGACTCTTGTAAATGTTTTGCACCCAAACAATACACACAGAGCGAGTGATCGTCTGTGATAGACATTTTGAAATTACATTTGGTGCATTTTTTAAAGCCCGAAGGCCTAGGATTCTGAGACATTATAGCAACAAAAAATCAGTAATCCCTGACAGAAAAAGACTATCCACTGACTTTCTGTTTTACTGACACTACCTAATAATCGGTTACAGTTGCCGATTAGGTAAAGAAACCGTAACAAATAACTAAAGGGTACTTTGAAACCCTCTAAGGTTTAAGGGGGTTGACTGACCGGGAAGGCCCTAAGATGAAGGAGGCCTAAAATCAAAATCAACGCCCAATCACACAACAAAGTCTTCTCACAAACTCCAAACACACACAAAAGTGAAGAATAGCCGTTAAAACAGCTTTTTATGACAAGAACAGCAAAATTCTGACAGAAAAAAGTTAGTAAAAATTACTACTCAGCTCAGCCAGCTCGAGACCACGTCTTCGCAGGTTAGCGGCAAACGAGATCTGGGGGACTGGTAGTGGTGCATCCTGGGATATAGTAAGCTCAGCCAATAAGAGACTTCGCTCTTTGGCATAAGCGTGCCGAGTCGGAGCCGAGGGATCGGCTCCGAACCCATCAGTCAGAATGTAGGCGAGATAGGATCACATAACATCTTAGGGATCTGCCATCTTGTATGAACTGACCTTGTAAAATGTTTTTTGACAAATTAGTTCCTGATTAAAAGTGCTAACTTCTTCTTAGAGCCTCGTTATCTATTGTGGCTAAATTTACAAAGGCTACTAGAATGACCCTATTGTTTAAAACATGTTTATGAATCTTGGGGAGTATCACAACATTGTTATGGTACTTATTTCCAATATTAGCTAATTCAAGTGTTTTAGAAGTAATTTTACAAAGGAAAAATCAATGTTCCACACAGTGAAAATTTGTCAGAACCTGTACTTTTATATACATATCTAAATGGTTGACTGTATAAAATGTTATTTTATACTATCAAAAAGATGAACTTTTTCATTTGACAGTATTGTTTTTTCAATGGCTCATAAAATGAAGGCTTTACTACACAACTCCGATGTTTAAGTATACCAAGTCAGCGAACTTCATTATAAAAGGAAAACTCATTTTTTTCCTTTACCTTGAAGTGTGTCATTTTGGAACTAGTATATACAGAAGTCGGTGTGAAGGTAAAGCCCTACAATGGGCATGTAGAGGAAGCAGCTCTTCGGCAAATAAAATTATTTCGACTAAAGTCATCCATCTGTACAAAGAAGTGAAATTACTATTTCTTGATGAAATGGTGGATTACTACTTAATCAAACAACTATTTAAACTTTAGTATATTTCTGATAGCCCTTTGTTTTGAAGAAAAAAGTACCTGTGACAAAACAGACAAATTCTCTGCTAACACATCCTGCAAAACTGTACATCTTTGAACAAACTAAGTTTTTCTATAGTTACAAAACACACTAACTCTTAAACTAAGGGTTATTCATATTCATGTCTTGTACAAATCACCCAAATGTCCTGTCATCAAAATCCAATGTGAAATTATACTTCACCTAGACAACTTTGATCCCTAAACAAAATAAAAATGTTTGTATTAAAATAAGCCCAGCATTTGTTGCGGTTTTACTATGGAACTCTTTCCCAAAAGAAATACAATCAAACATCAAAAGCTTTCTATAAAATTTTAAATATTACCTAATAACAAACTGCATATACATAAACTTATCTTTTAAAATAAATGCTGATAAAAGTATTCAAAAATTTGCTCTATAAATACTCATCAGACAGATTACACTTCAAATACTATAATAAGAGGCAATATCATACTCTCACCTTCCCATCTCTAATGAGTAATTTAGTTTCTGCCCCTGCCTTTCTGTATTCTTGCTATTTTTTTCCTAAATAAACCTACTGTAAGTTTTCTCCCCCTCACCATATCCCTGTTTTTTTCTCTTTCCGTCTCTTTTCCTTCTCCCTTTCATTGCGTACACATAATTGCCTGTAAGAAAGTATAGCATATCACTGGAACACTTTGTTATAACTCTATCTAATAACGTAATTTTCATTGATGCACTATGTTTGTACCACTTCTGCTTTAATCTATTTTGTAGCACTTTCATCTCCAAGCCTAAAGTGGAAATTGGTTTCTAGCCCAGTTGGACTGTCTTAGTTAAATGGAAATAAAATAAAAAAACAATTAAATAAATACATACATAAATTACAGCTCTGGTTTTGTCAAAATGTGAATTGTTAAAATATCATGTTTTCTATATAAATAATGTTTCCTTTTACATACTAATGTGAATTCAGAAAAATTTCCAAGAGGTTACCTTGGAGTAACTTTTTTGAAATTTAGCGACAGCCCTGCCATAGTGCTTTTCCACAAGGACATGCAGCACTGCAGTGCGCTGTCTCCCCAGCTCTGCTATATGTTAATGAGGCATTCTGGGGAAGACATATATACTAATCAATGAGGTGCACTCCCTCTGAGTTGCCTGTGGTAATGCATTTATGCAACCGTGCAATTCAGAGACTCGCTCAGCTGGCTGCTCCTGGCCACTTATAGTAATGAATACAGCCAAAAGACCATGTTCATCCATCAAGATAGGAGGTAACTGCCAGGGAATTTAGTGGTGAGGTAGTGTTAGGGTGTGTGTCTGTGTGGGGGGGGGGGTTGCATATGTAAGTGTCTGTCTACATGGAAGGTCACAGTAGGGAGGTTGTTGAGGGGAGGTTACATGTGTTTTTGTGTGTATAAATATATATATATATATATATATATATATATATATATCTGTGAGTGTGAATGTGCGTTTGGGGATTGGGGTGGTTGTCATCCTCCACACACCTCCTAGACTAATAAGCAAAGCCTGCAACTTTGGGTTGGGGTGACCACTAGCCACCAGGAATAAGTGTAAGGATGTGAGACAGGGAAACACTAGCTACTAGAGATAACTCTCAATAAATGGCTCAGGGGGAAACACTAGCCACCAGGGCATAGCTGGCCTTAGGCATAGGCCAACTAGGCAACTGCCTAGGGTGCTTCTTTAGCAGGAGCACTTTCCCAATATTTGTTTGGTGTAGGTAGACCAGAATAGGGGCACCAGGTTGTGTGGTGGGGGGCACCATGGAGCCCTTTTGCCTAGGGCACCAGTTGACCTAAGGCCACTCCTGCACCAGGGTCAACCTTTATCATTGTGCCTTAACAGCACTTACACATAACATGGGTTGGGGAATCCATTAGACACCAGGAAGAACTCTGAACACCAGGGATACTTCATATAGCTTACTTAAAAGGCATTTAATTGAAAAAATGCAGGGAACCACTTAGGGATACTTGAAGTCATGTGCCTTAAAGGCACTTAAATAGATTCCAACCCTGGACCTTTCCACTTCCCACAGAGGATATTAGTCCTCTGTATCACCACTAGATATCATGAGTATAATGTAAAAAGAAAAGACTTAAAAATACATAAAGTACAAAGCATACCTCTCAGTCTCACAGCACAAAAAATCAAAACAAAGCCAAAATGAATGGTGAGACAAAATCAGAGGCAGGTTTTAATTATTCCTCCTATTAACTAGTATAGCTTTTGCACTAAAATGCATTTACTGAAGGGTATGAAGTGTGAAAGTGTAATGACTGGCATTACATACTGACTGTAATTTTAAATGATTTACAACGGCAGGAAAAAGGAGATACTGAGGACATTCTGACAACAAAGGAGCATGTGTGCAGTATGTGGTGAGTCTGTATATGTGTTTAAATTGTTTACATGTGGTACAGAGTGAATGGGGTGCCCATGATAACATAATGTGTCTGCCACTGCTAACTACTACAGTAAAGTGTTAAGCTGCACTCACAGTAGTTAACAGTGATTCAAAGACATGCAAATTAGCCAATAATGAATTATTTTCTCATTGCTACTAACGTACTTGTGAAACCGAGCCTATCTACCACAGCCCATAGCTCTAGTGGTGTGTGTGTGTGTGTGTGTGTGTGTGTGTGTGTGTGTGTGTGTGTGTGTGTGTGTGTGTGTGTGTGTGTGTGTGTGTGTGTGCATGTGTGTGCGTGTGCGTGTGTGTGTGTGTGTGTGTGTGTGTGTGTGTGTGTGTGTGTGTGTGTGTGTGTGTGTGTGTGTGCATTGTCGTCATATAAGATGGCATAATTTCTTAACAAACAAAAATGTAACAGAATTGCAGCTCAGGCTTTTAACAATTTCATCACATAATGAATGACAGGAAATATATAAGATTGCAAAGCTAAACTCCTTAAACATCTTTTTAAAGTATAGTTATAATTAGTCCCTGCACTTTAAACATTTTTGAAATAAGGCTTCCTGAGAAATAAGACAATTATTCTTCCCCAACTCTGAAAGTGATGCAAAAATACTTGTTAGAGTATGTGTGTCATCTGCACTATCCAAACCAATACACCAATAACATGCAATCTGAGAGATCAGGACTGGCCTTAGATCAAATGACACTCTAGACAAAGGGCTCCATGGTGGTACCCCCCCACTGTCTACTGCTCCCCCCACTCTCGTGTATATCACCTCAAGCCCCCAGCCCCCATTCTGGCCTACCCACTCTATCTAAATTACTTTTTTCTCCTTTTCTCTCACAACTTGTTTTACTCTCATTTTTTTTTCTTTTAGTTATTCATTCATTTATTCATTCAACATTTTCTATTCATGCAAGACTGTACTCTGATAACTATGGAGGAAAGAACTGCATTATGCCAGGAGTCTATGGGCCACAAAGCCCCCAGAAAAGCTGGGTGTTATAAATAGCCTGAGTTATTTTTTTAAACAACTTTTTCATCTAATGATGGCCTAACGAAAACCATGATTAAAGAAAGAAATTCAGTTTTACTCTTCAACCTTTTCTGCACACCCTAACTGACCAAAACTACACTATAATAACTGCAGTGGAAATAATTGTGTTAAGCAGGGAGACCGGGGTCCTAGCCACATGTTTTCTAGATACCCCGAGATGCATTTTAGAGTTTTTAAAATAGCCTTTCCATTCAATGATGACCTGAAGGAAAACTTTATTTAAGGAAAGAAGCTCAGTCGTCCTCTTCATCTTTGTTTTTCTCCTGCATCCTTTTAGTAATCACTAACTAACCAAGACTACATGTAATAACTGCAGTGGAAATAACTGCATTAACTGTTAGGGTTCCAGAAGCCATGGGGGTTCTAGATGCTCTAATGTGCATTTTAGAGATTTTCTAAACATCACTAGAACCCATGAAGGTTCTAGATGCTCTGAGGTGCATTTTAAAGTTTCTTTAAATAACTTTTTCTTTTAATTATTGTCTGAATAGAAACCATTATCAAAGAAAGAAATTCAGCTTTACTCTTCAACTTTGCTTTTCCTGCATCCTTTCAACACACTCTAAATGACCAAGACAACGCTGTAATTAAATTAAGCTGGGGGTCTGGGGGCTGCTAGGCACTCAGAAGCTATGGGTTATAGATGTTCTGAGGTGCATTTTGGAGCTTTTTCCAATGTTTTTATCCAACGATGGCCTGAACTAGAAATAAGCATAAGGAAAATAATTTCAATCTTACTTTTTTCAAGGAAGAAATAAGCTGTATCCAAGTTTTAATGTTCAAAGCTGACTAAACACCTGTTCACAATAAACTAAGAAGTCAAATGCTTGTGAGAATACATATATTATATCTGGGAGTACTACCTGCCTCCTAACCCCCCAAAATAAAAATAGGAAACCACTTTCTCTGTATCCTCTGGTCTTAAACTGGGATTAAAAGTAAGGCATAAATGCCCACAGTCATATATTTTAAGCTGCTGCTGTCATATGTGTACAGAGCATGCCTCCTCACCCCCTACCTCAAAAGGACAGCTACCTTCTGTGTGCCCTTCTGATGTCAGACTAGAACAAAACTGAAAAACACATATAACAGAATGCATTTGCTGTCAGACATATATAAACAGCATGCATCTTTACTCTTCCCCAAAAAAACAGTTTCCTGTATATACATCAGTTGTTTGATTGCAGGGAAAATAAAAAAAAAAATTACAATAATGTTTTCTACTGATTACGTCTAGACAGTAAAATGTTCTTATAAAGTTATAACAACTCCTGTGCACACCTCTGATGTTTGTGAGGAAAGTTAAAGAAATAATGGCTGCACTGTCCCCAGTTCAACCCAACATATAGGCTTCTGAGGTTGGGAGGAATGTTAAAAAACAATGATATCGTTCCCAACGCTCCACACAAGTACAGCAACATTCTGTGTGTACCTATGAGTAGGACTGGGTTTACACTAGGTGGGGTTCTAGATAGAGGCAACTATTAAGCCCGTGTCAAAATCCTCTTATATTGCTGTGGTGTGTGGGGGATACCAGCCTCCAGAAGCTTTGAAGACCTGGGTGTTCTGTGATGCATTTTTTAAACCCTCTTTTTTTCAGATGACAGTTAAACTGAGCAAGTGAAAAGAGGACCAGTTACTGTCACCCAGGCAACCCCCAACAAGCAGTCACAGCCACATTCAGACATCTTATTGTGATGAAAGCTGATGGCTCAAGGCTGTGTAATGTATTTCATTTTTGTTCCAAACAAACAGCTGACATACATTAAAATATTGCACATTGTTTCATAAAAAACACATTAGCCCTGCATAGTCAGAATAATAAGCAAACAGCAGGAGGCAGCTAGTTATATTTTTCTACAGCCCCAGCAATTATACCTACTCTGTTTGTGCATATCAGGTGTCCAGTTAACTGGCTCATCTTATATCTCACAAATGCACACAAGTCCTGTAAAGCCAGATAGTCACTGCTTAAACTAAGCAAACAATAAGAGGTTCAGTTATGTATATCTACCAACCCCAATCCCCACCCAGCAGTTATAGCACAATGTCTAATCCCCATGCAATATTTGTTCACCTCTGCTCAAACAAGTTGTAGTGCATTAATGTAGTTCAAGTTGCTCCATAAAAATCACAAAGCCAGAAATACTGCCAAAAATATCCACTTGATCACTACCAGCATCACTTTAAAATAATAATAACACTTAAGTCACTGCTTAGGTGTTCAATCTCATTACAACAGTCCTTTCATCTCAGATGTCCTGAAATCTAAAGAATGTCTGACTTTGTCTCATATTTTTAATCTCTGTCCCTCATAAAATTTTTGATTTTATGGTAAATTGTTGAATATTACATGTAGTCAGTAAAGTCAGGCATTAGAAATTCATACTTATTGTTAAAAAATGTGTGTTAACAAAAACCTTCATGTGAGTTTACTTCTACATTTGAATGCTGAGATGCTCTGTGACATTGTAATGTTCAAGTCTAAAGAGATGTAACTTGAACGGTAAAGTGGAGCCTCTCCTCCCTTGTGCACCCAATATGCTGCAGGCACATTCTGTCTTAACAGTGTACCTTATTTATTTGTTTCACTGCTCTGAAAAATAAGAAAATATGGGAAGAGTGTCCCTACAACAACACCCTAGATGACCACCTAGTTGGCCTATGCATAAGGCTGGTCCTGTGGAATGTTTTAGTGGCATCCAGGCTTTGAAAAATTATTTACTATTTTTTTTCTGAAAGAACAGTAGAAATCCTATTATAAACTTCTTTTGAAATGCAGAATAAGCTAGTAGGTGAAACATTACTGATACAAGGAAGAACTCTATGCTGAATGCAGCACCATATCCCAGACAGAAAAAATTGAATTCAGATGCAAAAATGTGTAAGTGAATTGTTTACTGCCAGGTTACCTCTACTGCTAGTTCACAAAATGTGTCATCACAATGTCTTTCTGTTGCAACCAGTAAATTTGTACTGCTAACATTCTGTTGCAAAGTGAATGTCAAGGGCTGGCATAGCTAATGCTGTAAATAGTACTATTGCAAAGGTTTACTAAAGTTCAGTGTTAGGCAACATAGAAAATAATGTCAAAATGTGCTACAATTGAACAGCATCTAAAACTCACGTCAGAGGAATTGTTATGAGTTATATCAATGATATCTATTCATTTGAATAACTAAAGATAACAGCCAGCCTAAGCTTTGTTTGAAATAAAAAGACAATAACCTGGTAAATGATGTCATTGTCTGAAGAAATGATGACAAAATATTGCATTAAAGCATTAAATGGAGTCATTATGACAGTAACTTCCTCCTGATCACATAAATGTTTCCTTTGTTCAGGCCACTGCTCAAGCAATACTAAACAATATGAATGCAACTCTCCTTCCAAAGGACATGTCACCTAAACCATTCATAACTCTTAACTGTCCAGATTTTCACAGAATGCCCAGATTTTTGTCAAATATTTTTGGACTGTCCCTCATAAAATTTTTGACTTTCTGACAAATCACTGTGATGATCTGATGAGTGAAGTCACCAAATAATGACATACATTTGAGTTTCAGACTTCAAATCCTTCAGAAAAATGCATATTAACACAAACTTTGTTATTCTATCAACTTTGTAAGTTTATAAGAGCAATATTTAAAATTTGTCCCTATTTTGGGGCCTTTGTCCCCCAATTTTGTCAGGCTTTGTCCAGATTTATAGCACTAAGAGGTTGAGAGGTATGAGACCATTATCTCTGTAGTATCTTTACCTCCCACATATTTGATTCACCTGAGTAGCTCTCTTGTCCTAAACTATGATTCAGCTTACCACAACATTACTGTTCTCAACCAACTATGCACAGTCTAGTCCCCACTTTCATCTTACTGGTCTCTATCCTGATCTAGATACTACTGCCCGGTCTACTTCACTTTGTTGAAAAACCTACTTGTCAAATACCTTTCTGTCGAATCCTTTTCATCGATGCCGTAATCCACTGAATGTTCATTTCCCAGAGAAAAAATTGTTTGGCCATCATCGGGAATTTGCTCTTTTCCCACTGCAGTGCAATCTCGGAATTGGTATATTTAGTTAGGGAGTGTGGGTTTTAAATTTAATAATTTTTATGACAGTTGCTGGTTGGCCTAGTAGTTATTTTCCCTGGGAAAACTTTCACTTAAAAGGTCGTTTGATGGATAGAGCTTTCAACAAATAGGGTTCGATGAATAGGTATTTGCTAAATAGTTAATTCGACGATGTGATATAAACCCACTACTGCCCATATCTCCATCACTTCGACTCCTCCTACTTTGACTCTGTTCTCAATTTTCTATCCACTTATGTAACTGGACGTGTATTTGGTTTGTTAGAACTTCTATGTATATATTGTTTGTCAGGTTTTATATGCTTACTTATGTTACTCACTGACATTTGTGTACTGTACATTGCTTTGTTACATTATGATGTTACCTGGGCTGAGCCTGTAACTGGTCATTGATCAGTGTTGTACCATTATAAACAAATTTGAATAAATAAACTTAACTAAAAACTGGAAAAGTGAGATGGGTTTTGGAAGGGCAAGCATTCCTGTGGTGTTTACGGTAGGAATTCACAACCACTCCAGTGAAAGCCTATGAGAAAATTACTTCCACAATGTGGACTGCAGGCAATGAACTAAATCCGAAGTTGTAAGAATACCTTCAAGTTCTGAAGTTTAGAAAGAGCAATTTATTCTGTTTCTCATAGTTCTGTAGTGCCTTTTTATAATGATGGAAGACAGCCTTGCAGACATTGTAAGTGCCTAAAGAATGCATTGGAAAATTTTAAACTGTTTCTATAATTTCTATGATTTTTCAAGATGGAAGAAACAGTTCAAAATATTCCCTTAAATCAGTCTGTTTTTCATTTTGTGACACAATTTTCCATATAACATACATTTTTTACATTTTATTATGCTGCTTATAAAACTTTCAGTCTGAGTTTATGTACTATATAAGACCAAACATATATTACGGTATATGTTGCCCATTTTGTGTGTAAAATAAATAGCCTTAGCGTGTTTGCATATAGTTTGATACACAAAGGGAAGGAACAAGCTATTTTCATATTCTGTTTAATTGAATTTTAGTTTGTTACTTCTTTTTGTTAATACCATTTGCAGGTGTTTCATTTTCCAGCATCCACAATACAAATGTGCCACAACTTCCATTTATATTTTGTACATTTTTTATTATGTAGCTTTTCTAGTTCTACTTAGTGGCAATTTTATGCTTTCTAATCTATATTCATCCATACAAAATCAGTTTTCTATTTGTGTGGCTTGTTTTAGCTTGTGGCATATATATATATATATATATATATATATATATATATATATATATATATATATATATATATATATGGATCGCTATCACATCACCGACACTCCACAAACCCGACACTCAAAACAACGACACCAAAAAACCGAAAATGCACAAAACCGACAACTCACAGAACCGAACACCATAACACCGATACACAAAACACAGACACAAAAAACGTAAACTACACATAACTATACATGCACTAACCCTAACCCAAACCCTAACCCTAAGGTCCGACACTACCGCACACTTACCCTACCCGCACCCTAACCCTAACTCACTTAACCCGCCACTAAACCTACATTCCTTCACTATCGCACACTTACCCTACCCGCACCCTAACCCTAACTCACTTAACCCGCCACTACACCTAAAGTCCATCACTACCGCACACTCACCTTTTCCGCACCCTAACCCTAAATCCCACACTATCTCACACTTACCTGTCCGCTCCCTAACGCTAAATCCCTCACTATCGCACACTTACCTGTCCGCTCCCTAATGCTAAATCCCTCACTAGCACACACTTACCTGTCCACTCCCTAACGCTAAATCCCTCACTAGCACACACTTACCTGTCCACTCCCTAATGCAAAATCCCTCACTAGCACACACTTACCTGTCCGCTCCCTAACGCTAAATCCCTCACTATCGCACACTTACCGACTCGCGCTCACACGTTGCCCATGTCGGTGTTTCAGCTGTCGGGATTTCACATTGTCGATCATCTGTCTCGTCGGTCTTCTTAGTGTCAGTGTTTCGGCGTGTCGATGAAGTCAAGGGGACTCATATATATATATATATATATATATATATATATATATATATATATATATATACGCACACACACATATATATATATATATATATATATATATATATATATATACATACAATGGTTCACTTTTACAAATACAAGACCCCTCTCCATAATGACTCACATTTATAAAAAAAAGACCAGCTACTGTGAGCTCTGCAGCAATAACAAATAAAGTGTGACACCATCAGAAAAACAAACAGTAAAACCCATTGGTAAGCTGTTTAAAGAATCTCTTCGGGGTGGGGGGTGCAATTTTCCTGAACTGTCAACATGGGGCTGTGTTCTGACACATTCAACTATTAATAATACTTCAAAGATGTTATACCTTGGAGTATAAAAATACTCTTGAGATACTGTAACCTCAGACTTAGCAAATACTCCTCAATACTCACTCTTAAAATCATTCCTGAGGATAGCAATTATAGATTTCTGAATTACAACGTGGACCTAAGTACGATGTTTATTTCACTTCTTACTTTTATATCCTTCTTGTTATGTTAGCCATTTAACAGCTTATTTCACAGATATTTTAACATTTGTAAAAACAAAGCACAAGCCATCTCTACACTGGTGGATGCACTAAGCATCCAAACATGCTAATGCATAATGTCTGTATGGGACTAACCCGGTGAGCTCAAGAAAGCGGGGAGCTGAATGTCACAGAAAACAGATGGACAGATGCACCATATATACAAATCCATGCTCTCATAATACACTGCATCACATAAAATACTAGAAAAAAAATTAGAAATGAGACAGACACAAGAAATTGCCATAAGCAGGCGGAGTGTGTGCTAGGTGACACACCAGCATTCACCAACACTCAAGTTACCAAAGAAACTGCTTTTTGCATTCATTGCTCATGTAAAGTGCATTGAATTATTTTGTGCCAGGATTCAGTTCAACAACACTGCTGCAAAGGTAAGGAAGTTATTAATATCAAAGACTATTTCGGTATACTGCCTCGGTAGAATCTACAAACGGCAGTGCTGACATCATTTTCTCTTCATGGTTACACTCCTAAAAAAGGGCAAGTAGTCTGCATTTCTAAGTGTGTGCTGTTTTACATTCCTCTCCACTGTCCTTCTTAACCCCTCCTAAAACCGGTCACTTTTTAAACTTAATAATGACAATGATTAGAATTACAGACTTATTTTACTTCAGAAAATGTATATGAATTCACGTTCATTTTTTCTGTCAATGTCTCAAATTAATAGTACTAGTAGTTTAAATCTGTCCATGTCTCTTATTTCTAGATTTGTCTCTGATTCGGTTGAGATTTATCCCTGATGTATTGAGAGCTATGCTGTTTTATTTATTTATTTACATTTATTTATTTTATTTTTCTTGTATATTTTTGTTTTGGGGGTGACATGCCAGCAAAGTCAAGTTAGGCATTTTCTGAAATTTTGACACGCTGAGCTAATGTTTGCCTGGTTTATCACATTACATAGCATGAGAAAACAAAAAAAATCCAGTAATCAGGATAACTGTATAATAAAAGAGGGTGGATGGACTTGGCAAAACACAATAAATGTTTATTTATTCATTCATTTATTTGTTTGTGTATTTTTATTTAGCTAGTTAGTTTGCGATTTGTTAAGCAGGAAGGTAGCACTGAGGTTAATACCTTTTACAGGGGAGGCCCATAGTAAAAGAGCTCCATATGTATATTAGTAATGAATACAAACTGTCAAAAGGAAAATACAGTGAAAAGACAACAATCTATTAGAGTATATTGCTACATAGAACCAGTATAGTACAAAGGAGGTTAGGATGAAAACATAGCAAGACACTACAGCACAGACTTTATTTTACAACACAGTGTACAGCAGGTAATGCAGTTGCATTTCCAGTGGAGGCCAGAGTCAGTAAAATGTGAATACTTCAAAATAAAAGCAAAATTCTAAGGATAAGTGGTAAAGTGAGCCCACATGTAACAATGTCCAGGAATTGGGCTATGAATAAGGACTAGACTGTAAAAATAAGAAGGAAATCATAGGATCTAAATGAAAGTCCAAAGCCTAAGTTATTGTAGACGTCTGACTGACGGAGTGGGAGATTAAATATGTCACTGACGAAAGGAAGAGAAAATAATGCCACTGACAGAAAGGATGCAAAGTGAACGAGTATACATGGGAAGCAGAGCTAAAACAGCTGAAGGAGATGTAGGAGTAGTATTGTTAGAAGAGAAATAGAGAGCTGGAGAGAGTGAACATATTCATTTATTTTGTTAAACAGGTAAATGAACAGGTCCCAACTGCAAGTAGAATGATCTAAATGAAGTCAAGGCCTTGCTGGAGAAGGAAAACCAAACCTGTGATAACGTAGTAGTAAATAATAATACAGTTGTGAATTCAAAAGTAGAAGTTAGAGTGCATCATAAAAGGAAAAGGAATACATGAACAGTAATACTAATTGTTTGTGGTAATACTATAAGGGTAGTGCTACTGTTGAGTCCAGAATTCAAAACACTCTGGGGAAAAAAGGTTGAAAGACTCTTCAGATCTTAGAAGAATAAGAAGCACGTTCCAGGTTTTAAGAATTTCAGCTGAGAAAATTCATCAAGTTCTCTCTGAGTCCAGAACATCTTACAGGGTGAGAATACTGGATTGCTGCTAGCACTATACCAGGTGATACATATGGCAAAAGGCAAGTAGTTTAAGGTGTATTTTTATGAACAATCAAATGCTGTTCATAGGATCATAGGAGGTTACTAGGCTAATGACCTTAAGGCCCTTAGAGACCTAGCCAAGTTTTACCCTTATTTCCACCGTCATCCAAGAGGGACATAGGTGGAACACCTGGGTGAACTTACAGTCACGCATCTAATCGTCCAGATTGCATTTGAAGAGGTACAATGAGGTGCTCCACTTGACATGAAGAGAGAGCCTGTTCCAAAGGTGTGGTAACACCTGGGAGACAAATCTGTCCCTCCAGCACCTTCTATTAATTTCACATACCAGGTTAAGGCCATTAGAGCGAGTAACCCGTGTACCATTTGACTTAAGGATATGCAGCATTTCCAATAAAGCAGGATCAGAGATTGCCTTATATGCAAGGCAGAGATCACCTCTGAGCACTCTGTATGAAACAGAATAAAGTGACACTGATTTCAGATGATCCTTATAGGACAGCTGCTGAAGACCTTGAATTTTCCTTGTGAGGAACATTTGTGGTCTCTCCAATTGCTGCAAGTGCTTGGAAACTTACATACCGAAAAGGGCATTGTACTTAATTACTGGCCTGATGAGGGAAGAGTACAGGGAGGTTATAACTTCTTTTTTTCTGGAGACAATGCCCTTATTTATGAGATGAACAATATAGAATGCTCTTCTTATCTCTGTGGAGACATGATGATCAAAGGTAAGTTTGCTGTCAACCTGTGTACCCAGGTGGTTTACCACCATTTAGCCGATGGCCACAATGTCGGCCGTCCGTGTATCGAATGCATGCAGCAAAGATGCAAAATACCGAACGCAAATGCATCGAACAGCAATCCCGCTCCCCCTTTTGGACCCATGTTAGCACTCGTTTTGGATGTAGAGTTGTCGAAAATGTCACGTTCAGTGTTCTTTGCATCATTTCAGCCATTCGACATGCAAAACTTCGAGATTATGACTCGAGCATTAGTGGGTTCAACCGCAGTGCATTTGCTTAAACGGTGGTAAACTTACCCAGGTCTCTCACCATTGTGCGTACATAGGGTGTTGTTATTGATGTGGTAGTTAGCAGGAGCATCACTCTTACTGAAAGGGAAGATAATACATTTTTTTGCACGGAGTTTAAGGCCATGACTTTGGCACCAGTCATTTGTTTGTGTAATACTCTCTTGTAGGATGTTAACATCATTTGGAGATTCTATGACTGCTCCTAGTTTGCAGTCATCAGAAAACTTTGTCAGCCACAGGCCTTTAGTTTGAGCTTGCACTTTAGAGAAATAGCTTGCAAACAGTAGAGGTCCCAGAACTGATCCCTGTGGAACACCACTGGTTACAGGTCTGCTGTTGCAGGTGGATTCCCCTATTTTGACTATATGGGTTCGATCAGTAAGCCAGTTAGCAACCCATCTAATGATATACAGGTTTATACCTAGCTGGGTGAGTTTGTCAATTATGCCTGAGTGAGGGACAGTGTCAAAAACCTTGGCTAAGTCTAGGTAGGCTGTGTGCGCAGATTTCTCCTCATCAAGGGCCTTGGTGACTGTCTCAAAGAAGTACACCAGGTTTAACAGGTATGATCTCCCTTTGACAAATCCAAATTGAGTAGGGTCAAGTGCTTGGAGGATACCAATGTCATTGTTGATAAGGTCCATGATGATTCTCTCCATGGCCTTAGAGATAAGCCTAGTCAGGCTAATAGGTCTATAGTTCCCAGGGTCGGTGGAAGCACCACCTTTGTGCAAGGGGATAACGGTGGCCTATTTCCATTTAGCTGGGATGAAGCCACTGCTTAAATTATGATTGAAATGAGTACCCAATGGCATTGCTATTTCTTGTCTGAGCCCATGTAGGACGCAGGCTGGGATGTTATCAGGTCCCATAGATGTTGCTTTTTGGACCTTAGAGAGGCCGTTCACAACCTGCTCTTTAGAGATGCAGGGTAGAAGACCACAACCTGCTCTTTAGAGATGCAGGGTAGAAGACAGGTGATAGGGATGTCTTGGGGTAAGTGTGGCAGGGAAGGGGGAGTGAAGTTTTCACAGAACCTGTTGGCTAACAGGTTAGCGATGTCCACAGGCTCAATACATGTGGTATCATTAAGTACCAGTTCTGCACTGTTATGTTTTGCTCCTCTTTTTGCATTCCTGGCCAGCAGTGTTTCCTAAGGTTATTACAGTGATGGGTATAGAATGTTGAATTTGTTGCAAATCTTGCAATGTGACCCTAAGTAACAACAAAATGGTGTGAAGCATGATTTGAATTTTTTTTATTTATATATTAATTTCTTCTTTAACCAGGGTAGTGATATGAACACATTGGTCACATTTTAGCCACAGCCAGGACAGCAGCAACATTTTTACAACACAAATTAGCAGTTAATAACATTTGATACCGTGAGACAGTGAGAATTATTAATTTATAAAATTTAGAACAAAGCTAAACTAGCAACAGTTATTAAAAACAGAAAAAAGTAAAAAAATGTTTGTGAAAATATAGTTGGACATTACAATAGAATAAAAGAAATGCCACAGCTTTGAGGGATAGATATAATAAACATCCATTACATAATTAAAATATATTGGTTCACATTTGATTATACTTTAGAATCTGTTTTACTGGCTAGGAAGGTATGTTTGGGAAGGTGCAGAATTATAAATATTGTGTGCATTACTGGGATGTCATCGTATTCTAACCATAGTGGATCAGATATACATAAAAACACAGATTTATTTTTGAAAATTAAATGAAGACACCTCACTTTGGCTTTGCACAATTAATCTTAAAGGCATTTATATAATTTACACAGTACCTTAGATGCAAGCTCACAGTCTATAAAGGTAAGTCCTCTAACTGTATTCCATACGGGCATACAGCCCTTCCAGCTACCAGACTTTAGGTTGCAGTTCACAGCTGTAGGCCTCAGTTAGGCTTTCATCCACTATCTGCACAAACTTTTTACATGATTTTCCCTCACATTCAGCATAGGCTCCAAATGGACCATCCAAATCCAGGAATCACAAAACTTCAGACAGAACTCCCTACTCTAACCAGCTATGATCTTCCCACTTGAGGAAGTAACTTTTTTAATTCCTGCTTTCAGGCTAAAGTCTTCTATACAACATTAATATTCATTTAGTTTTCCATTAACCTATTTAATGCAATCAATTACCTCAGTAATTAATGTGAGGCTTTTAGAGATCCAGTGGTGGAGAAGGGTAAAGCCTTTACTGTGACCCATACCCACTCACAAAGCATTCTTACACTCTAATACTTTGATCCTTTAATATAATTATGATAGGAAGAAGGTTACTTATTTAAATGTATTTCTGTAACATACAGGAGTTGGTTTTAAATCAAAGATTCACAGAAAACCCACACCCAGCAACTCATATTTGCATTACACTAGTTTTTCACAACTTTTCTTTTAAAAGAAATTTGGGAAAGGATCAAAGTATTAGAGTGGCAAGAATGACCTGCACATGTGAAGATGTAGATGAAGACATGAATAAATTAGGGTATATGTTTATTGAAAGGGGTTATCCCAGGGATATGGTGGCAGATATGGTTTATGAGCTTAAAGGATCCCAGGGAACAAAAGTTAAACCCCTTTTAAGAGTAGGATCCATTGGAATGGTGAAATTTACCCCTGAGGATGTTTGTGACCATGGTAAATTTGAAAGGGCATGTGTCGTGGGATTTAATGAATGCTCTAATGATGTAAAAATATATTACATAAAAACTGGAAGTTTATTAAGGGAAATAAGGAGATATACAGAATTTTGGGTAAATAATGTTTTCATATATAAGATTTCATTCTATTTTAAGAAATTACTAGAAACAACAAAGATGATGGGTGGTGGGGGAGAAAAGGATCAAGCACATCAAAATGCCGATATTGTAGGCAGCATTCATTCATTTTAGAGGATAGCTCCATTATTTTAAAGAATGGTTTGGATTCCAGTATATATTTTAAGGGTGGTGATTGTGTATCATTTGGACTAGTATATTTAGCAAAATGCTCAACATGTGATTGCTTCTATATAAGGAAGATAGAAAGGACTTTTAGAAAGAGAATTTATGAGGACAATTGTTACATATCTAAAAAGAATACAAATTATGCCCTTGCTAAACATGTAGGGTCATATAAATGTTTTAGTAGGTTTGAGTTTGGAATTTTGGAAATTTTAGAAAAGATTCCTAGGGGAGGGGAATGGGAGAATTTACTAGACTAGAAGGAATTGATATGACAGCTTACATTAAATGCTATAGCACCACCTAGCTTAAATGAAAGTGTTTTTATGGAGTCTGTCCTTAAAATGAGAGCAGCTAAATTGTAATTTTATGTTTATTTATAGGCTCAGTGGGTGTTAGAATTGATAATTGTATTAATTAATATTTTAATTGCATTAGTTTATAATTAAACAAACATATTTTGTGACTTTGAATTCCACAGGTGCTTATTACAGTATGAATGTATTGCATGTATGGATTTTTTACTTGAACTTTATTAATTGTATCTACACTGCTGCATTATATGACGTTATTTACCTTTACATTTTTAAAGATGTAGGTTTGGAGGCTTATTTAAAGAAGTGATGTGTAAATGGATATATATAGCCGTGGTGGTGCAGCTGTAGCATTGTCGCCTCACAGCAAGAGGTTCTCCCGTTCAATTCTCGGCTGGAGCGCCTTCTGTGTGGAGTCTGCTTGTCCTCCCTGCGATCGAGTGGCATTCGAAAGACATGCATGTATGGGCATGTCTTCGTTGAAGGATGGGCATTGGGGTGGCACCTCGGCACCGTAAAAATCTACTGCTAATCAGCAGACCGGAGTTCCGCTGTGGCGACCCTTAACCGGAAAAAGCCGAAAAGAAAGATGTGTAAATGGGTATCATTCTGATAAAGTCACCAGTGAGGGATGAAAGCTCAATGTTTGATACCTTTTTTTATTCATTATGATTGTTTTTGTGCCTTGTGGTGATTAAAAATTGATTTTTAAGATCTAGATGTTTCACCCACTCATTAACAATTTGTTAAGGTTATAGGTAGTTTTCTGAGTGCTATACCAGCAGTTTTTGTTTCATGAGTTGCTTTACTATTACCCAGACAAACCCATGTTCAGCTAGCAGCATGAGCATTGGAAGGGCCACATGGGGAGGGTGGGAATGAGACCCTGATGTCAACTTGCCCGTCCTGGAGAGATAGAAGCAGCCTAGGTACACTGCAATATCAGTAGTAAGAGTCTTGTGAGCCCTTTGATTGAAAAGTGGTTATGCTTCTGGGCCGGAGATTATGCACATGCAGACGCATGCATGTACCTACCAATGTAGGAGTTACTGTTTTGCAACGTTGCTGAAGACATACTGCAGGTTAGAACACACTTCCTATTAGCAATATAATACTAAATGAGCATCCTCAGTCTCCTCACCTACCCTGAACATGAGTTGGATTGAGCCTGAATGAGATCAAGGCAGGAGCAGTAGATCCAGTGAATGAAGAGAGAAGCTAGCTGATGGTAGATATTAGTCAGCTGCAGGAAGGAAAAAATATTGTAAGACTTTTAATGGAAAAAGTTACAGTGTAAATAAATGTAAAGACAGTTGTAGCACAGCTAGGGTGGGGCAAGAGGGGCAACTGTCCCAGCTGCAAAGTCTTTGGTGGGCTCAATCAGCCAATCCCAATATCTAATGCAATACTGGCTTGTAAAACTATTGTTGTATTTGCAGTCAAACTTGAGCACTATAGCACTCTGAGTGTAGTCTAAACTGTAGCAACTGCTTCTTATATTAAAGCAGGCAGTGTGCTACAGTTTAAAAGTAAAAAAGAAATTATTTTTTAACTACAACCTGATTGATGTAGTACTCCATTCAGCCTACTGCACCAGCTTTTTGCTATATTTGTAGCAAGCAGTTTGCTACAGCTTAAAAAAAAGAAATTTTGAAAAAAACATGAATGCTGTAGCACTCCATGCAGGCAGGATATAAACTGTAGCAAATGTTTGCTACATTTGTATCAAGTAGTTTGCTATAGTTTAAAAAGAAGATTTTTTTTTTAAGTAAAACATGAACATCATAGTGCTCTTTGCAGCCAGGGTATAAACTGCAGCAAGTGTTTGCTACATTTATAGCAAACATTTTTTTACAGTTTAAAGGAATAAAGTTGAAGGTGGGTTGGGGGAGGGGTACAGAAATGGAACTTGAATGGCTGGGGGCAGGGGGGTCATGCATCTGGCCACCTGGTTGGTGTTCCAGTATAAGGATTGTCTATATTTTTTTCTGCTTTTTGGTCTTGACTTGAAAAGCTAAGAGGGTGGGATGCTAGTTCATAGTAACAGCCCAGGGTGCTGGTTGAACCAGCTATGTTACTGAAAGATGTATTCCACAAACGACAAACAAGATGTCACAAAGTATATAGAGGAAGTGGGTAGAAGTTATACAGAGTTTGGAATGTATCTAAGATTAGCTGAAAATTGGAACAATAGAAAATCTGAATTTGATTAGGTGATGGTTGGGAGATACAGGACTAGAGGGCTGTTTCTTTGAGAAACACTGACAATTTACTTAAAAATTCAAAACCACTGTCACTGTTTCTGTGGGGAAAGGGCATCCCCAGATTTTTGGACCTAAAAAGAAAAAATATATGATCTGCAGAGATTAAGGGTACAAACTGTAGCAACTATTTGCTACATTTATAGCAAGTAGTTTGCTATGGTTTAAAAAGAAGAATCCCACCCAGTGGCCTCTGGTCTGCCAGAGTGGGCACACAACCCTCAGTGTGAGGTCAAAAAATGTTGTCAACATCAGATCCTGATGGTTCAACTGGGAAGTAATCCTCTGCTGTGCAGTCACAATGCAGTGTGATTAGGTGGAGGATTACATGGGTTATGGAAGTTGCTATCCTAGACTTGGATCAGGTACAGTCACTAATGCTGCATCTTGGGCCAATCTCTGTCTTGACTTCCCAGCATTCCCTATGGCTGCAAAGGATAGCTTAACCTGCTTCACAATTGGTTCATAATCCAGACTTATTTATTTATTTGCCTTTGATTGCCAGAAGAGTCTGCTGGCCAAAGCCCCTTTTCAATGGAGGCCCAGGGAGAAAAACTCCACATTACATACATTAATACAGGTAATTAGCATGAGCTAACATAACAAACATGCTATATAACAATCTCATCCATAGCCCCCTTTTTCCCATTTTTTTCACAAGGGGTAGGATGTCATATCAACAGTGACCGTCATCTAGATCCAGTGTTCACACTGCTGGGTGGCTTGCCTGCTGCTATATAGCAAAGAGGTCTATATAGTTTAACAGGTGATCACAATGTTAAGTATACTATATAGTATTCACAACATGCTAAAGTTACACGTATCTATAGAACAGTCAGCAGTATTTTAAAGTTTATGAATAAAGCCATATTGGCATTTAGTACATACACAGCTGATGAGGCATATGCGTTTGGCTAACAAAGGGGCTAAGAGAGAAGTTGGAATAGCAAAGAACAGGGCATCAGAGGCGCTCTACCAGATTCTGGAAAGTGACTTAGTAGATGAGACAAAAAAATATATATCAGGTCGCAAGACTGAAAGAAAGAAGATACTCAAACACTTTTCATAAGGGATGCCAGCAACAACCTGCTCACCAGTCCACAGGACATCAAATGAATTTGGAAGGAGTACTTCCAGCAGTTTCTGAATAAAGATAACTCCACAGAAGCTGTACTGCCCCAGATACAGTTTACTATGAGAGAAGAGGGGGAGCCCACCATAGAAGAAGCAAGAACAGCACTAAGGAAAATGAAGTCAGGGAAAGCATCAGGCTCAGATGCGGTTACAGCAGATATGATAAAGATGCTGAGTGAGATGGGGAGAAATGGCTCCTGAGGGTGCTTATAGCAGTGTGGAGAGAAAAACATATTACAGATAACATTCACAACTGTGGGCAGTAAACAGGTATCAAACTCCTATCACATTGCATGAAAGTTTTGGAGGGGGAGATTAATAAATGAATACAGAGTAGTAGAACCTAAGATGGGAGATGAGCAGTTCAGATTCAGATCAGTATTCAGCGCAACTAACCCAATGTTTGCAGTGAGGCAGACACTTGTGAAGAAACTAGAGCTGAGGAAATAGTCCAACAGGGCATTCCCAGACTTGGATAAAGCACATGGCATGGTTCCAAGAAAGCTAATTTGGGCAGTGCTGCAATGGTTCAAAGTCCCAGAAACATTGGTAGAATTAGTGCAGTCTGTGTACAAGGACCCAATGACTCAAGTGCAAATAGTGTTTTTTTTTTCCACAGGGGGATTCCCAGTGGGAGTGGGTGTGCATCAGGGATCAGCTCTGCTGTGCATACTGGTGATAGACTACATCGACAAACAGGTCAGAGAGGACAGATCAACAAAGTTGCTGCATGCAGATGATGTAGCATTACAGGCAAACTCTGAGCAAGAACTTCAGCAAATGATAAGGGAATGAAATGCAAAACTGAAGGCACATGGGATGAAAATGAGTACAGGTAAGACAACTGTAATGGCGGCAAATGGGAAAATCAGGAGAAGCTGAGAATTGAGATGGATGAGAAAACAGTGGAACAAGTTAACAACCTCAAGTATCTGGGGGGGGAGGCTAAAAAGGGAAATCTGAAACAGAAGGCCAAAGCTAGAATCAGAGGGATTGTAGACAAGCACAAAGCGTCAGGTATAATATATGACAGAAGAATGCCAAAGAAGGTAAAAATGAAGGTGTACAAAGCAGTGGGGCAACCAGTACTACTTTATGGTATAGAAACCTGGGCAGTAAAGACAGAGTAGTTGAGGAAGGTAGAGGAGCTGAAGATGAAGTGCCTGAGAAGGGTGGTAGGATGCACATTGGGGAACAGATGATGAAATGAGGATATAAGAGCAGAAAACAGTATAAAAGTTCAGCACTTCAAAAACTAAAGCCACCTGGATTCAAGCGCAAATGGAATAAGTAACTCGATGACCAGCGAGTGTAAAATAACAAAATTTATTATTATTGTAAGCGCTTTCGTAGGGGGTCTCTGCCCCAACTTCTTCAGACAAACGACTTTCAAGAAACCTTGCTTTTTATACAAAACCAGTAAATAATAAATCAATTATCCCAACCAATTAGCATATTAGATATAAGAGCAGAAGCCAAAGTAGCTCCAGTTTCAGAAAAGATCAAAGAGAACAGATTACAGTGGTTCAGGCATGTGCAGAAAAGTAGAAGACAATATGGTGAAGAAGATTTGGGGCAGACAGGAAGAAGGCAAGAGAAAATAAGGGCATCCAGTAAAGAGATGGATGGACTGTGTGAGAGAAGACTTGTGAGAGCAGGCCGTGAGTGTTGAAGATGGTAGGAGAGTGGCATTAGGGAGAGATGGCAACAGTTGACATGACACCCTGACCCCATGTACAAAATGGGAAAAGGGGGGTTGATGATGAATGGTGAGTCATTTCCATACTTGTTCACTTGAGACCTGTAAAAGGAGCCAAATTTTCAGGGTTTTATGATACTTATTTGATTAGGCTGCTTAAGGAGTGAACTTAGTAATTTTGTTGGTACAAGGGCATGACTGTTTCACTGACAGCTATGATTTCATTTGAACTGAAAAATATAGGTGGGATAAGACTGGAATAAGAATTGGGCTTAAAAATGTGGACATAACAAGCGCAAGACCATTTCACTAACAGCATGTTTTTAATCAAATTTTTAATTTTAGATGAGATATTTCTGATGTTTGCTGGGAGAGTATTCCACAGTTTTGCAATGTAGACAAAGTACAGGCAGTCACCAGGTTTAAGTTATCCAAGTCTTCAAGGTTTCTAATACCATGACAGGAATGGAACCCATTCCTACGTCAGGGTATGATTAAGGTTCATACAAGTAGTATTGTTTCAGTCTTTGATGTTAGCCAAAAGTGCTCTTAGCAGCAACCATGACATGCCCAGAAATGACTCCTGCAATTCATATAACGTTACATGTATTGTTAGCATATCTAAATAGATCTGTAAATTCTTTTTTTTCTTTTCTTTTTTTTGTAATGAGACTCATTGCTCCTACTACTACTGGAACTGTCTGGGTATTTTTCTTCCACATTGCTCTGGTTTCTGCTTACAAATCTTGATATTTTATGACTTTGTGCCTCTGTTTACATGAGAAACTGTAATTGCTAGGTATAGCAATTTCAATGATCAATGCTACTTTTGTTTTTTTGTTTTTTATGGACTATTATATCCGATTTTCTTGCATCTATTTTTTGAATTGTTGGCAATGGGTGAGCCCATGTGATGTAAACGTTATCATTCTCTATAATCATATCTCATTCGTTATGTCAGAATGCAAAAGAAGTGGTCTTTTGTTTCTAGGTTTGCCATAGTACATTAAAGAGTGGGTACACCAGCACACTGACTGGAGAGTGAACATTTTCCAGCAGGGTGTTAATGTACAGATAATGCCCACTGAATAACAAGTCTGCCACTTTATATCACCGTATTAATGTGTTGTGAAAATAAGACAGGAAAAATATTTACCTATTTATTTGTCTTTGCTTACCAGGAAAGTCTGACTGGGTAACATCCATTTTCAGTGGAGGCCTGGGGAAAAAAACCTTCATTTGCTTACATTGCATTATACTAAGTTCAGTCAAACACGGAGTAGCTACATTTCTATTTACACTTGTACACAAACAGTAGTTACATTTCTATTTACATTTATACACAAACAGTTGTCACATTTATACATAAACATTCTAAGATTTTACAGAGATGGGAGTAACTAAAAGGAAAGTCCAGTTGCAACTCAGTGGACTGTACATGCAGCAGTTATGTATAAAAATTGTTTTGTCATTTAAGTAAGAGGTCGAGAATTAAGGAGAATATTTGGATAGTACTGTACAATGAAAATGTTTTAACCCTGTGATGAGCATGTACAGGACCAGGATTGGTTAAGATGTTATTTAAACAATGGTTTAAAACTACTGAGTTTGCCAGCGAGTTTGATTTGCATGGGGATTCTATTCAAGAGTTTAGCAATGCACTGGGAGCACGGTGAGTCTCCTGCAACATTATTTAACTTATTTGTAAGGAATAAGAATTTGTTATTAGAACAGAATTCCCTTGCTGGACAGTAGGTAATGCATTTTGTAGTGCAGGGCATTTTTCTGGATGATGAATGAAAAAGAAGAGTGTGTGTGTGTGTGTGTGTGTGTGTGTGTGTGTGTGTGTGTGTGTGTGTGTGTGTGTGTGAGAGAGAGAGAGAGAGAGGTGCATGTGTTTGAGATTGAGAATGAGAGCGAGAGAAAAAGAGTGAGTCAGATAGGGAAGATCAATATCTTTAGACTGCAGCATGCAACCTATCAGTCAGTAAGCCTTAAAAAACAAGAAATATGAAACTCAAATGTCTACGAATATTGACTGACCTTAATCCACCATGATTTACTGTACCACCAAGACATCAAGAACTAGTCAGCAAAATCGGGGACAGTTAAGACATGAGGGAGGGGTTGCAACAAAGTGTCTGTAACTGTTGAGTGTGTGTATTTGTGTGCACATTAAATACTTATATAACTATTATTTTGGATGTAAAATACTGGCTCCCTATTGAAGAGTTGGCACTTGAAATGCCAAGTCCCGAAAAGCAGAAAAAAAAATCCCAGAAAGCCCAGAGAACAGTGAATCTTGAAAATTGCTCTTCTCCTTAAAACTTCTTTTTTTCAGATGCAGCATGCTCTCCTGCACCCTCTCCCATGTGGGCGGCAAGACCCACACAATGGCTGAACTTATATATACCAACTCCAAGATAGCCATACCTTGGAGAAAAGGGAATATTTTGAGAAATGGTATCTCAGACTTAGTATATGTAAGTCCGTTCTTTCGGCCATTTAGTCTCTGCATTTTGGAACTCATTCTAGTAAGTTTCAATATTTCAAATGTTTACCAAAACACTTTTTCTAACAATAATTAAATATACTACAGCAAGCTTGAAACATTAGGCAAAGGAATTATTTTACATCAAAAATATAACTAAAAACAGTATTTATTAAAAAATACAAAACAATTGTAATAGCTACCCCATTTTCTAAGTGCAATAATGCCTTCCAGGGTGAATGTTATCAGAGAATTAATACACTTCTGGGGGTGGTAAGGCTATTCATTTCTTGAAAACTCTCACTCTGTTGGGCATTATTGCTTGTTTGCTTTGCATTTCTCAGTACTAAATCGAAGTCCTGATATGAAAGCCCATTTAATAATGCCATTCAAATATTTCTTAATTGTGTCAAAATCCCTATAACTGCTAGCTATAAAACTATTTTTATAGTCATCAGTTCATACTTCTCAGGATAGAGAAAATCTAGGTTAAATAATACTGGACCAAGAACCAGGTCCAGTTAATGACAATATTACATCACCTGTAATCGATGATAATTTTATTTGTTTTCCTCTCCTCCGCTAAAGTCATCCGACCCTGACTTCTGGATCAAAATGGATAACTGGTCAAAATAAAGGGCAGATAGCAGGGGAGATAAAGGAGAACCTTGTTGTCTCCTGAGACAGCCATGCCAAATTTTTACTCAGTCACAGGAAGTGAAATATACATACAGATAGACAGAGAGATAGAAAGACAGATAGATTTTGTAAAGCAGTAGTATGCATTTCTCTGGGAATTACTTTTTCTGCATGACTGCAAACGACAGCCATTGCACCTGATCAAAGTCATTCTTTGCATTAAGAATAAGCAGAACAGCTCCTCAATCTAGATAAGCACGTTTAACATACTATCAAATGTCTAACACCCTCCCCACACACCCACGCTGATTCAAATGAATGAGATTTAGAAGTACTTTTGTGACCCTTGCCAGCAGAATTGCCATGAAAATTTTATAATCATGGTTCAGAACTGATCTGAGCTTGTAGGAGGATAATCGCAAAGGATCCTACCCCTCCTTAAGAATTACACAAATTATAGCTTCCAGGACATTTTAGGCAGGTTGTTTATTTGCACTAAGCATTTGTTTCATCATAACGACCCACTGAACCTATCAGTTTGCCCCACTGAGCTTCCATACCTCAGTTAGAATGCAGTTAGAGCCTAGTGATTTGTTGACTTTATGTCAGTTAAGTATAGTTTTAATATTCTCCCTCATAATAAGGGCTAGCAACAGTCAGATGTGAAGTGTTCCAAGACTCTGAAAGGGAATTTTACTTAAATACCATGATATGGTTCTTTATCTCCTAAACTTATCCCTCCAACATATATAATTTAGTTTAATGTGCTCTGCATGCTTCCAATATTCAAATTAGGAATTCAGTGAATTCCTTAGGTCATTCCTCCTTAATTTGTGCTACTCCCTTCTCACTCTGTTACTACCACACACTTAGTGTTAAACCCTTCACAAGTCCTAGAGAGCTTTTATATGTTCTGCCTGGTTGTTTTATTACTAAATATTCATGTAGTTCTTCCTTGCTTTTCTCCAGTTTATACATTTCCTGGACATTTAAGTGCCTGATCGTAACAACCCTACCTTTAACTTGCTCCAGCCTATTTTCTCTGTCCTAATTTCTATCAAGTGGTCCTGAACTTCCCTCCTTAAACACTCTCTTAGTGTCTCCCATTCAATTACTAACTCATCTGATATTAAGTCTTTTTCAAAGCCACTCTGGCACCCAGTCCTCAAATATGTATCTTTCCAATAAGGATGTAAGAACACAAGAGTGTTTTAGACTGAAGGACACCCCCTCATAGCTATATGCTAACTAAAAGAGGGATATGATCCGATGTTTCCAAGAGACCTACCATTAAATATTTTGGATTATAATATTTTTATCTTGGACCAAGCTCTGTATTTTGCAGAACAGTATATATATATATATATATATATATATATATATATATATATATATATATATAAATATAAATATGTATATCTATATATCTATGGGTCCACTTTGAAATCTCATAGCCCACAATACCGGCTTTCATATTCTCGAGACAAAAATGTCGAAAGCTGAGAATCACGAATGGCTCAAATCTCCCTGGGCAAATAAATGCTTGTCCAACAGCAAATGCAAACACATCGGCCAAAAAACAACCACCTAGGTGGGGGACCACACCCCCCCAACAATATATATATCAACTCCAGGATCGCACTACAATGGGGTGAAAGGGCATATTTCTACATGGTGGGCAAGCTTTTACTTGCCCAGGGAGATTTGAAAGCCGGTATTATGGGCTATGAGATTTCAAAATGGACCCATATATATATATATATATATATATATACATGTGTGTGTGTATATATATATATATATAAACATATATATATATATATATATATAAATATATAAATAAATATATATATATATATATATATATATATATATATATATATATATATAATATATATATATATATATATATATATATATATATATATATATATCACTAGGTGTCCTATAAATGGTAACCTTGCCTTCTTCAACCTGAAGATTTTACTATAATAAAATAAAAACCTCCTTAACACTTGTCAGGAGCAGGAGCACTGTTATTCCCACCCTGGGGATGCATTCCAAGATAGTCCATTTTTTTTGGGTGATTACCTGAAGCTGTATGCCAGCTGGCAAGATGAGAAAGAACAGCCTCTGGAGCTTCTTGGCTATGAGTCTGGCAAATTAGATGCCAAGGATTCTTTTCTCAAGGTCTCCTAACCCAACAGTGGTCTCTTTGGTTGGTTTGAGAGAAAAATGTTAAATCTCTTTTTGCCTGAGCTCAAGTCTAAAAACCTGGACACCAGCAGATGTAATTAGCATCTGCTGGGAGCTTGAGTTGGCAGGTTTGAGATATTCACGCTTAAGGCCAGCACTAGTCCTGGCACAGTCATCTCTACTGCATGGTGTCTTCAGAAGACATGCTATTGTGCATGGCATCCCTCCCACCAAATACCCAGGGGCTCACATGCTGCCCTATATGTGAGACCATGTGTGTGCAAACAACAGGAGGTAATAGAGGATGACTGCCTCATTGTCACACTTGCATAAGGATTCTGAAGATGCAGATGTGGTTATATTTGAGATGAGCAGTGACAATGAGTACTTCTTGCCCCAAGATGATCCCTTACTCACACAGACCTTGAGGCTTATGAAGTCTAGTTCAGCACACACTGGCTTAAGGCTCAGATTCCTGTTCCCTCCTCTTCTCCAAGAATTGTTTGCATGAATATCTATGCAAGAAGATGGAGTGTATCCATCACCAGGCACTCACGAACTAGCTCTTCTGTGACATTTTCAGTCCAGCACAGGTTCCAGTGGCCAATGTATTTTGCTACCTTGTTGCTAAAGAGTCTAAAGCCCAGTATAGGATGATGAGTGAATGGCTCCTCTACAACAATTGAATTAAGAACCCTCAAGTGTTTGCCTCACAAATTCCCATCCTTCTTAATTGAGAAATGTTTTTTGAAATGCTTGACCGCCAAAATTCTACGGTGTAGCTAAGGCCTTACTTATCCTAGAACTAGTTCTGACTCCTTGCAGAGGATTACCATCATAACTGGAGAGCTGCCACTCTACATTACTGTGCTGAACATAGGAAGTGCAGAATCCAGATTAAGATTTACAGCATCTTCTAAGTTTAGTGGCAACTACAGTCTTCATACTTTCATTCCCACACCATAGAATGAGGTTGTTGCAGTGGACTGTAGTTGACAGCAGCAGCTGCAGTTTCACAGTGTCACCACATGCATATAATCCTTGTTTCTGGACCAAGAGTTGGTAAACAAGTCTCATCACTGTTTTGGTGTGCCTCCTATTCCTTTAACCAAGTCCAGCACAGATCCTTCATAGATTCATAAAATGTACAAGACCACTGGGCCATGTGGTCATTTACACCTTGCCAATACCCACCCTTAGACCAATAGGCCAGACATACCAAGAGTGAATTTATGAATAGCAATCCAATTGTCTAATTCCTTCTCAAAGAAAGATAGTGTTACATTGCTTGACCTGGAGAGGGGGTTTGTTCCATAAAAGGTGTAGTCACTGCATAATTGTAAATGGCAACTTTAACTGAAGTAGTGAATATTGTAAAACAGAGAAATGAACTGAAGGTGTGATCTTTAAAAAGAAGAAAAAGTGCATTACACAGAAATAAAATAAATTTATGGGTGCAATATAAGTAGAATAATAATCACGAGAGGAGTGAGGTTTAAGGGAAGGCATATGTAATGTATAATGCATGCAAATGAAAAATTTTAATATGGTTTATTTTATTTTCTATTAATATATGTACACCTATGTCTTAAAGGATTAAAAAAAGAACAAAAGTGATGTTCAAACAAAAAACTACCATTCTAAATCAAAAAAAAAGTATATTGTCTGCAAGTGCAAATGGTGTTGTGTAGAGACCTACATCAACAATAACTAGATGAAAATGTCACAGAAGAGCTAGTTCATGAGTGCCTGGTGATGGATACACTCCATCTTCTTGGATAGATATTCACTCAAACAATTCTTGGAGAAGAGGAGGGAACAGGAATCTGAGCCTTAAGCCAGTGTGTGCTGAACTAGACTTCATAAGCCTCAAGGTATGTATGAGTAAGGTATCATCACTTCTGTGTCTCTGCTTGACAGTGGTACAGGAAAATAACTTTCTTGGGTGGCGTAAGCCATGGAACCTTGTTGGCTAGGTTTATATAGGCCCTTGGGCCGACAGCCTAGTACCTACCTATGAACCTATGAATGGGACTTCAAGATGGCTGCACACTGATTAACAGCTTGTTTCTTGCTATACCCAGTGTGAAAACAAAGTCTGAGCAGAGAAGGCCAGCAGACTTGCATTTATGGGTAAATTTCAGTAATTGTCTAGTAAGTGCAATGCCTGGATACCAAAAATAAAGAAATACAGAAGACCTGGAAAAAAATCAGCTACATAAAGTGAAGAAGAAACACTGATGGGGGAAGTTCTGCAGCTGTTCAGAAAACAGCAATACAACCTTCAGATATGACTTCCAGTAACTTACAGGAAGATATAAGACAACTGCATACAGACCTGGTTAAAATAAACAAAACACTGATGGAGTATATCAGCATAAACAATAAAAAGCTAGAAAAATGTAAGAAGATTTAAACAGATATTCAGATAAGATGATCTTTCTTTCTCCCAGCTCTAAGCTATTCTACTAAGAAATGCTCTCTCTAATCTTGTAACTATACCCTCCTCCCTATTCTACTGCTTACCTTTAAACATCCTACTGTATCCTGTCTTATTCTACCCTTTCCAATACTCAAGCTAAAGCACTACCTCCTATTATCTTTATGTACTTTCTTCACATTGTCATTATAATGCCCAAAGTATGTTCTGTGCTTAAAATTTTTTACTGTGTACATATTTTTCATGCTTTAATTTTTGATTTGTGTATTTACTTTTCCTCTCATGCATGTAATACCTTATGTATTTTGTAAAGACTGTTTGATTATCATGCTGTTAGATAGCGGAGCTTTTCTCCTCGGGCCTCCACTGAAAATGGACATGTATCCAGTTGGACTAGCCCGGTTAACAAATGTAAAATAAATAAATAAATAAAAATGATAAAGCTGCAAAAATCAGAGGTTGAAATGAAGAAAAGGCTGTCTGACTATGAAACTGCTCAGGAAGAGATGTTTAAAAAATAATAAAATTAGAGGACAGAGCATATAGGGAAAACCTGAGATTTTCAGTTATACCAGAGAAGCTGGAAGGAACAGACTGTATTAATTTTATGACAGCACAAATAAGAAACTGGACTGGTATTTCACAGCAGGAATTGTTAGCTGAAAGGGCACATTGCGGCAGAAGTACAAAAACACTAGAAGTGGCAGAGAACAGAGTGTTTGTGGAGAATGACTACTTATTTTCCACCAGGCAGAAGAGGAGTAAATTAATTCCACTATTCAGGGCATGTCAAGATGCAGGTGTAAGATTCAAACTGCTGTATCTGGTTGTCTTTACGGTATTCTTCCCTGGATAGACAAAATCATTTTTTGATGAAGTGCATGCTCAGGAGGAAATACAAAAGTCTGTCCAACAAAAAGTGAGCTGTAAAACAGAAGGAGATTCTGATTCTTGTTTTTTTGGTAATAAAGACCACAGAAAGACTGTACCTGTGAAACCTTTTCCAGTATTTCAGCAGAAAATATTGGAGAGAAGGAAGGGAGCATGGGAGTTGACTAGAAGAATCGGCAGTATGTTGGAAAAGAAGCAGAGACAAGATGGGGAAGAACAATAATAAAACCAGTAATAAAACCAGTAATTTACTGTGGGATTACAATGCAGTAATTATATTTGTGAAATATGACAGAACAAGAAAATCTGGAAATATTAGACTTTTTCAAAATTTGTTGGACTTGTGGAGGACTCTAAAGTATATGACGTACTTCATGTCATTAATGTTTGGAAGAATGCTTTGGGGAGGGGAAGAGAGGGGAGAAAGCTAGCTGTAAGTAAAGAAAACATTTTCTTTTCTTAATAGTACGGTATTTGTGGTGTATGCTTTTCTTTGCATGCTATTTGTAAGTATAATGGGAATTGTAAACAGGTGGTGTTTTTTTTTTCTCTTCGCTTCTCTCTTTCTTCTTGTACAGTTTTGAGAAATATAGGCAATGCAATGTAAAAAAAAGTGCCTGGTTAAAAAGGCACGACAAAGTAAAAAATAACGTGCCTTTTCTCATTCTTGCATGGGGAAATGACTGGATTAAGGACCTTAGTTTGATTAGTCTTAAGAGAGAACAAGTAAATGAAAAAGAATATTGAATATTATGAGTTTTTTATAGCAAAGGCATGTATGCTTAGTAGCAATTCTGCAGCTGGTCTTCATGTTTCCATGGAATTGATCCGATAAAGAGAAACTGGCTGGCTGGTTCTCATGTCTCCATATGACAATTTGCTAAAGAGAAACTGGAGACAGTCTGGTGGAAGGGGATTAGCTGAGGGAAAAAGAAAAGAGAAATTGGCTAGGACATAATGTCCTCTGAAAGCAATCAAGGATTTTCCCAGCTGGGACAGCTTTAAAGATAAGACAAAACCAATTAAGACTTGAAATAAAGTTTTCTCAGTTTTCTGTTTTTTAAATGCAATGGGGATACTAATATAAACAGGTGCTTTTTTTTTTTTTTTTTTTTTTTTTTTTTCTTTGTCTCCCTTCTCTCTTCTTCTTTGTAAAGTTTTAAGACATGTAGGCACTGTAATGTAAAAAACAAAAGGAAAGAGAGGAAGAGAAAGGGGAGAGAGGAAAAGTCTGGTTAAGAGAGCATGACAAAAGAAAAATCAGTATGTTTTTTCCCATGTTTGCATAGGAAAATTAATGGGTTAAGACCCTAGGTTTTATCCAGTAACAAGTTTATTACAAAGCATGTAAAATAAAATGAATATTGAATATTATAAGGCTTTTTTCTGGTAAACAAGATATCTTTAGCAGTTTTGTGTGTGGGTTTCTTGTCACTAGAAGACAATTTGATAAAGAGAAATGGCTTGGAGAAAGTGTTTACTAAAAGCATTCAAGTGTTTTCTCAGCTAGGACAGCTATAAAGATAGACAAAATCAAATAGCACTTACTAATAGCACAGGCTCCATGAATCTTAGCATGATTAACCTTTCTTTTTGGTTAACTCTAGCCTGTCTGTGTGGCTATTAATTTAGAACTTTTGTTTTTATTAAGAAGCAAAAACTTGAATATTTAAAGATGTACATAGTTTTGTGCATTAATATTAAAATGAAAGTTTTTTTTGGGGGGGTTGTTTGTTCTGTTTGAGGGCTTTCAAAAAACCAAAAAGTTATGTAAGTTGTGGCATAGGATCAAATGGATATGACAAGAAACAACTGTATAAAAGACCAACCTGCTGAACAGTCTATGCATGTAACATAAAAGTTGGAATTAGACATTTAACAAAAAAGCAGTTATACATAAAATGTGGTAATAATAACTATATAAGAAAATAATGCTTTCTGTAATGTCTTTCAATCTGAATGGTCTTACAGATAAATATAAAAAAGAAAGAATAATGAACTATATTAAAAAATGTAGAGTGCAAATAGGTATACTGCAGGAGATACAACTGGAAAAAACTGAACATGTGAATTTGATAAAGAAAGGTTTTCAGGATGGTTATTCAGTGGAATATCTGGAGCAAAGGAAAAGAGGAGTACTTATATTAATTGCAAGAGGAGCTCCAATAGTGATAGAAGAGGAAAAACATTGATAATGGAAGATATGTAGTACTACTGGGCTATTGATAAGGGAGAAGGATTACACTGGCATGCATTTACATTCCAACTAAAACTGCTATAATTGCGCTTAAGAAAATTCTGGGAGAAATAATTAGCTTTCAGCAAGGAATATTACTTGTAGGTAGAGACTGGAATTTGGTTTGCAACACTGAAGATGTGTCTGGGGCCCTAAAAGGGAAAATATAGCAAAGGAGGGTAGATTTTTGAAGAAATTTATGAACATGTTTGGCATGGAAAATGTACATTCAGTGCTAGGAGTTTGGAGTTAATTTACATATTATTCTCCAAGATACAAAAACTGGGCTAGGTTAGACAGAATTTATATCTCCCAGGAACATGTGCATTTAATCAAAGGTTTTGAAATGCACCCAATAACTATTTCAGATCACGTACCAATAATAACTAAAATAAAAATGCAAGATAATAAAATAAAAATGAGACGTTAGCGGTTTCTCACCTATCAGTTGAAAAGAGAGGAATTTAAGGAATGGGTTTTGAAATTAATTCACAAACTACTAGGGACGTTTGAAATTTCTTTTGCAAATGAAGCTAATGAGTGGGATAAAATTAAAGTGGAGTTTAAAACTAGGGTGGAAATAAAGGAAAGGGAGATATGGTTAAGAAGTAATGAGCATTATTTAGAGGGACTGATAAATGTTAAAGTACTACAAAATGGGGAATTTCTCAGAACAAGAAAAGGAGCAACTGTAGATGCTAAACAGAAAATAAGGGATTACCTTGATAATATACACAAATATAGAAATATTGCTGTTAAGCGACTGTTTTTTGATAATTCTACAGCACAAAACATTCAGCACAACAACTCAGGCAACAGAAAGTGAAAAGGGCTCCACCAAGCTTAGGGAGCCTATAACAAGGAAGACAACAAGAGATCCTGTTGCAGTATTAGAAATATTTCAAATATTTTATGAAAGTTTGTATAAAGTAGGGAAATCTGGAAATCAAGAAAAGGTACAAATGGAAATGTTTATGGAAAATTAAATATGCCAAGGTTAGAGGTAGATGAAGCTCAATTACTAACAGTTAGGATAAGAAGAGATGAGATAAACATGGCTATGTATAACCAATCTACAGGAAAGTTCCCAGGAATAGATGGTATTCTTGTGGGAGTTTGGAAGCTAGGAGGGAAAAAACTGATAAAGATCTGGAAGGTTTTGTTTAACAGTATTTTAAGAGGAAGAGAAGTACCAGCACCCTGGAAGAAAGTTGCGGTAATGGTAATACCTAAGGAGGGTAAAGATCCATCAGATCTAGCTTTATACAGGCCCATTTCAATATTAAACCATAATTATAAAGTGTTTATGTCTATAATGACTAAAAGAATGGCAAAAGTGATACCAAATTTGATAGATATGGATCAGTGTGCTTTTGTGGAGGGGAGGCAAACATTTGACAATATTAACAGACCACTGATGATCCAGAGGGAAGCAGAGTATAAGAAAATAATACTGTTATTGGTGGGTCTTGATGCAGAGAAAGCATTTGACAGCATAGACTGGGACTTCATGAGCATGGCAATGGAAGCATTTGTTTTCCCTGATACAATTATAAGGTTGATTAGGAGTATATATGAGGGATCAGAGGAGAAAATTAAAGTGGGTGAGGTCCTCTCTGATATGTTAAGCTTGAGTAGAGGAAACAGGCATGGTTGCCCACTTTCCCCTGTGTTGTTTGCATTATATTTAGAACCATTGGCAAACAAAAAAGGATTCAGAAATTCAAGGATGTAATTGGTATGGTAGTCAGGATAAGCTGGCCCTATTTGAGGTTGTTAGTATTTTATACATGATAAAACCAGAAAGCGACATTACAGCGTTCTGGAATATTTTAAGAACATTTCAAATCTTCTTGGGATACAAAATTAATGAACCTAAAACAAAGACAATAGCAGTAAATTATGTACTCACACATGAATTGGTCCAAAAATATCCATATTTATGGGGACATAATAAAATGAGGTATTTAGGGGTATGGATTAGAAATAACTCTGTTGTGGCAGATACGGATATATGGAAAAAGACTAAACAAAACTGAGAAACTGGAAGCTTTGTTATATGGATATGGATACTGTGACACCTGTGCACTGGCCCAGCAATCAAGGAGCTTCAATCCTCACTACTAACACCAGTGAGGTGCGTCCATATAGGGAAAAGATAATAAATGCACACACAGTAAAGTACAATTTCCCTTAAGAGCACACAGAGGTCACAGTCAGTCTGGGGCTGGTTTCTCCCTTTCTCTCCAGGTCCCCAATACGACTCCCCACTGGCACAGCTATAGGGTCAAGATCTCAGCCTAGTGGGCAAGTTAAAACCTCCAGCACCCTCTCTGTCCAACCAGTGCTTTGTGTCCCTGCCCAAGTAGCTGACACACACACACTTTAAGATAAGAGTTATATACCACCACACAGACACTCCTGAGGAAGGCTGACACAGGTTCTCCAACTGTGCCCCTTTTACCCAGACTATACAGTAGTACAACTTGCCACCACCCACTAATATTTATCAACTACCAAAAGGCCCTTATGAAAGGGTGTCAATTATACTGTGCAATATTATTATCCAAATGGTAAGTGCAACTGAGCAGTCAAGGCTTATTGGAGTACCTTGGCCAGTATCACTATATACATGCAATGTACTCTACAGCTTAAATTATCTCCACACAAAACAGCCACAGTTAAAAGGTTTAAAAATATTTGATAATAAATAATAAAAACACAAGACAATACTTCTTACTACATAGTGCTAGTCAAGAGTTTAGAGATCATAAGAAAATGCTTAAAATAATACAGTAGAATAGTTCTGACATCAATACAGAAAAACACTTAGTCTAATCTTACTTTTTCCTACCTATTTCTAAGAGAAACACAGTTCTAAGATAAACCTACATATAGAGCAAGACAGTGCTGGTGATGTTGGATGTTCTCAAGACAAATGCTCAATGCCCTCATTCTTTTTGTCTTTAAATTGATAACACAGTACCACTGATTCATTTCAGATTACATAATTTCTTAATGGTTCCCAGGCTACCAGACTCTCAGAGGTTAATAGTCCTTTTGATTGTGAAGCTGGTCAGGAAGCTAGAGCAATAAAAGAAATTATAGATGTAAATTCTAGCAATTAACTCTGGTCTCAAAACAATAGCCAGAATTCCTTCATCCAGACATCTCGGCTCCAAGGCCTGAGATCAAAGACAGTCATGACATGCTTGACTTATCAGCTTTCTTACAGCAGAGTGCACTGTTGTTACATTTTTTCCAATTCAACATCCAATACAGTCTTTTCACAGTTAAGAGAACAAGCCTGTGGCTTACATTAATATTTACAAATGACAGAATTATCTACAAAATTCTATCTAGCTAGGCTGGCAGCTTTCACCTATCTTCACACATCTCCCCCTGGAGAACTCAAGCAAGTTTTTCAAGTGACCCTTGAGAAACATTGCTTGAGAGGGTTAGGTCTATTTGAGTATACCTTACCCCATTCCCTGTCTTGAAAGCCCATCTACGTTGGCATTCCTAATCCCACTGCAGTGCTGCACTGACATATCATATGCTTGCAACCCTAGGTTCCATCTTAGCAACTTGGCATTTTGCTGGCTGGTTCTGTGTAACCATGCTAGGGGATTGTGATCTGTCACTACAGTGAATTTTCTTCCATACAGATAAGACTGACATTTTTGCAGTGCCCACACTATGGCTAGATATTCCTTTTCTACAGCTGCATAGCATTCCTCCCTGGGTTGGAGCCTATGACTGAGATAAACCACTGGCTGCTCTTCTCCCTCTGAAGAAATCTGGCTAAGTACAGTCCCCACCCCATGGTTCGAAGCATCCACCTGCACAACAATTTCTTTGCTGTAATCTGGGCTGGCTAACACAGGGGGTCCTCCCAAACCTTCTTTAAGCTTCTGGAATGTCTGCTCACATGCTGGGGTCCACACTACCTTATCTGGCCTGTTCTTCCTTGTCAGGTTTCCCAGTGAACATGTCCCCAAATTCCTGTAACACTGCTCAGATTTCTCGAACCTGGGTAGGAGATAGCTGCTGGGACATTGCTACCCCTTCCACTGAGGTGTCAGTCTGAGCCTCACTGAGGAGAGTAGACACCAGATCTCCCTCAGACTCCTCCTGCAATCCACTGCAAATGCTCAGCACAAGGGCCTCTCTGTCATGGTAAGGTTTTATCATGTTAACATGGTACAATTTATGCCCCTGTCTCCTGCCTACCAGTTCTACCATGTAGGTAACATCACTTACCTTTCTTACCACCTTGTAGGGTCCCTCCCAGGCTGCTTTCAGCTTGTTGTGTCTGACAGGAATGAGAACCATTACCTGTTGCCCTACAGCATAATCTCTAGCTCGAGCATTCCTGTCATACCATACATTTTTCTGTTGTTGGGCTTCTGCCAGGATTCCCTGGGCCAAACCCATGAGTTTCCTGATCCTTGTCCTGAGGTTTAGGACATATGCCACAACAGACTCATTGTGAGATTCACACTCATCTTCCCACTCATCTCGAATGAAATCTAGAGTTCCCCTCACCCTATGCCCATACAACAACTCAAAGGGTGAAAAACCTGTGGATTCCTGGGGAACCTCTCTGTAAGCAAACAGCAGGTGGGGCAAACCTTTGTCCAACTCCCTCTTAAACTGTTCTGGAAATGCCTGTAGCATGGACTTGAGTGTAGAGTTTAACCTCTCAACAAGACCATTAGTCTGGTGATGGTAGGGGGTGGTCTGCAGGTGCTTCACTCCACAGTACTTCCACAGACATGCCAGCAGGTCTGACATGCAATTGGCACCTCTGTCAGTCAGTATTTCTTTTGGGAAACCTACCCTGCTGAAAATCTCTAACAAAGCATTTGCCACCTTTTCTGCCTCAATGGAGGACAGAGCCACTGCCTCAGGGTATCGTGTAGCATAATCCCCTACCACTAGGATATACTTTTTCCCTGTGGAACTTGGGGTACTCAGAGGTCCCACAATATCAATAGCTACCCTCTGAAATGATTCCTCAATCACAGGCAAAGGTATCAAAAGAGCTCTCACCTTGTCTCCTGGCCTGCCTACCTTTTGGCATTGCTCACAGATCCTACAGTACCCTGTTACATCTCTGGAAATTCCAGGCCAATAGAAGTTCTGCATAATACATCTCTTTGTATGCTTTATGCCCATATGACCTGCAAAGGGAATATCATGGGCTATGGCTAGAAGCACCAGATGGTAGGCTCTAGGCACTACCAACTGCTGTACCCTCTCACCTTCTAGCCCTCCCTCAGGGGTCCACTCTCTATACAGTAACTCTTTGTCCCAGTATACAGAGCCCCCCCCTTCCCTTGAGAATCAGGTGCCTCACTAACTACCTGCCTCAGGCTTTGCAACGTAGAGTCTGAGAGCTGAGCCTGTCTCAGTTCCCTCTTTGTAACCCTTCCCAGCTCCCCTTCCACAGGAAATCTGGCATCCTCTGACAGTGGTGCCTCACTGTCAGCCTGGGTACTACTACTCACCTTTACCTTTGCAGTCTCTCTGTCCAAGGGAATATCAGTACCCACAAGCAGCTGTGGCTCACATTCAGTCTCACTGCTACAGAGTAGCTCCCTCCCTGAAGTAACCACCTCACCAGTCCTGGCTGCAAATGTACAGTCTGCCTGGATCTCTCCCAGGCTACCAGACCCACATGTTTGTCTCCTAGCCTGACTGCATGTAACTGCATAAGCACATGCTACTGCCTCATCCAAATCCCCCCTATCAGAGCATCTGCAGGATTGTAGTACAGTACCCCTGTTGCCTCAAGACAACCTATTATTGGCATTTTGTCTTAGCCACTTATTGGCTATCGCACATTTTGTTCCCCACCTTGCCTCTGTGGAAATCGGTATGGCACATGGCCCCACTGGTTGCATTCAAAACATTTAACCCTAGGTCCTGGACATGTACTTGGAATATTGGCTTCCCCTGCTACTGGCAGATTCTGTTGGGGGAATCTGTGCTGCCCACCATGGGTTCCTTTAGACCCATGAGCAGTGCTGGGGTCCCTTTCCTGTGCAGAAATACCCTGCTTGCTAGGTATAGGTCTTCTTATTCCCCAACTCATCTGAAGTAGCACACTGTCTATCAGCTAACCAGATCCTCATGTCCTCAGGCAAAGTGCTAAGGGCTTGTTCCCTCACCAAAAGGTCTGCCAGCCCATCAAAAGTGGTAACCTGACATCCACTCACCCACCTATGAAAATAAGTGCTCAGTTCAACAACATATTCACACACACTTTCATCTGCCTTGCGTCTATGCTCACACAAATTTTCCTATAAGTTTCAGATGTTAGCTTAAAAAAAAGTTCTTAACAATAGTATAATTAAAACAGTCAACATCAGACCTTTTGGACAACACAGTTACAGCTTTATCATGGAATAAGGGGGTCAGGAACCATACCCAGAGCCTTTGGTCAACATCATACTGTTTACATATCCTCTCAAACATATGAATGAAACTATCAAAATTATCACCCTCTGTAAACTGTGGAAGAAATTTACTGACCTTTTGTGCTTCTGGGGTCCAGTTACTCCCTTCCCCATTGCCTTCATGACTCTTGTGAAGAGTCAGCATCTCCTTTTCATGCTGCCTCTGCCTTTCCTTTTCCTCAGCTTCCAGGTGTAGCAGTTTCTCATTCTCCTCAGCCTGCAAACTTCACAGTTTCTCCTTGTCCTCACTCTCTAGATGCCTCAGTCTCTCAGCCACTTCTATTTCCAAATGCCTGGCCTCCAACTCAAGTCTCTTTAGCTCCAGATGGATTTTTAAGTCCTCTGCAGAAAGGTTGAGCTGTCCATTCTCTGAGTGTGGTACATCTCCACTGCCAGTCTGATCATCTTCCTGGTTGCTGTTTTCTGATGCAGCTGTGACCAAGGCTATAATCAGATCTGCCTTAGCCAGGTTTCCATGCACCAGTCCCCTAGCCTGGCACATCTCAGCCAGCTGGCTCCTTGTCAGCTTTCAATACTCCTCTGCTATTATGCTGCCTGCTCTTTCTGACTAAGCTAACAAAAGAAATAAAACAATTGTGATCTGAACTCTGAGTATTCACTGCATGGCTAATTTAGAGTACAAAAACACCTTCAGTGATCACTGAACACAAACTACAGGAATTTACACTGCCCACACCACTACAAGCCAATTAGTATTTGCCAACCAATTAATATGTGGTGTGGACATTTTATGACTTCCAAACAATTAATATGTGAAGCCCATGCACTGGCCCAGCAATCAAAAAGCCTCAATCCTCACCACTAACACCAGTGAGGGGCATCCACATAGGGAAAGGATAATAAATATACACACAGTAAAGTACAATTTCCCTTAAGAGAACACAGAGATCACAGTCAGTCTGGGGATGGTTTCTCCCTTTCTCTCCACGTCCCCAATAAGACTACACACTGGCACAGCTATAGTGTCCAGATCTCAGCCTAGTGGGCAAGCTAAAACCTCCAGCCCCCTCTCTGTCCAACCAGTGCTTTGTGCCCCTACCCAAGTAGCTGACACACACACTTTGAGATAAGAGTTATATACAATCACACAGACACTCCTGGGGAAGGCTGGCACAGGTTCTCCAACTGTGCCCGTGTTACCCAGACTATACGGTAGTACCAGTTGCCACCACCCACTAATATTTATCAGCTACCAAAAGACCCTAATGAAAGGGTATCCAATTATACTGTGCAATATTATTATCCAAATGGTAAGTGCAACTGAACAGTCAAGGCTTATTGGAGTGGCTTGGCCAATATCACTATATACATGCAATGTACTCTACAGCTTGAATCATCTCTACACAAAACAGCCACAGTTGAAAGGTTTAAAAATATTTAATAACAAATAATAAAAACACAAGACAATACTTTTTACTACACAGTACTAGTCAAGAGTTCAGAGATCACAGGGAAAAGCTTAAAATAATACAGTCGAATAGTTCTGACATCAACACAGAAAAACACAGTCTAATCTTCCTATCTCCTACCTATTTCTAAGAAAAACACAGTTCTAAGATAAACTTACATAATATAGTGCTGGTGATGTTGGATGTTCTCAAGACAAATGCTCAATGCCCTCATTCTTTCTGTCCTTAAATTGATAACACAGTACCACTGATTCATTTCAGATTACATAATTTCTTTCTGGTTCCCAGGCTGACAGGCTCTCAGAGGTTAATAGCCCTTTTGATCGTGCAGCTGGTCAGGAAGCTAGAGCAATAAAATAAATTATACATGTAAATTCTAGCAATTAACTCTGGTCTCAAAACAATAGCCAGAATTCCTTCATCCAGACATCTCGGCTCCAGCCCTGAGATCAAAGACAGTCATGACATGCTTGACATATCAGCTTTCTTACAGCAGAGTGCACTGTTGTTACATTTTTTTTCCAATTCAACATCCAATACAGTCTTTTCACAGTTAAGAGAACAAGCCTGAGGCTTACATTAATATTTACAAATTACAGAATTATCTACAAAATTCTATCTAGCTAGGCTGGCAGCATTCACCTATCTTCACAGATACTAAGAAACAAGCAATTAAAATTTTGTTAGTCCCTTTATACACAGTTCAGGCATATTTTTATCAACCAGAGGAAAAGCTGTGGATAGCAATTAAAAAAAGAGTTGAAGGATTTTATCTGGGAAGAGAAGACAGCAAGGGTCAAGTGGGATAAGCTGATTTTTCCAATAGAACAAGGCAGACTAAGATTACCCAATTTGAGGGGGTATTTTAGAACAACACAGTTAAGGCTCTTATACATAGCAGAAGCAGAAAACTATAATTCAAAGTGGAAAGGACTGATGATGATACAAGGGGAATCTCAAGAAATAAGGAGAAGTTGGTATTTTGAATGCAGGCTCCTAAGGAGAACAACAAAAACATACAGAGTATTATATTCATAAAATAGCAAGGAGTATTCTAAGAACTAAACCAGCACGAGAATGGAGGGAAGAGATTTTGCTGATAGGGATGACTGTGGTTAGGGATACAGATAATAGGCAAGATGGGGCTGAAATTCACTGGAGAAAACTGGCAAAGGAACCAAGGTACTGGGAGCAAATAACTAGAAAGGGAAAGGTAATTGAATGGGAAGAGTCCAAGAATTTATTTGTCCTGCAGGTTAGAGATTGCCTTTCCTAACAATGATCGATATCAGAGTATAGGCAAAGAGAAAGAAATAGGGGGCTCTTAAATGAAAGACCAGCACTGGTAGAATTTTTAATACAATCTAGAACAGAATCTGCCATTAAAAAAGGAATAATTAGTACAGCATATAAAATATTGCATGATAACTATAAGAATCAATCAGAGGAGCTTAGGAAGGATTGGGGAGAGAGAATGGATAAGCAATTCACAAAGAGACAATCGGGGTGATATATGTGTATTTCCCAAATATGCAACAAAGTCTAGAAGACATATGATCTTTGCCTGTAAGTGTTTATATAGATATTTTATACCCCATGTAGACTCCAAACAATTTTTCCTCACGTGGATAGCAAATGTTGGAGGTGTGATGGGCAGGAAAGAGGTGGCTGGGGATATATTTTTTTGGAAATGTAGTGATCTGGAAGACTTTAGGGATTCCCAGTGGACCGCTGTGTCAGAGATGCTGGGTGAGTGGATTGGATTGTCTGAGGAGATGATTTTTTTGCACTATGATACAGACTCAGAACTGCCTAGACATAGTAAAGCCTTGCTGAGTCTAATTATGATGTCTGCCAAAAAAGCAATTACTAGAAAATGGAAAACAAAGTCTAGACTAACTTTATTAGGAGTAGTGAATATAGTAACTGAGATAAAACAGCTGAAATTGGGATCTTTAGAAAAGGGAAGGAGCAAACTACATAGGAAAAAATGGGAATTATGGGAACAATAAATACAGAGAAGAAATGAGATTTAAGATGCAGGATTTGAATGAGCCATATAATGCTTAACTGACAATGACTGGATAGAGTATAAGTGATGTATAATAGTTGCAACTACAGTTGTTTCAGTGGTGTCTGTGATGTTATAATGCTTGCAACTAAACTGGTGTCAATGTTGTTTGTTTTTCATTTTTATAAATGTAAGATATCCTGTGTCATACATGATAATTTAATAAAAATGTTTATTGGAAAAAAAATAACTAGATGAAAATCTTTTTGGCAACAACAGCATTCCAAAGGTTGAATAAAATGCTTGTTGTCCCAAAAATAAAAGTATAAGCATAACTATTTAGGTTGTAATAAGGCATCTGTCATGCTGTCTAGTCTCTCTAGGAGACCTTACATTTGAAGGACATTAAACTTCTCTGATAGAGATATGAAATCCTTATTAATCTTGGGACTGCATCAGGAAATCAGTATATTAGGATTACCTAAAATCAACTTGTCTGCACATAACAGTCTTTCAATATTTTTTAATTTCTCCAAGGCCAGGATTCACGAAGGCTTGCACGGAGTGTAAGAGACGTGCAACACTCCATGCAAGCCTCGCGATCCAGGAACAGCCCTAAACTCCGTGTAAGAGACCAGCTAAAACGTCTCTTACACGGACTGGGCGTGGACATGCTAAATACCTCACTTGCATCTGAAAGGTATGCAAATGAGGTATATTAGCGATCCACGAAGCAGAAACCAGTCCATGTAGGAGACGTTTTAGCTGCAGAAATGTACTCAGTTGACAACTGAGTACATTTCTGCAAAATCCACAACGGAGCGATGTCAGCTCCAAAAAAAGGTTGCATATGATTCAGGCAGCATGCCAGTGGCCAAATATGTGGCCATTGGCAAGATAACCCGATGCAAAAATATTAAAAATATTATTTTTTTTTTCGGCGATCGCCCATGTTTAAACCCAGCGCAGCCCAGCAAGCGGGCTGCGCTGTATAAAACCATGAAAAAGAAGGTTATAAACCCACAAATGTGGGTTTCATGCAATACATGGAATGACAATGCAGGGACCAGCAGACTAAAACCAACATGGCCACCGTGTAGTGGTTGCTAAGGGGGGAAGCTGAGTCTAAGACATGTAACTAAGCATTAGTAGGCAATCTCATGTAAATGAGGGTTCGGATACTGAATCTCACAGTCACATACCAAATGAGCACAGTCTGAGTAGTGTAAGAGATACAAAAGGGGGAGGAATAGAGTAGGAGATAGGTGACATCACAGGGGGGAATGGTAGAAAGAAATGCAGTTCATTGGAGGCCAGTGTAACATGACAGATGACAGGCACAGATCATGGAAAGAGGTGTGCCACTAGATAAGTCATGGAAAGTCAAGAAATGGAAGGTGTGCACTGTAACCTACACCAAAGTTTCTTGCTGGCCGTGCATGCGCACGTGTGCACGCCATGAAGCACGAGTAGGACAGTGTGCGTGCGTGTAAGGCAGTGTGAGCATGTGGGAGCGTGTTGGGAGATGTTTAACACTGTTTGCACGGGTGTGCACGCGTGTAAGGCAGGCTGAGTATGTTGGAGGCTGTTGGCAGACATGTAACAGTGTTTGCGCGGGTGTACGCGTGTTTAAACCCGAATAAGTAGATTCTGAACCGTGTAAGCACGTGTGCGCGCGTGTAAGTCACTGTGAGCGTGTTTCAGATAGTATGCAAGTTGCTCCCCCCTGAGGAAACAGAGAGGAAAAAGGAAGCAACAGAATTAATAGGAAGCTAGCAGGGATAACTGCTGAAGCTAGCAGGTTAAAACAATTAGAAGCAGGCAATTACACAGGCAGAATAGTAGCCCAGCCCAGCACTTAAAACTCTGCAAACAGTAGTGCAGGATGTTTCCATTAAGATACACTGCAAGACAGGAGTAAGCTAATAGAAGTGAAAACTGAAAAAGCTTCACTCAGAGCAGAAATGTTAGGGGCTGCCATAGCTGTCATAATGAGACATAGGCGACTTGCTGAGGGTGGTGACAATGCAGATGGTGCCGGACAACCCACAGTGAGGAGACGGAGAAGAGTGCACAGGCCCAGGGTCACCTACCACGGGTTACATGAGCTGGAGATAGTAGAGCGCTATAGAGTGGACAGAGAGCTCCTGCAGCAAATTGTTGAGCTGTGCAGGCCACGCCTCACACACAGAACCAACAGAGGGGAACCCATCCCAGTGGAAACCAAGGTATGTGTTGGCCTAAGAATACTAGCAACAGGTACCTTCCAGAGACCAACTGGCGATATGATGGGGATATCACAGGCATCAGCCTCCAGGGTACTACACCAGTTCCTGGATGCCATATCAGCACATGTCGGTGATCATGTATATTTCCCCAATGCCCGTGAGGTATTGGCCAGCAATATGTGTCTCTTCCAGCAAATAGCGGAATACCCTGAGGTACTGGGTGCTATAGACTGCACACACATACGCATCAAAGCACCAGCTGGTGAGCGGGGTAGGGCCTACATTAACCGCAAGGGCTTCCCCTCCATCAACTGCCAGGTCGTGTGTGATGCCCAGGGCATAATAATGAATGTGTGTGCTGGCTGCCCTGGGAGTTATCACGATTCCCACATCTGGCATTTGACGCAGCTGTACCAGACATTTGCCAATGGGGACATCCCACACGGACACCTAGTGGGGGATGCAGGTTATGCACTGGAGCCATGGCTGATGACACCCATCAGAAATGCACACACACCTGAACAGGAACGCCATAATAAGGCACACGCACAAACACGTAATGTGATAGAGCGTGTGTTTGGGCTGCTCAAGTCACGGTTCTGGTGTCTGGACACATCTGGTGGAGCCTTGCAGTACACACCAACTACATGTACCCAAATTGTCATGGTATGCGCTATGCTACATAATATGATCTTGCGAAAACAGCTGCAGCAGGACCAGCATAGGGCCGGGCCAAACAGCCCCCCACCATTGCCAAGGCCATCACAGGCAGAGTGTGACTCGGAGGAGGAACAACCTGAGCCTGCCCCAGTAGGCAGAAGGAGGCATGCCCAGTATGCCCTGGCCTTGGCAAAGAGGCAACGCGTAGCACATACACTGGCTCAGTAGGAACCCTGGGAATGATACCCTCTCTGACTCACTCATATAGTAACAGGGATGCCTAACATGACACAACCTGCTCTCAAACATGTACAGGGAGTGTAGTATGTGCATCCGACAGAGGCAGCCCTGCAGCACCACCTGAGGCATGATTGCCATGTGTTAAGCAATGTAACACCATCTAGTATATGCAAACATGAAGACCCTGCCTAACATCTCACCCTCACCAAGCATGATGCCACACTATGAAGACAAGAAGATCAAGTACAATAATTGGCTGAAGTAATGCAGTCAGTCAAAGGGGAGCCAATGTGTTACAGGCTGGGAAGATATGCAGAGTTTGACATGATGCACCACCTGCTAGGGGTGGCATGCACCTATCATGCCATGCCCCATGGATACTGGCAAAGGCTGTCAGTACCCACAGCATGCCCTGAATAGGTAAGTCTCAAAACACAAACCCAACCTCATAGGTTCTACAAGGGATAGGAACCTAGATGTAATACTACCCCATGACAGATGTACAAACAGCAAGATGTGTGCAGTGTAAACGCACACAATAAGGAGAATGTAGATACCAGTCCTGTAATAGAGAACTGGGCAAGGCTCACATCAGCACCCTAACACTACCAGGTCACACCTCATACTGTGCTGTACAGCCGCAAAACATGGAACAAGCTACAAAAGGAGGGTGACTATCAAGAAATGGCAAGGATAACCACACCCCCATGTTGGTACCACAACAAGAAGCAGCATGGAATATCCATGGTCAAATACCAATGGCTAAAACTGCCTCGCAATATATAGCCTGCTGCAGACCACTGTCCTAATACCAGGAACAGCACCTGGCCTATGTCGGAATACATGAATATATCAAGCCCCCCAAACCACATTATATTGCTCGACTGAAAATACCCAGACATACACTGGTAGCATTGTACTAGCACCAACACAGTAGGAGAAAATTACCCAGATTCCATAAACCAAAATGCCCAGGAACAATGTACTACCCCCACAAGAGGGGTAAGCATACTGGATGTGATAATCAGCAACATGTGTACTGGATGGCAAGATGAGAAGTGTACCCCTCACTGGTAAGACCAGACCATAGAGTAAGCACACTGGATATACACACCCTGACCCCAGTCCCTGGCCAGAATACCACCGTGAAAAACATGTGTAAAGTATAGGTTGCAGCCCTCAAAACCGATGTTGAATCCACAAAAGGCCCTGTGCAAGTGCAGAATATGGGACACACCACAGAACATGTTATACAGGCATTCCATGAACACAGCCAGGAATGCTTGGAGTATGCAATCACAAATAACAACAACACACAATGCCATACACGCAGGCATCTGGCATGCTGGGCTCCAGCCATTACCAAACCATGCAAGAGAATGAGGAAGATACCACATGATAGAGCAAACATAAAAGGGAAGTAATCACTGACCAGTAGTATGGCAACAACATATGTCCACACATACAATCCACTAAGTCCAGCCACAACAAGTATAACCTATGAATCCAGAGGCAATGTGACGCCAGTACCAAGTACACAGACAACCACAACACCCCCCAATAAATACAAACATATGTGATAGATGCATCCATGTATCCAAAGCAGAGGTTGAGCTCCAACAACTCAGTACTGTCAGCACTAGTCAGGAGGAGAAGGTAACCACATACACCACAAACCCAGTCCCACATAGACCTACCACAACTGTAAACCAAACACATAAACACAGACAAATATTCCCAGAGGCCTTAATTACAAACACACCACACCAACAGACGCCTCCAAAGTAGATCACAAGCAACCACAACCATCAAACATAGCAAATGCAACGAATAGTACGCAAAGCTGGTGTGCCAAACAGTCACAGGCCCGAAGGAGAAACAACATGCCTGATACAGTCGTAATAGGTGTCTGTATAGGCAGAAACACAGCTGTCCCACTCACCAGACTGAACAAGGGAAAGGGTAGAGTAAGCTGCTTGTAGGTAGCCACAAAATGCCACTTAACACAAGTACGCAGGTCACCCCAAAGCAAGCAGACATATGATGCACTCAATGTCCATGCTGGTGTGAATTACCTGAGATGTACCTCCCTGGTCAACATCAAATGAGACATGGATGGTCCCTCTGAGTATGTACCCCAGGGCGGGATGACACTGGCTGTGTGCAGCATCCAACCCTCACCAAGAATGATGCCACAGTACAAACACAGAATGCTCATGTTTAACAGCTGGCACAGTTACAGCTGTCAGTCCAAGAGGGTGTAATGTGTGTCTGCTTGAGATGTCAAGCATGACAAGCCATGCTGCTGTTACAGGGGTGGCTGTCAGCTGTTACCCGTGTGCGTCTGGATACTGGATAAGGCCTTTGCCGCTTCCATAGAGCCGTATGTAGGCAAGGCCAAAAAGACTACCCACCACCCTAGAAAACATAAGTGGTAGGAAACATAAGGGTAATGCTGACCAATGCCAGTTGTGTAAACTGTAATATGCATGCCCCTGAGGCACTTCCCATTATGGAGAACATTGATGCCTGTCCAGTGACAGAAGCCTGCTGCAGGCCTAGTGATACCACACCAGCACTACTAGGTTATACCACATACCATGTGTTATGGCCCCAACACCTGCACCAAGACATCAAAGGAGGGGGAGTATCCATATGCAGCACAGACACCCATATAGCCAGGTAACTGACAATGCACAAAGCAGTGGACACCACCCATGTGCACATAACTGTAGTCAAAACTGCTGTACAGTCTGTAGCATGCGACAGACCACACTCTCACACACAAGAACCCCGCCCAGACATCCGAAGACACTGGACAGTATGGATGTCCCACCAAATACCAGACAAGGTACACAAAGTACCACATAGGTGTCAAACCATTATGTATGCAAGGAGTCATCAGGGACCTAGGGACACAGGTCGACATTAATCTGTCATTTGACAGCCACAATGCCAATGTGGCTATGAAGACTGTTGATACTGGACACCGTATCATGAAAGGATTCACACAAACATCAACAGAGGTCACTGTGCCGCTAAACTGTTCCCTTATCAGACCCATAATCTAGTACAATGACTCATATAGGATGTACCATACGTGACACCTGCAGCGGTTCGGAAGACCTCATAGTTACCCCACCAACAGGATAAAGGGTGTGAAATATATGTCATATGCTGCCTGGCTGTAGACACCCCAGCTGACTGCAGTCACACACTGCCTACACAGAGGCATTGCATGTCTGTTGTACCAGGCCATGTCCAACACAGGAGTAATGTACATGCTACACCACAGGAAATCAAAGCCATTGGAGCTGTGAGAGTCACAGATGTCAACCTCAACACATAATGAAATAAGATGTGCTGGAGGGACAGATACATAACCCATAGGCTCCCCACACCCAGAAACAGGATCCCAATCCATGGTAGGCAGAGCCCCTCACTGACACCCCTCAACAGGAATATTGCCAAGTGGATGGATGACCGTACATGTATACTGGGGGTCCCCACTGTGTCACGACCAGACAGAGGCACAGTGAAGAACCTCATAAATGGCCATAATTGAACATAGCAAGGGGTGGCGAAAGACACACACACTCTAGCTAGGCTTACTAATGGCCTAGGGTGTCTAGCCTACTATGAACCCATGAACCTATGAAGATACAACACGTACAGGACACTAAGGATAATCACAAGGCTTACCCAACTGATGGTAGGAACCATGTTGGGCATCCACAGATATGCTCCAAATCACACAGATATTACAAACAACATACCAAACACACACACATATTGCTAACATACAACCTGTCAGGTGCAGTGCAAACACCCCGAGTGCAAAATACCTATCCCAGCAGATGGTCCCCTGACATTGCAGATGCTGAGGTAACAGCCATCATCTGCAAAGCAGAACACACAGCAGCAAAGGTATGTGATGGTGTCCTGTGCTGAGGCCAACATGGACTCCAAGAGTAACAGAATGCAAAATCACACTACTGGCCAATGTCAGCCTTACCACAGGATATGTACCCAAAGAGCAGTGTACAACAACAGTGGTCCATCACAACAAAGGTGTTGCCTGAATGGATACTCCAAACTACCACCCCAGGATCCTGACAAGCTTGTTCTGCACAGCTATGGAAAGGATCAGTATGTACCGCAGACAGAAGGCTAATGTGGACCTACTGATACTGGAACCTACACACTGTGGCTGTTGTAACTGCAGAACCGGCCCATAAACATGTCTGACCAATTTGAAGCAGTCATAAAGGTCATTGATGAGGGCTATGTGGTCCACACAGCGTAGCTGGACCGTGCACATGCTTCTAGACAATACCGTACGTGTTCAGTATGGATATGTTCACCAGCTTAAATATACACCCCTATGTCAGTAGAGGGGTTGCAAAGCAGACCAAGGACAGAACTGACATGGTCAGACATGCCGCATCCATGTCAGACTACAAAGCGGATATGAGTGGCATCCCACAAGGCCTGGTCTTGGTCCCCCCCACCCCTGTTCTGTATACATGTCCCATAGGTATAGGCCAACATGGAAGGACTGTGACTGAGCATGTATGCAGAGGAGTACAAACAGCCCACCATATCTGACCCCCAGCTGACACAAGCAACCCACAAAAGGGCCACCTACAAACAGACAACTGTAGCCATAGCCATGTCAGCAAGCTAATCGCAGAACTGTGTATAGACAACCACCATGGATATACAGTAAGTGCCCACAAATTACCACACAGGTGTTAACCCATGAGGCACCTAACATGTAATGTGAGACCTGGGTACAAAAGGTGATAAATAACCTGCACTGGACAAACATGTGTCTGTAGTGTTTGCAGAAACATGTACCATATACCCACCCAAACATGAAGGCTGGCAGATGTAGATAAGGGGAACTCACTCTGGCTCTGCAGCCATCCTCCATCAGCATCACAACTGACTACAATAGCCCCTGTGGGATATACCACAGCAGACACCTCCAACAACTGTAAAGTCCACAACAGTACCCCATCAGGGGTAGCAAAGAGCCTGAACAGATGCCATGTGTTGCCTGAGTAAACAAACTGCAGCCCCACACACCGTCATCCTTCCCAGCTACAGGAAAGCTGTGCCTGATGTATGAAGCCATGTCCAACCTGGAATGAATGAACATGTTGCACCTTGTACAATCTGAATGGCAGTGAGCTATGTACATGAGAGACCTGAATCCCAGCACTGACATACATAGGACAAGCTGTACAGAATGATCCATAACACAGAAGGCACCCCCACACTTCAGTAAACTCCTGGTACAGGTCAGCCAGAGTGCCACATATCGACACCCCTCAAGAGGCATCCTGATGAGTGTATGGGAGATGGTAGGCTACCCTGGGTGTCACTGTTATGTCAGAGGTAGACAGAGGCACAGTATACCAACCATGACATATGTAATGGCAAACTCCAGTTACAATGTGTGTCGAAGGACAAACACACCCTGTGACTACCATCAGAAATGGCCTACGGAACATCGCTAGTGTTTGCCAATGTCCACCCATGTTGTGGAATACACTAGCAATGTTGGACGAGCCTGGTGTAGGTAGTCCATATCTGAATATATTGCAACATGGTCATATGTGCACAACTGGCCCCTACACAGTCTGTTGTGCTCACTATGAAGATGTCAAGCAGTGATAGGACTAAAGCCTAGGATACTGTCCACTAGAGTGAAAGTACCGAACCAGTACACTATACGGTACTACAGTGTTAGGTCATTATGAAAGTATGTTGAGAACTGTCTGCAAAGTATCCCATGCAATTCCTGCAGGCACAGTATAATCCCTGTTGTGGCAGACACGAAGCAGTTGGCCAGTTAGTACACAACATGACACCCAGCACACAATCATAAATGTGTGATAATGTCGAAGGTCACACACACCCAAATATGTGTTGGACTTCAGAGTACAAAATATGGAAAGCTCACACTTGGCATGCTCGCACACTTTGATAAATGAGGCATATGTCAGACAACAAGCCATGGAAAGACTGAACTGGGCATGCTCACACACTTAGGCCATACCTCCGTGTAGCAGTTGGCCACACATATCTGGCATTTGTACGTGTCAGTCCAGGAACCAACCACAACACAGCAATCAGCCCAGTGCACACAGTAAATGACCACAGAGACATAAGTGATATAGTGGATCGCCGTCATATGCAAACATCTGCCACAGATACACAAGTTGGTCATAGGAACAGGGAATGCTATGGCAATAAAGACCTGCAAACAGTAGAACAGCACAATAAATATTGTGCATCCGACAATTGAACATATGGGTGTAGAGGTCAATACTAGGCTTCTTGCCCCAGGGAATGGCAGCTCAGCCAGAGTGTGCTTGGCATCTGCATCCCCAGGATAGTAGGCTACCATGCCACTGTAAAGTAGGTCACAGAAGGCAACATGTGAGGCTAGTGAGCTGTACCTCTGTCAAGCAGGGGCACCGTGGAGGTCTCAGGGATTGAATGTGCTAAGCCACAGCATTGTTGTCAGTGTGTGCTGTGAGAGGGTTGCTGAGGATCTCTGACAGTAGGTGTCCGTCAATAACAGACTGAGGGGAGCCCTATCTGCATTCTCTGGACGATTCCACTGTCAACACTGTGTTGTAATGAGTATGTGTGAATGAAGTGCCGTGCTGGAACCATCCACATATGTCCTCCCTCTGTGGGCTACAGCTCTTCAATGTATTAGGTCGCTCTGTCTGTTGAACGGCGCATATATGGCCGGTGTACAGCTGACAGGTGTCTTGTTGTGGAGCAGTCATGGGTATATGTGGGATAGCATGACCAATGCAAACTGTACACATGCTCATAGGATGCAAGTGTCAAGGATTATGCTGAGTGGCCAGTATAGTCCACCAGCATGGGTCCTCTGAAGTCATCCACCTCAGTCTACACAAGTGTAGAGTCTGCTTGTGCTAAACACAGTTTGTGTGCAGTGACAACCTTGCCTGGGGGTGGAGATGAGATATGGATGTCCAGGGAAAGGTGGTCATGGTCAGATATCAACAATGGTGGTCTACCTCTGGTGTGGAACAGTGAGTACCCACGTTGCAGATGGACAGGTGCAATATGTATTCACCCATGTGGCTGTGGTGTGTGGTTCTGCCATAGCACATGGACCCACAAATTGTAGTGGCGGTAGGGTAAAGTGGTAGAGGCCTGAGTAGTTCTCACACACAATATGCCTGTACCTTATGTTAACAACTGGAATGGTGTATGTGAATACCTGCATATCCTGGCACTGTTCCCAGGGAAGCTAAGTGTGTGTCCTGGATGTGGGTGTGGTGTTCTGGACTGGTTGTGTTGTGTGTTACAGGTCCTGTGGTCCCAAAGCATGGTATAGAACATAACCTGCCAGTGCGATGTGCATATCTGACACTGACGTAGGTGGCTGCAAATGCATATATATGCTATCCCCCACCTGACAGGTAGTACTACATCTACATACCTCTGTGGAAATAAAGATGTCAGCACCCTAGAAATACTACAGGTGCAGAACAGATGCCCAGTAATTCGGATAGTGCACTCTGCTAATGCGTCTCCCTCAAGTGTCATAATATAGTTAGGTAGGGGTTCGAATGCTCAGTGTGTGTGTGTGTGTGTGTGTGTGTGTGTGTGTGTGTGTGTGTGTGTGTGTGTGTGTGTGTGTGTGGGTGAGTGGGGTTTGTGTGTGTGAAAGGCTGTGAGAGGGAAATGTCCCTTTTGGCAACTGGGAAAACACACTACAGGATGCACACACTGATGATGTCAGCACCCTATAAGTACAGCAGGAGAAGGAAAACCTCCCAGTATTGCGAATAGCGTGCTCCGCTAATGCGTCCGTCTCGAGTGTCATACCTGATGTCAGCACCCTATAAGTACAGCAGGAGAAGGAAAACCTCCCAGTATTGCGAATAGCGTGCTCCGCTAATGCGGCCGTCTCGAGTGTCATACCATAGTTAGGTAGTGGTTTGAATCCTGCAAATGGCAAGTGTGTGTGTTTGGCAAGTGGGAAAACACACTACAGGATGCACACACTGATGATGTCAGCACCCTATAAGTACAGCAGAAGAAGGGAAACCTCCCAGTATTGCGAATAGCGCGCTCCGCTAATGCGTCCGTCTCGAGTGTCATACCATAGTTAGGTAGTGGTTTGAATCCTGCAAATGGCAAGTGTGTGTGTTTGAATGAGGGGGGTTACTGTGTGTGTGCAAATATGTGTGAAGGAAATGTCCCTTTTGGCAACTGGGAGAACACACTACAGGATGCACACTCCCCTTTCTAAACACAGATGATGTCAGCACCCTATACGTACAGCAGGAGAAGGGAAGCCTCCCAGTAATGCGAATAGCGCGCTCTGCTAATGCGTCCGTCTCGAGTGTCATAACATAGTTAGATAGTGGTTTGAATCCTGCAAGTGGCAAGTGTGCGTGTTTGGATGAGGGGGGTTATTGTGTGTGTGCAAATATGTATGAGGAAAATGTCCCTTTTGGCAACTGGGAGAACACACTACAGGATGCACACTCCCCTTTCTAAACACAGATGATGTCAGCACCCTATAAGTACAGCAGGAGAAGGGAAACCTCCCAGTAATGCGAATAGCGTGCTCTGCTAATGCGTCCGTCTCGAGTGTTATAACATAGTTAGGCAGTGGTTTGAATCCTGCAAATGGCAAGTGTGTGTGTGTTTGAATGAGGGGGGTTACTGTGTGTATGCAAATATGTGTGAGGGAAATGTCCCTTTTGGCAACTGGGAGAACACACTACAGGATGCACACTCCCCTTTCTAAACACAGATGATGTCAGCACCCTATAAGTACAGCAGGAGAAGAGCAGCCTCTCAGTAATGCGAATAGCTCGTTCTACTAATGCGTCCGTCTCGAGTGTCATAACATAATTAAGTAGTGGTTTGAATCCTGCAAATGGCAAGTGTGTGTGTTTGGATGAGGGGGGTTGCTGTGTGTGTACAAATTTGTGTGAGGGAAATCCCCCTTTTGGCAACTGGGAGAACACACTACAGGATGCACACTCCCCTTTCTAAACACAGATGATGTCAGCACCCTATAAGTACAGCAGGAGAAAGAAAGCCTCCCAGTAATGTGAATAGCGCACCCCACTAATGCGTTTCTCCTGCGTATCGTAATGTAGTTAGGTAGGAGTTTGAAACCTGTAAATGACATGTGTGTGTGCTTGGATGTGGGGAGTTTGTGTGTGTGCATTTCCGTATGAAAAACATGTTAGTTTTGGCAATCAGGAGATCACACTACCTGATGCACATTACCCTTTCAAAATACTGATGTTGTCAGCACCCTATAAGTATAGCCAGAGAAGATGAACTACCTAGTAAACCGAATAGTGCACTTTGCTAATGCGTCCCTCTCACGTGTCATGACTTAGTTAGGTAGGGGAATGAATCCTGCAAATGGCAAGTGTGCATGTGTGTGGGGGTAGTAGGGTGTGTAAATGCAAGTGTGAGGGAACAGATCCTTTTGGCAAATACTACAATACACCAGATGCTGCATACTCCCCCAGTAAACACAGGGGATGTCACCACACTATCAGCACAGCCAAACAGGGCTAGTTGGCTAGTAATGCCAATAGTGTGCTCTGCTACTGTGTCTATTACCATTGTCAGAGTACAGATAGGTATGTTTTGGTAACCCACAACTGTCACGTGTGGTTGTGTCACACAGTATGACCTTGTGTGGGTGTTTGTACATAACAATGCATGCCATTGCCTAAACCAGCAATGGCATTGCACACATGATGTATGTGTGTGACACATACACATAAATACCTGTGACCTGCAGTAGTTACCATGTCTGGCACATGCTTCATGTGGATAAATGGTATTTGCAATGTATACCAATATGACTGTGTCTTACTGTGCAGGGTCCGCACGTGGTATGTCCCTATGCAGTGTGGGTGTCTATGGTGAAAGACCTACAGCAGGGGATACACATCTGGTCTGGGCCATATAGTGTACATGTAGTCGATGTACAGGTGCTGCATGTTCCCACCTGTTGTGGTAGTGGTAACATGTCATTCCACTGCAATTCGGTGACTACATGCTGTGAACTCTTCAACTAGAGTGTTGTAGCTACAGTAATGCTCACACACAATGTTTGGCTGGATGCAGTACGGCCTTATAAACACAGTTCATGAGACTGTCATATTGCCGGTGTTGTTATGGAGGATAGGTGGTCTTCCTGTGTATGTGAGGGTTGTGTGTGCCAGGCTATGAACCAGATGGCAGTCCGACACACTGTCAGCTGCACATGAGTAGGCCCTGATGGTTTGTGCTGTGCCAACAACCTGGAGGTGTGTGTATCTGTGTTACCTTGGGATACCACCCCCCAATCCATGTGTGTTACATGTGTAGGGGACGACAGGCATGGCATGGGGCATAACCTGTCAGTGATGGGTAACACCTGTGAGCCATGAATCATGAATCTGGTACTGCACAGACATTGCAGTTCACCGTGCTGAGGGCAGTGTCTGATGCATGCATCTTCCGGTGTACACTGCTGTTGTTGTGTAGCAGCACTGTTAGTGTCCTAACCTGTGTGATACCCATGGAGGTCACTATGTAAACCATGTCCTGCAGCATAAGGCAGTATGTGTGTACCAAGGAGCTTTGCCATTATACATCGGGCCATGGGTGTCACGTGCAAGATGACCCATGCACATCATTGTGGCTTGCTAGCATGTAAGCACGTTGACAGCCAGTGGATACCCTATGAATGACAGTGGAGACTGAGTATAATGTAGACATACAACACCCTTCCCACATATAGTGGTAGAATACCTGGTGAGGGTATGTTGGCAACCAACATCAGGCTCATACTGGCCTGTACCACATGCTGAGAGATCCATTCTATGTTCCCTATCATGTAGTCCAGGGAGGTATGTCTCAGGCAGTCACACTGGCATGGTCAATGAGTGAGTCATATCTGTCCATGCCTCTGACTGACCTGTATGCATGTGTGCTGTGGTGGACCATAGTGCCCCTGAGTCATATCACTATGACCTTCACCAGATACAGCCTGTTGAGCGGGACCCCAGTGCAGCACACAAGACAGGTGCCTGACACGTCTGCAGCAGGTGTGTTGTGTAGCCCTACAGGCTGTGTGTGGCACAGGGGATGTGCGTGGCATGTGCTCTGTTCCGACGGAACATATGCCTGTGTGCCAGCTGCGGAGGTGTGTGATGCCCAGGCAGGCTGCTAGTCTGAGTCCCCACGTATGCCCCAGTGTGTTCAGCATGCTGTCAGTGTGTGTCAATGTCTGACTGGTATTGTCGTCACTGTAATATATTGTATTGATTTATTTATTTATCCTACATTTGTTGACTGGGATAGCCCGACTGGATGCATGTCCATTTCCAGGGGAGGCCCGTGGAGACAAGCTACGAGGGTAGCAGATACAGCATTACATAATACTAGCATTACATATTACAAACAGATTATTTACAGAGATTACATAAGTAAGCAAGTCAAACATGTTCCACAGGTTAATGTTAGACCTGAGCACAAGTCAGGATTAAATTAAAATTACACAGTAAAGTGGTTCACAGAAGTTACACATTCGAGTTAGCCAGGCTTGATACATTGACATAGCCAGTTAAGTGACAAATGTTGTTTGAGTCTTCTGTTAAATTGACCTAAGGTGGACAGTAGGGTAATATCAGCTGGAAGTGAGTTCCAGGATCTACTTACAGGGTTTGCAAAGAGAGAATCACCGGCTGTGTTATTAAACTTGCTAGTCTGAAGTAGTACTTTGTTAGAGGATTGAAGCGGTCTAGGATTGTTATAGGGGGTGATAATATTTGAAGTGCAGGAGTATTGTCTGGATTATAGAGGATTTTATAGGCCATAATCAGTTGGTTATACTGTATTAGGCTGGGTATTGCAAGCCAACCAAGCTGATTTAGATTGATGCAATGATGTGTCCTAAAAGGCAGCCCAGTGGCAAACCTGGCAATGTGGTTGTAGCAAATTGAGTGTTTGTTAAGGACAGTCTTGTTCATATTCGAGAGTAGAGGGGATGCATACAGAAGGGTTGAAACAAGGTGTGAGCGAGCTATGACACCTTTAGCTGGAGGGGCTAGGAAGGCTTTAATTCTGTAAAGTGACCCTAGTTTTCTATTGATGGCTTTGCTAATCTGGTTAACATGTATGTCACATTTGAGATTATTGTCTATGATGACACCTAATAGTTTCGGAGATGGGTCAGGGGAGATTATTGTGCCATCAGTTGATGTTATGGTAACGGTGAAAGTGGTAGACCTACGTGTTGGTGAAATAACAGCAGTTTAGTTTGATTGGGATTTAGGATCAGATGATGTTCAGAAAGCCAGTTTGCTATTGTATTAAAGGTGGTCTGGGTAGCTGACCATAATTCTACTGGAGATGTGGCTGAGCAGATCAGAGTAGAGTATTCAGCATATTGGATACAGCTGACTTTTGGGATGACAGTATAACGGTCGTTAATGAAGATGGAGGACAGCAAGGGCCCTAGTATAGAGCCTTGTGGTACTCTGAGGGTGTTAGGTAGAAGGTTAGAGGGTTTGTTCTGCCAGAGGCCAGCCTGCTGTTGACCATGCAGGTAGGATTGACACCATTGGAAGGCTCCAGTATCTAGACAGGGTGTGGAGTACAAGTTGGTGATCAACCATATCGTATGCCTTTGAATTATCCAAAAAGAGGGCTGCGGATATATAATTATTGTTGCAAGTATGGCTTATGGTGTTAGTAAAGGCTAGGAGGCCTGATGTAGTGCTGTGATGAGGACGTAAGCCATGCTGAGTGTCTGCCATAATGCGAGTTTGGATTAGGTGGTGCATGACTTGTCTATGATGAAAGTTTCCATAATCTCTGCAAGTGGAGAGAGTATAGCTATTGGCCTATAATTGGAGACTTCAGTAGAGCTGCCTCCTGTGTGAAGTGGGATTACATATGACATTTTCCAGATGGTGGGAAAGTTAGATTCTAACATGGTTCCTTTGATTACCTTTGAGACGGGGTAAGCAATAGCATCATCTGGTTTTGATAGGTACTCGGCAGGGAGTTGATCAGCAGAAAGTGTAGTGGGTTTCACTGTTACAATCAAGGTTTGGAGAAGTGAAGTGGCGACTGGTTGGCAGCTGGACGCAAGTAGTTTTCTAGGGGTGCTACTTTCAGGACCAGGGGAGCTAGGAGGTAGATGGCTAGCTAGGGCCTGAAATGTCTCAGTAAAGGACTGGTCAAAACTATCAGGAACATCTTCAGGGGTATTATCAATAGTAGCAGCAGGGATTGGGGTTGACATTTGTCCTGGACGTAGTATATATGACATGCCACCTGACAGGGTATGGCATTACTGGGTTCAGAGAGACCAGTCCCCAGATTGGCTGTGTGGTGGCATCCCACACATGTGTTGTACGTTCCTGGCCAAGGGTGATGGTTGACTGCATACATGTGGCAGCTGTGACAATGACACATGACTCACATAAACCACAACTGGACCATAGAGGCAATTCACAGGTTACCTTTGCACATGCTACCCTAGTAGTGTGATTGCCATGGTGAGTACCAACACATAGGGCCAATGGGGAACAACATACTGAAGGTGTGTATGTGTGGGTGTACCGCTACTGTTTCATAGCACTGACATATATGACTGCACACGTGGGTAAATGCCAGGTAAGACGTGTGCAATGTGTCACAGGCAACGTACATGCGTACAGGACAGACAGTGATGTTCTGTCATGTGTAAAGTTGACATACGTATCGTACGCTATGCAGATGTCACTAGAAGTCTACAGAAGCACTGTAACTCTGCATTGCAGGTGTAAGCAGTGTTCCAGGGGACCCCAAGTGAACATGCATGCAAACAAAGCTACAGTAAACAGGGCTGGAAGTAGTGCATTATACAACAAAGAAGGGGTAACAATAACAGTAAGTAACAATGCAAATATGTAGGCACTATCAACTTGTACCCAGGAATACGCAGCACAGATGCCCATGGTAGAACCGATATTATGTCATACTTATTTGTGATTTGGATTACATTGGTACTGCACACATATCTACATGCGTGAACATCCACATGGCATAGTCGTTGTGGGCAACTTGACACCATTACTGTACATGTCCACCATTGCATATCACTACTTGCGTTAGCTTTCCCCCTGTGCTACCCATGTATGCGGCTATCTGTTGACAACCTTACCACCGGCATGCAGCTGTTATACTTTGGTATGTACTATGGGTGCAGATAACAATTCAGGACATTCATACAGTTACTGCAGCAGGCATGCTGGGATAAACACACAGTCATAGCAGCACACTGTACTGTTACCAACATGATACTACTAATACACTTCTATGTAGTCACCCTGTGCATCAGCAACGTGTTTACCTGTTCCCACAATGATGTTGGAGATTGCAGGAGGTGGCACAGTGTCATCATATGCACAGGGTGTGGATTAGGTATGCCTGAGTCAGCCACTGATACCACCAATTGACATGTGTGTGTATGTGTGTTGGTGAGGGGCAGAAGTACAGGGTGGGGCAGTGTGTGCGTGTATGTGGTTGCCCTAAGTGTTAACATTTCACATGTGTGTATGCACGCACACAGTTCCACCTCATGGCTGCCATATACAGGGGTTTGTGGACAGCCACAGACTGCACCTGGCAGGCCATACAGATCAGTGTCTGTGTGCACGGACATGGTACCTGTGCCTGGCAGGGGTGCTACGGACCGTATACAGTACAAAGCCAGACTGGGTACTGTCATCAGAAGTGGGAGTGTGTTGACTGGACACAAGTCCCTGTTGGGACTGTCCAGAGCCACATGCACGTGGTCTCCTGGGGCGTTCCGATGACAGCACAGACCCAGCATTGCTGGGGCTGCTGCTGGCACTATGGGGGCGTGCACGAGCCTGTTGTTGTCCGTGCCGACTGCCAGCTGCTGCTGCTGCCGGCATACAGCCACGTCGACGCCGCAAACGCCCACCATTGCCCTGGCTCATGGACATCTGGTTGTGGAACTGCTGCAATATGTCCCAACAACGTCTGTCTATGACATCGGTGACGTTACGGATAGCATCCGCAATGTCACGCATACTGTCTGTCATGGCTGTGCGACATGCTCTGAGCTCCCTCAGACCCTGTCTGGTGTACCTTTCCATACGTGACTGTGCCTGCATGACAGTCCGAAACATAGCTGAGGTTGACAGACCTCTTTGGGCACGTCGGCCAGAGGCAGTATGCCCACGGATGCTCCCACGAGAACCCATGGGCAACTGTCTGTGTGGTACCATCGGAGGACCCTGCCCATGGCTGCTGTGTGGGGACGCATGTGCCACAGGTACCACATTACCCTGGACTATGCCCGCTGTATCCTGTCCATCACCTAGGGACAATGGTGACAAAGGATGTACAGGCAGGATGACTGTGCGCAATGATGGGGTTGACAGCTGTGTACTGTCAATTGGCTGACCAATGGCAGACCCTGACACACCTTCCTGTACCATTACACAAATATCATCATTACCAGTAGCCGTGGCACAGGATTCAGGTTCCCTGCTGCAGGTCACCAGAGCAGCCCCAGAACCTGTGGGATGAAGACAGGAAACACAGTTTACAGTCTCCAGACATTGTTACCAGTGATGCACTTATACACACATGCACACATGCACACATGGACACATGCACACAGGCACACATGCACACATGCACACATGCACACAGGCACACATGCACACATGCACACGTGGACACATGCACACGTGGACACATGCACATATGCATACATGCACACGTGGTCACATGCACACATGGGCACATGCACACATGCACACATGCACACGTGGTCACATGTATACATGCACACATGCACACATGCACACGTGGACATAGGCACACATGCACACATGCACATGTGGACACAGGCACACATGCACAGATGCACACGTGGACACAGGCACACCTGCACACATGCACATATGGGCACAGGCACACCTGCGCACATGCACACCCCGCAGTATACACACAGAGCACTACTGAGTTACACTACTGTTACTAGCATTATCAGGACTATTATAGGTTATGTTAAACACACTCACCAGCATGGATGGCCTGTCTCGCTGTAACCCTTGAGGGACCTGCAGAAATGATGAGATTAATGTCAGTGGGCACAACTGTGCCATTGATATTGCATATGATACAGTGTACAGAACAGTCAGGTGTACATATGGCATATTACCTGCACGCTCCATGTCGTGCTGCTGTGTGGAACCAGCCTCCATCATAATGCAGGTGTACTGCTGTTGGTGTTCCGGGGCTGGAGCCACAACACTTAGGAGTAGCCCCTCCAGTCTGGTGAGGGGGGGATGTGTGGCCACCCCACCTCCTGTGGCGACCTGTTGCCTGTGGATATCTGATGCACGCTGCCGGACACTTCGGATTAAATAACTGCAGTGATGTCGTACCTGCTCATATGTCCTGTTATGCGTGCCAATATCATTTACCCTACGGACAAGGTCTTGCCACAGTGCGGCCCTCTCCTGCTGATTCTGACTGGTGCGGGAAAACAGGATGTCATACTCCCACAACAGGCTCTGGTTGATCTCCTCATCTTCCACCACAGAGTAGGCAGGGTTACGCTGTCACGCCATCTCCCTGGAAGAGAACAAAGACAGGATATCAGCAGACCATGTCAGCAATATATGGCACACATACTATACATGATACCCATGTGTAGTAATATACTACTACTCCCATATGTTGCACGTGTGTGTGTCGTGGTGGATGCACAGGTACATGGCCAGATATCAGTGCTCAGCCAACACCTGTGCAACAATACCTGCCACATTCCACACAACATAGTAGCATGCCCCATCGGTCAGCACACACTGACAGGTGCAATGCACAACCTCACTCTGGGGGTTCATCCCAAGGCACTGTATGTGGGACACCGTCCACTACTGTGATGTGGACAGACGTTACTCGGCCTGGATATACATATCCCACCACCACCACCAGCACAGTAGACTACTTTGATATGTATGTGATTAGACAGTTATTCACTTGTTGGGACTGAGATGGTATCCATGCAGCACACTGGGCCAGTGGAAGCCACAAGCCACACTGCTGACCCCTTTGCAAATGCTTACCACGGACATGCCACGGATTGCATAGAACTTGCACACACATGTCTAACCCAGACCCTATGCACAAAGGTTAGGCATCCTGTCCGGTGGACCCCAGACAGAGGCAGATTGTATAACAATAGCAGGAGGCTACTGCAGGACAGAGCACATTCACATTAAGGGAAGGCATCTGTGGTCAGCACTGGTACTACGCTACGGTCAGTCATAACAACAGCCACGGCCTACTCTGGGAGGGAAATGGACACAAACACTATGGATGACAACAAGGCCTTCTTCAGTTATGTTACACATATGGACCACATGCCTCAGATATGGTCTGTGTTAATCCACACCTACTTAACATTCACCAAACACACGGATATTGGCAACAATCCTGCAGACATGTTCGGTGCACATATCCCCCCTCCTTCTCCCCCACCTTTGAAATATTTATCCCAGCTGGATGTAACCTCCCTATCATCTCACATGTCCAGGTGAGGGCCGCCCTCAGCAGAGGAGAACACACAGCATCACTGTGACCTCGTGGTACCCCTGGATGTGTGCTACCGGCACTCTGAGAGGACATACCACCGCATATAACACTGATAGTTTATCTTGGCCATGCTACAGGATATGTACCTGGACAGTGGCATACAGCAACAGTGGTCCCACACCACTAAGGGGGCTCCTCGACTGACCCTGGGAATTACCACATCATATGCATAATGGGCCTGGTCTGCTAAGCTATGGAATTATGCAGTATGGGATGCATATGCAGTGACATCGGGTACCTGCAGACACTTGTTCCCAGCCAGTGTGCCTTTGGGATGGGCTGATCCTGACTTTTGAGCCTGGCTGACATTTCAAAGCAGTCACTACAGCCATTGCTGGGCCAACGCACAGACAAATGCTGCCAGGATCCTGGCCTATGACTGATTGACATGTGATGTATGGTCATCCCCTTGGTGGAACTACGTACACACAACATATCCCATGGACATACCTATGGATACAGACCTATGACACATTTGGAGGGTTCACAGTATGCACACTATTAACCTGCTACTTTGCATTACCTCTGTTTGTCGCAGCTGGTTGCGTTACCACAGCTTCTGCTTGCTGCTGCTACTGTCAGTGCTGACAGCTTCGGGTGACAGAGTCACAGTGTCTGATTTTTTTTTGTTCTCTCTCTCTCTCTCTCACTTCTCGCTCTCCCTCTGTCTGCTTACAGACAATGCAATGAATGTATTGCATGTGGAGAGTGTTAGCACTGGATGCTTTTGTAGGTATCTGCATAGGTCCATGTGATGGCCTCTGCACCAATTGTAAGCCAGCATTTGCTAATTGCATACAGCCAGTTGTGTACTGATTGCAGTTCTCACTGTGATTTCAGGTCAGTGCTATAAAAGGCTATGTGGGATAGGCATTGCCCTTTCAGATTGTGAGGGCGGGGACCATGCTGGTATGCTGTGGACAGTGTTCTGTGAGTGTAAAGGTTAGTATCTCTCTCATGCTTCAGGCTGTGTTGTATATTCACAATTCTCCATTCCTCTCTCATGTTCCCTGTAGCAAGTGTGTATGCACATTGACTCCTACAACTATATATATATATTTATATATATATATATATATATATGTACATATGCATACATATATCTATGTACTTTAACTGACCTTATTATCTACAAGCTGCCAACTAGCATGGCTGTTTCTGTTCACACACTACTATTATGGAAATCCAGTAGTTTTGACAGTAATTTTAAATGACATGCTTTGTGTACTACACATCCTATATTCCCTTTACATTCATCCCTACTATTACATGTTATATTTATTTTAGCATAATGTTTTTGTATAAGAGTCATGGCTTAGTGGTCGGTCATACAGACTAGTGTTTCCAAGGTCCTGGGTTCGGGACTGACAGTGGGATTTTATTTTTCTTTTGAACTGAGTACAGGACCTGTCAATCAAAGTGACTAAGGCACTTTTAAGCAGTTGTAACCGGGTTAGCGCTGGTTTGCGTGGAGCTCACGCATGCGCACTGGCAGTTAGCTCCGCGCACACCCGCTTACAACCGCTTAACTGTGCTTACTCTGGCGCACACCCACGCTATTTTCTTTGAAAGAAAAGAAAATGGGGAGACAGGAAAGTGGTGAAAAGGGGTCACAAAGAGGGTAAGACAGTAGGGAAACAAGCTTGGGATGTGCAGGAGGGATGTAGGTAAGGCCCATAGCTGCCCATTTCTTCATCAGCAACAGCTGTGCATATGTATGTAATTTGGTGTGACATTTGAAACCTTCCACCCCTGAGAGAGGTGTCAGGACAACAATAATACTTGTTGTACAGCCAATTGTAATTGATAGGTTCCATGTCCAGCAGACATGTGTGCGGAATGGGCAGCTATGTATGGGGCGTAATTTTTTTGTGGGTACAGAGTGCCCTTTTTTTTTTTTTTTTTTTTTCAGGTGAGAGTGGTATGTCAGGTGAAGGAAGTCGGTACAGCTGGGGAGGTAGGTTGGGTAGGTAAACAGACAAGACAAACAAGACGCATACAGGGGCGGTGTATGACACGTGTGGGGGGGTTACACAATTGACGGGGACGGAGGTTTGGATATCCAGAGCCCATGAGCCCACAGATGGCAACAGTGGAACTGATATCCCCAACCATAGGCAGTTGCCACTGTTCCTTCACTGCCCAGGACGGGGCTGTGCTGGGGGCTGTGTAGGCGGGGCAACAGGCATGCCCGTTAGTTGCGCCACCCGTGCCTCGAGCTGGCATAGGGGCTCAAGAACAGAGTCCTGAATCTCCCTACGCACCACAGTCCGGACGCTACGGAGGGTGAGTGGTGGTTCTCCTCCGGCCACACTTGCAGAGGGGGGGTGAGCCCCATCCCCTGCAGTGCTTCCACCCGCAGGTGGCACAGGGCCACCGGAGGAGGGTCTGGACTCGGCACTAGTGCCAGGTGCACTCGCCAGCTGAGGTGGGAGAGGTGGGTCCGCTGGAACCCTCCTTCCCTGTCGTCCTATGTTTTGCATTATGTCATGACAGTTTGGGTTAGTGACATATAATACCATTCACAATTAGTTGTAACAGCATGCATTAGTATTCCCATTAACCAAACACCCAGATATTCACATCATTGAACAGCGTGCATAACACATGCATAATTTGAACAGAAATACATAGTCCAACAACATGCAGGGTTAATTGATGGCAACAGGCCATCAGGTGCGGATGTATGAACAGGGCAGATGCATCAACAGACATGCAGATATATATGACCCAACAGGACAAACGTCCAGAGGTGTTAATTGTGATTGCACATACCATTTTCACGTGGAATGGGTTATATGTGGTTATAGGGTGGGGTAAAGAAAGTAATATTAACACCTTCGAATAACAATACATATGCTGTACATTTCTAATAGCTACAGTTATATACACACTACTGTTCTAACTACAGTTTCCTATATGATAACTATTTCACCTTGGTGATAGGACTGTTACTGCAACATCAATATACATTTTAGTGTTCTTCATACACATTCATATCTAGCTTTGTTCAGCTACATCATCTTGCTACATTTGTTTTATATAGCTGTAGACAAGTGTGGATGTTTGGTATATCAGACAATCATCCTATCTGCGTATTTCAGACTGAGAGCAACATATCCAGATTTTGGGATACACATTCCACATGCAGCAACACTTTGAACAGATTTTGCTGTTTGGTTTTGAATCTCACATGCATTTCATTCTGTCTTGACTGCAGTATACTTTATTCAGGGGTTATTACTACTGTATTGCTGGATTCATGACACTTTCTCACACTCTCTCACTTGCTTTCATTTTACTATTCAGGATGGTACTTACTTCTAAGCTTTATTGACATGTTTTACCTGTAGTTATTACAATCCTTTCCAGCAGTCTCACTTCTGTCATGTTTCAGTATTTCCACAGGGATATATTTCACACATGTGATTTCATCATCTTCTGCAGCTATACTTCTCAGCCTGCTGCAGGTTGTGTACTATTTTCTTACAGGTAGGGCATTTTTATTTCAGAATATATGTCAGACAGTTTCATTTGTCGGTTTAACTTACAGGCTGAAATACACTTTTGTAATCAAGCATGACTTGCAGACACTTTCACACTGTTACTTGCAGATTTTATTCCTTACTGACTACACTGCACTCTTTTGCTGACTGTCATACTTTTATATTTCTTTACGGTTACTGGTAGTGGATTACTGACCTGCCTGGTGGCGCAACCACACCAGCCTATCGCCATAGGCTTTGCGGTTCGCAGAACGGACACCTGCAGCTGTAATATAAATGAAGTAATATTGGAATACACATCTCCATAATATCAGCTAGTTTAATTTCTTACATACATAATTAAATGTTACTTACTCAGTAGTGGGGCGTTGGGTGTTTGCCAGGCCTCCTGGATCCAAAGGTTCAGTTGGTCCTGCTTGCATCTCTTCAGGTCTGCATGGTGGTGACGGACCTGCTCACCAGTCCTTGGAATCCCTGTGGCACTGGTGAGATCATGAGCCAACCGGTCCCACGCCTCAGCCCTGTATGCTCCCCAGAGGACCTGGCCCTGCATGAGTTGGGCCTCATGATTATGGACTAGGAGCCAGACCATGTACCTGGTCTCCTCAACACCCCACCTCTGTGCTCGGAAGCAACTACCCTCTCCTACTCCTGTCATTCTGCCTGCAGGTCAGTTCTACAATCGTTTATGTTGTGTATTCCCGCCTATGGGGCTTATATAGTCCGTTTTTCCCTCACATATCTGTGATTGGCCATTTTGGAATTGTATCAACTTCAGTAAACCTGCATTGTCATGCTGTAGTTTGTATTCATTCCTATATATTAGCTATTACTGCATTTCTAGGTACTGCTGTCATGGCTTAGTGGTTCTGTACCTTGACTATGGTGTATAGTATCCTGGGTTCGAACCTGGCCACTGCTTTTTATTTTTCATGACTGTCTAGACATGCTGAGGGGTGTGTCTGTGTAAAGGCAGTTTTGATACGGCTTGCTCAACGTTGCCCGTCGGTTAGCTTGTTTGCGCGGTGCGCAGCTCCGCGCAAACGGGGTACGCTGGTTTAAGCCTCATTTGGCTATCGGCACGCATATTATGCTCAGCTCAGTTAGGGGCACATAGATTTAGCGTGTTAGACCACTGCTCAGCTATGGGCACTCATTTTGCACCAGTTAAACCACTGCTCATCTACGGGCAGATGCACTCACTCTGTTAAACTGTAGCTCAGCTATGAGCACATCTGGCATTTTTTATTCTTTTGTTACCTCACATGTCTTCAATATAAATGGGCTATTTCATTACATTTTACATAAATTGTGGTTTTATGTGTACATATTTGTCAGGGACTTGTTTCCTGCTTATTTTGCAAAAAAAAAAATTGGTGTTGTGGGGGCTCGAACCATGAATGCCTGCTCTTCAGCCAACATCTCTAGCGCTACGCTATTGCTTCCTGGCTTATTTTGCATATTTAGTTCTTATATGCTTTCCCACTGACTGCTAACTCTAGCTGTGCTATGGGCACGCCCGCGCAAACGAGCGCACTCACGGTTAAACATTTTTACAATTTAAAAAAAAATATAAAACATGTTTATTTATATGTTTTCTGTTCATAGTCTGTGGGGGCATGTGTTGTGTTCTGTTTATTCACATTTCCGTGGACTCTGTCGGGGGTGTTTACTTTGGGTACTTTTCCTCTTCTGGGGGCATGTCCGCTTACAGGGCTCGGCCTATGGACACGCCCCCTACTGTCTTACACGGACCATGTTGGCCTTAAGTGTGATTCAGCATGCTCTCATTAATATGCAGAGCATGCTGACATCACTCCGTTTAACTGCAGCCTCCGTGTATGAGTTATAACTCTTACACGGAGGCTTCGTGAATCCTGCCCCAAATCTTTTGGGTTTCTAACACCATGACAGGAATGGACCCCATTCCTAAGTCAAAGTATGATTAAAATTCATGAAATTAGTATTGTTTCACTCTTTGATGTCATCCAAAATTGCTCTTTGCAGCACCTGCAATGTGCCCAGTAATGACCCCTTCTGCAATTTGTATGGAGTTACATGTATTGGTAGTGTATTTAAATAGGATTGTAGACTCTTTTTTTTAAGACTTGTTGTTCCTACTACTATTGGAACTATCTGTGGGGGGGTCTTTCTTCCACGTTGCTCTCATTTCTGCTTGAAAATCCTGATATTTTATGACTTTGTGTCTCTCTGTATGCAGGACACTGTAGTCACTGTGTGTGGCAATTGCAATGATCAATGCTACTTTTGCCTTCTTTTCCTGGACCACTATATCTGGTTTTCAAGCATCTGTCTTTTGAACTGTTGGTAATGGGTGATCCCATGTGATTTTCTATGATGCTTTGTAGCTCATATTTCCAGTGTTTTTCAGCCACTTCAGTAGCATAATGTTTCCACAATACCCAGTGCAACAGTCTCACCACATTATTATGCCTTTCAGTATACAGTCCTTCTGCCATTAGTATGTCACAACCAGCAATGAGGTACGCAACTCTTTCCAATTCTGTTTTACAAAACCTACATTTATACATTTCTTCCATATGTTCAATGGACTTTGTAAACCAAGGTGTACATAGCTCACTTTCTTGGGCCACCAATATTAACTTTTCATCTCTTGGTTTAGATTCACCTCTCCTTAGCCATTCCTGCATGCATTCATGATCAACATGATGTTCTTCCAGATATTTTCTATACTTGCAACTATATTTATGCTTTTTCCACATTTCTTGCCTTCTCATCTGGTCCTTCACCTTATATTCTTTCTTTTGTTTTTTTGGCACATTCAGTTGCTGCCTGATTTTTATCTACTTGTGGTTTGATTTCCATTCCTGCTTGACACTAATATGCTTCTGCTAGCCTAAGCAGGGAAGTCATCTTAGATTTATTCTCCTCATGTTTCAAAACTTTCACTACATTTGGGTCTTGTGAGGTCAGCAGATATGTGTGGAGCCCCACAATTGCAGATCTATACATGTAGTCAATTACAAGGAGGCCCATCCCTCCTTCAGAATGGGGAATATATAATTTTGGTACGCACTGATTTTTATAAATCATTTGGTGAGCATGAAGCATCCTTCTTGTTTTCCTATCTAATCTATCCAGCACGTTTTGGGGCCAGTCAATCACTCCAAAACTGTAAGTTAGGACAGGAAGAGCAAATTGGTTTATAGCTTGGATTTTGTTCCTAGATCTTAAAGCTGTTTTTAGGATTAATTTAAGTCTTCAGAAGTACTCCTTACTAAGTTTTATGCACATTTGTTCATGTTTTATTGTTGATATTTCATCAATATCACATTCTTGTCCCAAACTGTTTTCTTGGTACTGCAGTTTTCCTGCTTTAAAGGTTGCTTTTGCACATTTATCAAGACCAAATGACATTCTTATATCATCTGAAAAAGTTTTGACAACTTACAGTTGTGCTTTTCGTTCCTCATGTAATGAGCTAGCTATACAGTTTCAAATTGATGACAAACAGAAGATGAGAAGTCTTTGCACTTTGTTGTCTTCTAGAAGCCAAATTATAGCCATGACCTAAGCTGTTAAGTAGACAATTTAATGGATTAAGGGCAAGGCACAATAGCAGTGGTGACAGAGAGTCACCCTGGAATATCCCCCTTTGGATTTTTATCCCTGAAATAATAAGTTGCTCTTTATCATGCCTTAATTGCAAAGTGGTCTGCCACTGTTTCATGATCACTGTATTGTAATCGATCAGTGTAGGGTGTTTATTATACATTTTTAAGCACTCTTTTATCCATGAAAATGGGATAGTATCAAATGCTTTTTTGTAGTCAATCCAGGACATACTTAAATTCTTTCCCTTTTTACAGTTCTCCACCATGACTTTATTTAACAACAAATGATCCTTTGTTCTGTATGACTTCCTTTTATTGCCATTTTGTTCTGTTGCCATAATTGAGTTTCTTCTAAATGACTATAAACTCTATCGGCATCAATTCCAGTGTATAGTTTATATGTCGTCGGAAGACAAGTTATTGGTCTATAATTTTTAGGGTAGCTTGCAGGTTCACTCTTAAGTAGGAGCATTGTTTTTCCTGTTGTTAGCCAGATTGGTGTCTGTTTTGGAGTGTGCATATAAATAATTCTTACTCATGGCTAAATCCTTGTGCAAAGATGTTAATACTTTTAACCAGAAGTTAGGTACTGCATCTGGGCCTGGGGTTTTCCAATTAGAGGCTTTTCGTAACTTTGTTTCAATCTTTCTAGTTACTTTATCCATTTCATATCCTGTACCTTTAGACTTTTATTCTTTCTTTTACTTTTTCTATCCATTTATCATCTTTGTTATATTCCACAGGATCTTCATAGATACTTCTCCAAAATGTATCTATTTCTTCTTTTTTTGGTGGTCTTTCAATTCCTTTTACCTTATTTCCCAATTCTCTACAAAACATTTTTGGGTCATCAATAAATTGCTTATCTTCTACGTTTTTCCACCTGTGCTGAGATTTTTAGTTTATTATTTGCAATGGTGCATGATAGATCCTGATCTGTTCTAATACTGCGCATTGCTTTTATCACGTCTATCTTTGAGTATTTTTGTTTATCTGTCTTCTATACTCTTCTAATAGTGGTACTTCTTGTCCTAGTTACTTTATAGTTTTTTCTATACGATACTTCCATGATGATATTTGATTTCTCCCCTTCCTCTCCTTCACTACCCTGTGTTCTTGTGGTAGAACTTTATCAGTCATTAATTTAGCTGCACAGTAATATATCCTGTTTACTTCTGTTATATCACATGAATCTGTATGGACAGTCATAATTACTGTGTTCATTTGTTTTATCAGACTTCTGACTTTTTGGGGTTAATTGACCTTCTGCAGTTTATTTCTTTCATTGATCTTAATATGTCTATCTATTAAGTCAAGCAACTCTTCTCTTAGCTCAGTTTCTGCTAGACCGAGGGCGCATTTTTTTTGTTTTTCATTTCCTGAGGGCATTCTATAGAAAGTTCTATTACATCTCCCTGTGGCACATTCTCTTCAATTTCATCCTGTGCCATCCATTGCTCTGTCATATGAGAACTCGCTGACCTATCACTCCTCAACAATAACTGCATCAGAGTTTCCACAGTCTCCTGTTCCTTTCCTTGCTGTCCAGCTTCAAGTGAATGCTTATACTGGTTTTCTGTGGATGGCTCCAAAATAGCTTCATATGGCACCTGACCAATTGCTTCCCATTCCATTAGTTTCCCCTTAATTTGGAGTTCCATCGCTCTGTCCTGTTGTGGTGTTTTCTGAATTAGATTTTCCACACTGAATCCTTCACTTAGGTGCTTCATGACCTCAGTTTCTATTTCATTAACTTTAAATAAATAAGGTAACCTGGTCACCAACACGATAAACAACCTTGAAATTAGACAGTATGATGACCCAGAAGGTAAAACAATAAAGCATAGAACCGAAGCTGTCACAGGAAACAGAAGTTTAATCCACAAGCCACAAACAGTTCACATAAACGCCTCCAAATACACAGTACGTTTTCGTTTCTTCTACTTCATCAGATGTGGGCTGCTTCCAAAGCTAACACCTTTTATAGAGCACATTGTTTCAATTAACAAATCAGCTTTGCTAAGCAATCAACTTGTAATTGAGAAAAAGAGAAAAAAGTGCTTTTGTGCTTTTAACCTGATGTTAACATGTTATGTTTTATATGATAAAAATTTAAAGGTGTGTATCAATACATTACTAAATCACATACTCTTATTATAAATAACCATTCACTTTTAAAACTGTGTTAAATTTTGGTAAAATGCATGAATGAATTAAAAATACTAAATAAGTAAAAAATGAAATGAAACTTTCCTTTGATGAAAGAAATACTTCTGCAAAAACTAATCCATTTAGCACCATCTAGTGGCCATACAAAGATTTTGCAGGGAACAACAAAACAAACCATTCCCTTTTCCTTAAAACATAACTTACATAAAGTGAGTTCTAAAAATGCCTACTTTAATATATGCTTGGTCTATAAATACATACATATGTTAAAATTAATTTATTACTGTTTGATTAAAAAACTTATTAAAAAACATGTTATTAAAATTGCATTCAAATGAACATTAAATAAAAATTACTTAACAAAAAAGATGTTTAGTAAAAAGTATGTAGAGAGTTTATAAAGCATTTAGGACTCTTTATAAGTAAGGTTTGAGCAACTTTCTTGAAATTCCTATTAGACACATATTACAATTTGGCTGATCTTATTTTCAAAAGGGGGGCTATGGAAATATTTTCGTTAAGACCAGGGGCTTTGTTTGCCTCTAGTAATAGTTGCCAGAACAGCTCCCTATATTCTATTCTTTCTTCCCACAGCCCTCCCCTTTTATCTATGTCTACTCTCTCAATAACATAAAATGTAAATTGTGCCTCCGGGCATTCCTTAGTATGCTTATATAGTGCATGTGTTTCCTTTTTTACCTGTATGTCATATATATGTTCGTATATTCTCCTTCTTAGTTTCCTTTCTGTTTTTCCAACATAAAAACCTTGGCATGTCTTACACAATGCCAGGTATACCAAGCCTTTAGAATCACAATTATTAAAGTCCCTACTTTCTAGCTTTATGTTTCTACTTTCTATAAAAACTTCATCGTTGTTTATAACATATGTGCATTGCGAACAATGACCACATTTAAATGTACCTTTCTTTATTCTCCTATTAGGATATCGGGTATCTGTATTACCTTCCAATAGTTTTTTGAGGTTATTGGAATTTTTGTATACTACTTTTAAATTACTTTTCGAAATGTTGTCCAAATCAGTGAAAGCTATGAATCTATTCCATTCATTTTCAACTATTTCTCTCACTATCCTTGAACTGGCATTGTACTCTAATACTCTAATTACAAGTTGATTGCTTAGCAAAGCTGATTTGTTAATTGAAACAATGTGCTCTATAAAAGGTGTTAGCTTTGGAAGCAGCCCACATCTGATGAAGTAGGAGAAACGAAAACGTACTGTGTATTTGGAGGCGTTTATGTGAACTGTTTGTGGCTTGTGGATTAAACTTCTGTTTCCTGTGACTGTCTAATTTCAAGGCTATTTCATTAACTTCTCAGTTACTGATTTCCTTTTCTACTTTTCCTCTGTCTTCTTATTTTTTGTATTGTAAAGTTTTCTATGTCTGGATTCTTTTGCCTGTATTTCTCTTCAAATATCTTTGGTGCTGCTCTTTTTGTAATGATTAGTTTTGCTTTCTACTTTGCATAGATTTTACACCATATTAAATCTCTTTTTCTTTCCCATGTCCATATTTCTTCTTTAGATGTATCCTGATCTTCCTGTTTCTCCTTACTTAGGGGACTTGTTCCATCATGCTGTGATGTGATCTACGTTAGACCTTCTACATCAAATCCTTCACTTTGCAGGCATTCCATAACTTCAACTTCTATTTTTTTAACTTCTACTTTATGAATTTCTTTTCTACATTCCCTCTTTGTGATATTATTTCTTAATGTGAAATTTTCCATATCTGGATGCCTTTACCTGTATTTCTCTTTGAATATCTTTGGGGCTGCCTTCATTATGTTGATTAATTTGGCTTTGGTCTTTGTATAAATATTGCACCATATAAAGTCTATCTTTCTTTCTTATATCCATATTTCTTTTTTATGCTTTTCAAAAATATCTAGGTTTTGTTTTAACATTTTTGTACGTCAGATGCTTCTTTTTCCAAACAGATCAAAGTTTATTGATCTATATACTATTTTTCAAAAATATGTTATATTAATGACCCCACATTTCAATTTGAAGCTTCTGACAGTTTTTCTTGCAGAAGTATTTTTCTTCCCTCTAACTTATCTCTTAATCTTTTTGTATATCTTGTGTCTGGAAATTCTGGGCTTTTTGCATAATAGTAACAGTACATAACTTTTTTCTTATCCTCAATAGTCCACTCTATCGTCTTTATGGCTCTTCTTTGGCCTATCAATTTCTGTGATTTATGTGGACTGCTACTTCCTTCTACAACAGGGAGCCATCCTGCACTGGGCCTGACCTGGTCCCATTATATGAATGTTTCTGTATTTTGAGGATTCTACACTGTCATTTTTTTCTAGTCCTGGCACCAGTGCGCCTACCAGGATTGGGCACTTTTTTATCCTGGGTCTTGTGCACTCAGCTATCTTTTTTTAGCTTTTGACCTACATCTGTCCATGATATATGCTAGATAAATGCAGTTTATATGTCAGTGTCCCCTTGGTGAGATTTTGTGAAAAACAGGGTCCACTTCATGAAGGTACCCATCAAGACTAGAGGATGAACTCAATTTCAGCACTACTTGCTGACTTTTCATCTCTCCAGTCAGACCCCAAATTGTTTTTGCTCATGATCATATAAGTTTGGGTTGGTGGTATTTAATTGGTTGTCAAACTATTAACAAGTAATTCCCACAGAGATGTCAGTTCCTTTAATGCTTATACATCAGAGTGTGTATTTACCTTTAAGAAGCTTTCCATGGGCTTGCACATGTGTATAAATACTGAGCATGTGTAATCTTGACTGCCATTTTGTAGAGAGCTGTTGAAATGTAAGCATGCATGTATGTGTTTTCTGTCAGGTAATCAGTTTGTTTACATTTTGTGTTGCTGCTATCCATCCTGATGTGTTTCTGTGTAATAAAGCATAAAAATGAACTCCCCCACCTATTTGTCTTGTATGATAACAGAGGATGAGCAACATGGTGTCAGAAATGGGATCTAGAATAAAGACCAAGGCACTCAGTTAATGTTGGAGGAATATAGAGGAATGGATCATCCCTACTGCATATACGACTTACAAAACAGGTCAGAAATGAATTCCAAATATTAAAACTTGCTTAAATGATTTTTTACTCAAAGAATATAAAACAAAGCACTCAGAATGCTCAAAATGAATTTCTAGTTAAATGAAATGTCCGAAACTGCGACATATTGATAAAAATATTTGAAATAGTAAAATGTTTGAAACAATGTCCGAATCCCATAAAATGTATAAAACAAGGAAAACGACCACATTTTTTCACTATGTGCTACTTTTTTGCATTAATTAAAGCTATTCAAAATATCTGAAGTGTATCAAGTGTTTGGAAGTTTGTGTAATACTACAGTACAGTTATTTCACAAAATACAGCCATTTCAAAGTATATTTTGCAAAGAACAGTATTTTATTTTTATTGTGCATTTGAATATTATTTCAAGTACCTGGTGTATGTGCATATTTGTACATAATTACAAGGGCCATTATGCAGTATGTTTAAGCATAATTTGTAGGCATGGCAGAAGGCATTCGCAGACCAGCTCCACTTGTATTTGATAATAATACTGCAGGGAATTGGAGAGTGAGCAAGAGTATGATATTTTCATACAAGCAACATTTTCTGATAAAAATGCACAAACAAAGGCATTTATTCTGCTTAATTTAGCTGGTTCAGAAGGCATAGAAAGAGAGTGTTCATTTGTATATACACCTGCTGTGTATGCAGGGGAGGGGGGAAACAGCCATATAGTGGTACTGGCTGAAACAAGGTAAGACCCTGAGTGCTTAAAATGTAAATTTAGAGAAATGTGTAACCCTCAAATGAATATTAGAATGGAAAGGCACTTATTTTACACAAGGGGTCAAAAGCCTGGTGCAACTTTTACAGCATATATAACTGACTTGAGAAATAAGGCTAAAACATGCAGATTTAGTGATTTAAGGGATGAGTTGATAAAAGACAGATGTGTGGTATTAAAGCTGATGCTGTGAGAAAGATTGAGACAGTTATTTAACTTTGGATACAGCCATAGAGATTTGTCAGATACATGAGCTTACAGAAAAGCACACAAATATGATTATAACTGAGAAATGCATGCTTCCAGTATCTTCTAAAGCTAATGTTGATAGTATGGAGCACATGGTTAAAAGAAATAGGTCCAAGCACATAGCAGCTACTGTGAGTAAGCATTCCCTGGGAAACCCATAGCTTTCTAACAAATTCCAGAGTGTGCACAATCTCAGTAAAGCACAAGGGAGAGTCAGCAAACTCAAAGCATGTGCCATCACCTAGCCTCATAGTAAACTGTCATATTTGTGGTGGCAATCATGTATATAAAAAGAAAAAGTGCTTAGCTTTTGGACAGCAGTGCCACAGATATAAAGAGTGGAATCATTTCCAAAGATTTTTGTAAATCAAAAGGGGCACATTCTTTTATTAAAAGAGAACATTCAAAGAAACAATTGATCAATTAGAAAGCTGTGAGCCTACTTTTTATGTTGATGGTGTGTCTGTGCTTAATGAAACAGTCAATGCAGTAGATTTGCGGGCAAAGAATAAAGTATTTTGTACTGTTTAGATTAATAGGAGACCCATAGAGCTCAAACTTGATACAGGATCAAAGTACAATATTATGTCAGCAGAAACATTTGCTAGAGTATGTGCTGGCTTGATTTGGCAAAGTCTGCTAAGCCTGTTGCTTATGGTGGTGAAGAAATTCAAACTGAAGGCTCAGTAGCGATTTTATGTTACTCTGCTGGGAACAGTTATGACTTACAGTTTTACATAGTCAAAAGGTATGTACAGTCATCATTAGGCCTCAGAGACACTTTGAAAATGGGAATACTTTCATTTATTAAGGAAGTCCACCATGTAAGCCTAAAAGACAACTGTTCTAATTTTGCCCAGACTATTTTTTCTATCTATGCTGATCTTTTAGAAGTTACAGTAGGCAAACTCCCAGTTGTGTACTCCATGAAATTAGACCCTGAAGTCAGCTCAGTTGTCAGACCAGCCCAGAAAGTTCCAGTTTCTATACAGAACAGTTAAAGCCAAGATGGACAAAATGGTGCAGCAAGGTGTGATTTGTCCATTAGGTTCTTCTACCTCTACTGAATGGGTATCTTCCATGGTAGAAGTTCATTAAGAAAAGCTCAGATGATATCAGAATATTTTCTGATCCATGAGATTTGAACTAAGTACTAAAATGACCTCATCATCCAATGTGTACAGTTGAAAAAGTTGCTGTTATTAAGCCAAATGCCACTGTTTTTTTTTTCTGTCTTGGATGCAAAAAAGTTCATTTTGGCAAATTTTGCTTGACTGAAAATCTTCATTGCTAACCACTTTCAGTGTTCCTTTTGGCAGGTACACATTTTTGAGAATGCCATTTGGGATAAATTCTGCTAGTGAAGTCTTCCAGTGTGCGATGGAACAAATTTTTTTGGTTATATGCATGCTATTATAGTAGATAATATTCTTGTAGGAGGTAATGGTGAAGTTGAACATGATAGAAACCTCAAAAAAGTTCTGGAAAGAGCATGTGAAGTGAATCTTAAGCTGAAACCTCAGAAGTTCAAATTTGGGCCACAAGAAGTTACTTATGTTGGTCATTTGTTTACCAGTGTAGGCTTATGATCAGATCCTTCCAAGCAATCAGCAATTCTTGAGATGGCAGCTCCAGACAATGTTCAAGCCCTACAAAGTTTTCTTGGCATGGTTAACTATCTAGGCAAGTTCATTCCAGACTTGAGCCAACTTTCAGCACTGCTCAGAGAGTTGACACACAAAAATGTATCCTGGCCCTGATTAGAACAACATCAAAGAGCGTTTGATGTCCTGAAAGAGAGTATTGCCAGTCCACCTACTTTAATATACTATAATGCTCACAAACCAGTAACTCTTTCTTGTGATGCTTCAAAGTTTGGTTTTGGTGCAGTCATCCTACAAGAGGGTAGACCAATAATCTATGCATCCAGAACTCTACCTCAAACCAAGATGCAGTATGTGCAGATAGAGAAAGAACTCTTGGCAATTGTGTTTGCATGTTCGAAGTTCAATGATTATAGTCATGGTCGACCTATTCCGATCGAAACTGACCACCAACCTCTAGTCACTATTTTCAGAAAGCCTATGCATACAGCTCCTGTCAGATTGCAATGCATGATGTTGACATTGCAAAAGTATAATTTCAATCTTGTCTACACAAAAGGCAAACTTCTTTATCTTGCTGCTACTTTACCCCGTTTGCCCAGAAATACCACTGAACAGCATAAACATGAGAAACTTGATTTTGAAGTAATGGAAGTGAGAAATTTTTTCTTCCAGACATTGTGATGAGCTTATAAGTCACACAGCTTCAGATCCAGTTCTTCAGAAGTTCAACCACTTTATCAGTCAAGGATGGCCATCAAAGCAATCTTGTTTACCACAAGAACTACAACCATATTTTCCTTACAGAGATGAGATTTTGATTGAGAATGGTGTCACCATGAAAGGTCCAAAAGTGATCATTCCAAAATTCTTGTAATAAGAGTATATTACCATCTTGCATTGTGGCCACCCAGGAATTGAGTCTACCAAAAGGGTGAGAGGACTAGTATTTTGGCCTTCTATGTCAAAGGATATTGAGAGAGTACTTTCATCTTGTTCTATATGTAAGCAACAGAAAGAACCACTTCAACTAAACCAGATTTCTGAACTACCTTGACTGACAGTAGCTACAGACATTTTTGAATGGAATAGTCAACATTACTTGGTGTTAGTAGACTCTTATTCAAACTGATAAAACAGCTAGGATTCGAATGAAGTACAAACCGCTCAGTGGAAAATGTATTTAATTCTAGCGCCGCGGTGAAAACACCTTCTCAGAATACAAATTACACAAAACATTTCACTTATATACAAAATATATACTAATTAACACATAATTAATTCATTAAAAAATCATTGCCTTAAAGCAAACTTCTCCAGTTTAGCTCCCCATTAAGTCCCATAGGGACCAATGTATTAAACTTCAAAATATAAATGCTCTCTTTGTATAAAAGTTTCTCCTTCAATACATTATCACTCACAAAAAAACAATTTATTTGTTCCAAAATACTCCCCTTCAGCAATGAATAGTCATTATTATGTAACTTCATAAAATGTGCAGCAATCGTTTTTTTCTTGTTTGCAGTTTTTTATGTCCCTAATATGTTCCATAAATCTTACACGGAACATCCTCTTGGTTTCCCCTACATAAAACATATTATAGGGGCAGCGTAAAATATAGACTACCCCCTTAGATTCACATGTAAATCTATCTCTGGATGTAAAAGTAACATTGTTAATACACCCGAAACAGTTACTGTGTGGGCAAACCGGGCACCTCCCACATTTAAATGTGCCCGTTTGTACCGGGAATCTAGGTATCACTAAATCTGGTAGAGCAAATAATCCATGGACTAACATGTCCTTTATACTCCTACCTCTAACATAAGACCAAGAAGGATGCCTTGGTAGCACTTTTGCCAAAAATTTGTCCTATTAAAAATTTCCAATAATGCTCCAGCATTTTGATTATCTCTTTACTTTTGATGTTATACATAGAGACAAAATAAATCGGTTGTATTTGATATATATTGGAAATATCTATATCAGAAACTTCTTTGTTTCTTTTTACTCTGATGTTTCCCGTCTTATTATACACCTTATGTATCGCCTCTTCTACCATATCAGGGCTATAGCCTCTTTTTATAAACATGTCTGCCGATTTACATATTCCATTTTTTAAAATATGTTGACAATCTCAAAAATTAATTGTAAGGAAGGGCAGCTATTGTATAGGGTGGATGGCAACTAGATGCATGTAAAAACTGATTACCATCAACAAATTTTCTATGTATCCCCATCACAATTGTGCCATCCTCCCTACCTTCCAAATCTAAATCTAAAAAATTCACTTTACTACCCTGTTGTATACCATCAAAACAAAGATCAAATGGATTGTAGTGCATATCTGACACAAATTTATTAACCTTCTCTGACCCTCCTTTACATATGAAAATTAAATCGTCTATGTAACGAAAAAAAGAAGTTATGTTCTTACCATAACGTTCCATGTGGAGTGTTCATCTCGCCTTTGTTCTTACACACGGGTTCGGAGCCAATCCTCGGCTCTGAGTCAGCCGCATAGCAAAGCTTTGCATCTTAGAGGAGCTCGAGACCAGGCTATATCCCACAATCCTCCCTGCCATTACTCAGATCTAGTTTGCAAGCAAACCAGACCAACCATAAACCTCAGGTGCTAAGGCTACACACAGCCATAAAAAATCAGAGACACTATCTCACTGACAAATTAACTAAAGGGTAGCGAAATATACCCCATGAGGTAAGAGACAATATACCCGGAAGAGGTTAAGGCATGAGGACCAGACTCTAGTCCTACTCGTTCTTCCAAACACGTGAGGGAGGGAAGGGAGGGAATGTAAGAACAAAGGCGAGATGAACACTCCACATGGAACGTTATGGTAAGAACATAACTTCTTTATGTGAGAGTGTTCAATCTCACCATTTGTTCTTAGACACAGGTAGCGTCCCTAGCTCCGTCACCCCGAGTGACTCATGGAAGAACGTTCCTAAGCACAGTGGAACCAAAAGATGTCCTGTCTTTGGAGGCTTTGTCAACTCTATAATGAGCGATGAAAGTATGTGGTTTAGACCACGTGGCTGCTGCACAAATCGTGTCCAAAGGCAGGCGAGCTGCATGAGCCAAGGAAGTGGAAATGGATCTAGTAGAATGGCCCTTAGGTTTGGTGGGCAAGGCCTGATTCGACTTAGAATATACAAAAGCTATACAATCAGTAAGCCATTTAGAAAGTGTACGTTTTGTAACTGCCATGCCCTTTTTATTGTCTGCAAACGTGACAAAAAGTTGATCTGTTTTTCTGTAACCTTTAGTCCTGTCCAAATAAAATCTTAGCTGTCTGTGGACATCTAACTTGTGCAGCATATATTCCAACTTGCTGGTATGGTTTTTGAAAAAGGTAGGGAGTTCAATGGACTGATTAATATTTATGACAGAACATACCTTAGGAAGGAAAGACGGGTTTGTTCGTAAGGAAACTCTATCTGGGTGGAAAATTAAGTAAGGTGGTTTGACTGATAGTGCTTGCAGCTCTGAAACTCTTCGAGCTGAAGTAACCGCTACAAGAAAAATTGTCTTCCACGACAAAAACTTCAGAAGGCAAGAAGAGGCTGGTTCGAAGGGTGGCAACATTAGTTGTGACAATAACAAATTTAAATTCCATGGGAATAAAGGGTCCCTGACGGGCGGTCGAAGATGGAAGGAACCTTTCATAAAAGCCTTACAAAGCCTGTGGGACATAATAGAAGAACCGTGCTCACCAACATGGAAGTTGGATATGGCCGCCAACTGTACTCTTAGTGTGGAAGTAGAGGCTCCTTTGTGAAAAAGGATGGATAGAAATTCTAGAACTTTATGTAAAGGAGCTACCAGGGGGTCCAAGTGTTGGCTAGATGCCCAGTACACAAAGCGTTTCCATTTACTCCTGTAGAGTTTTGTAGTGGAAGCCTTATGAGAGGCAACCAAAATGCGTTGAACTGCCGGAGAAAGTAGATCAGACCTGGCTAGGCGGGGAAGTGGAGCAGCAAGCTGCTAGTTTGAGGGATAGAAGAGACGGGTGAGGAACTCCCGACGAATGTGTCAGTAGATCTGGTACTGGGTCCAGGATCCACGGTTCCTCTGTTTGATGGGCTCAAAGAAAGGGGAACCATATCTGTCGAGGCCAGAATGGGGCTATGAGTATAATTGTCCTTTCCAGGTTCCTGGCTTTCTGAAGAAATTTGGGAATCAAGGGGGTAGGTGGAAATGCATATAGGAGACCCGGGGGCCAATCGTGTATCAGTGCGTCCCTGGGGACATCCCCTGGAGGGGGTAGAAGGGCAAAATAGCTTCTGCATTTGGTATTCATCGGGGAGGCAAATAGATCGCAGCAAGGCTGGCCCCATCTGCGGAAATTTTTTTCCGCCACCTGTAGCTTGAGGGACCACTCGTGAGGTAACAGGACGGCTCTGCTCAACCTGTCCGCAATGACGTTGGATGACCCCGGGATGTGCGTTGCTATCAGAAAGTGACCCGTGAACTCTGCCCATTGCCAAATTCTCATGGCCTCTCTGCATAATGGGTAAGATCTGGTTCCCCCTTGTTTGTTTATGTACCAGACTACAGACATGCTGTCTGTCTGAACTGCTACTGTTCCTAGAGGTAGGAGGGTTTGAAGGTGTTGCAACGCCAAGAACACCGCTCTCATTTCCAGAACATTTATGTGCAGGTTGTACTCCATGTTGGACCATTCCCCTTGGACTGTTCTTCCCTGAAATAGTCCCCCCCACCCTATCAGGGAAGCGTCCGTGGTTATCGTGGCTGTCGGATTCGGTAGAACAAATGGACGACCCATAGTGAGATCCTGACTGTACACCCACCATGAGAGGTCTCGCTTGCAAGAATCTGTTATCAGAATCTCGTGCATTAGGAGTAACTGCTGGAATGACCACTGCGTGAACAGCAGCCATTGGAGGAGCCTCATGTGCAATCTCCCCATAGGAACTGCAATCAAGGACGCTGCCATGAGTCCCAAAACCTTCAACACTAGTTTGGCCGGGGCTTTCCTGCTTTGCAGTAGAAGAAGAACCTGTTCCTTGAGGGATGAAGCCCTTATTGGAGGGAGCTTTACCAGTGTTAAGCGCGTATCTAGGTCTGCTCCGATGAATGAAATATGCTGTGAGGGCAGTAAGGCAGATTTTTCGAAGTTTATGGAAATCCCTAGGTGGGAACAAAGGTTGACTGTATAGTCTCTGGCTTGTATGAGGCGACGCTCGGTGGTGGCGGTGAGGAGCCAGTCGTCCAGATAGGGAAACACCCGGAATCCTAGACATCTCAAGTGAGACGCTACCACTGCCATGCATTTGGTGAATACCCTGGGGGCTGAGGTGAGCCCAAAGGGCAGGGCTCGAAATTGAATGTGACTGGCTCCCAGCCGGAAGCACAGGTGATCTCTGGATGGTCTGGCCATCTTGATGTGGTAGTATGCGTCCTTGAGATCTATCGAGCACATCCAGTCGTCCTTCTGCAAAAATGGAAGGATCGATTGAAGCGTGACCATCCGGAACTTTTCCTTCTTCACGAAGGTATTGAGATTGCTGAGATCCAAAATGGGTCTCCAGTCCCCTGTCTTTTTTGGAACTAAAAAGAACCTTGAGTAAGTTCTGGATCCTTTTTGGTCCGCCGGGACTGGCTGAATGACTCTTTTTTCGAGCAGCTTTGAAATTTCTATTGCTGCTGGGCCTCGCAGATGGGGTGGCACATCTGGAAACCTTCTTTGTTGGGGTGGAGTTGACCTGAAGGGGATTTTGTATCCTCTGGTTACAATGCTTTTTACCCAGGAGTCTGAGGTGAGAGTTAGCCAGGCCTGTGGGTATAAAGCCAAGCGACCCCTGACTGCCTCCAGAGCAGGACAGTCGGGCCCCCGTTCAGGAGTGCTGGAAAGGCTTACCAAGGGATAGGATCCCTGTCGCCTTGGTTCTGCAGACCCCCTCTGCCGCCGGGGCGACGTCTTCCATTTCTGTCCCCCCTGCCTCTGGGGGGGGGGGGTCACTCTGTGTGGCCTGGAAAGATCCCTGAGTTTTATGGAACCACATTTTTCTGCCTTGTTGCCCTTTGGGGTACGGTCTAGATGGAGCGGAAAAATGGACTCCGACAGCAGACAGAGTCTTTCCTTCTTGCTCACACCGAGTTAGTGTCTCTTTCACTTTGGGCCCAAAAAGAGTGGCACCATCAAAGGGGGCGTTGGCGAAGGAAGACTTGAAAGCTTCCGCAAATGAGCACAGCCGCATCCAGGATTGTCTTCGTAGAGCAATCGCTGAAGCTGCGGCTCTACTCGATCCTTCAGCCGCATACGAGATGAGCCTCATGGACGAGTTCACTATGGAGGTAAGGGTGTTAAGCTGTGCTGTTACCTTATCTGAAACAGCAGCATCTGTGTTACCCTGGAGGGTATCTCTCAGCTCCTTGATGAGATCCCTCTGTAGACGTGTAAAGTGTGTCAAATAGTTTAGCTTAACGCATGGAAAAAGTCGCTGAACTAAAACGCTTCCCATATCTGTCCATAGTCCTAGAATCCTTATTAGGAGGATGAACAGAAGAGGAAGACTCAGACATCTCCTTTTTAGTGGCTGCAGCCACCACCATAGCGTCAACCGGGACTCCTTTGGTGAGATAAGTCTTGTCCTGGGAGCGTGATAAACTTGCTTGGTTTTCGAGGGACCGGTTCCACTGTGTCCGGTGTCTCCGCCCTTCGAGCAATTAAATCCATTAATTCATCGAAGGGCGGAGTAACCCAGGAGGTAGAAGGTTGAGCACCAAAAGCCTTCAGCAACACCGACTCGTCCTCAGTGGGGGTTAGGGACTGCCAATCACCCCTCTGTTTTAAAATCTCCAAGATGTCCGCAAATGAGACATCCTCAGAGGGGGATTTTGGGGACCCCTCTGCCTCATCCAAGTCAGTGTCAGATGTTAGAGATTCCTGCGGGGAATCCAAGTGCCTCCTCTTGCACAGTCTTTTCCTCGGAACCTAATTGGAGGGGGCTTCCGGTGAGGCCTCCGAGGAACAGGGGGCACCCTCTGGGGGTGGCTGAGGAAATGGTGCTCTACGCTTTGGATGTGTCGTGGGAACAGAAACAGAGAGCGGCTCCTTAGGGGAGGGAGAAGATGCCTCCGATGAAGTGGTTGTCTGTGTAGACAAAACCTTCCTCATAAGGTCAAAAACCCCTGAACCTCGGGTCGAGGACTCCCCCGGTTCTGAAGAACATGGAAGAATCCCAGACACGGGGCCCGTGGGCCTCGACCCCGAGGACGGAGCCGAGCCAATCTGCGCCGAGGCCCCGAGAGGGAGAGTCGGCACCGAAAGGTCGGTACAACTCTCGGTCCCGGAACCGAGGAGAGATCGTCAACTCCGCGACTCACCTATAGGTTCCGAAGGAGTCGAGGTCAATGGTGTCGATCGTGCAATGGACGGTTTCAGCACTGAGGGCTCCACTATCATCGGCTCATCCTCTCCCGGCTCCGAAGACTGGATGGGTCTCGAAGGAGGACCTGTTGGAGATAAAGGGAGGCCTTCTAGTTTCGACACCAATTGGGAGGAAACTGCAATCAACTTGGAAAGGGCCGTGTTCTCCATAAGTTTCTGCATGACACGATCCACATCTGTATTGGATAACGGTCTGGAAGATCGGGTCGAAGGGGCTGAAGATGGCACCGACCGAAGAATGGAAGGTGGCGGTAGCTCTGACACTGGTTTCAAGACCTGGGGCTCAGTGAAAGATAAACGTTCGATGCTCGGCCCCGAAGTCTGTGGAACCGGCGAACGAACTTTCGAAGATGAACTCGGAGCCGATGACATGGGCTCCGACATCTTCGACCCCTTCGAGGACTTAGAAGCCTGGTCCAACTTGTCCAAAGACTCCTGGAAAGCAGGCTTAAGAAGTCCCCTATCTATAAGTTTCCTGCATCTATCTGTCATGACCCTCCCACTGAAGGAATGGCATATAGAGCAATCCTCTTGCAAGTGGAGAGGGCCAAGACAGTAGACGCAGGAAGTGTGGTTGTCAGTGATGGACATTTTCTGCCCACACTGACATCTTTTAAAATCGAATTTGGCTTTTTCAGACATAACCAGCAGTAAGACACTTTTACTGTGAAAAAGTTTAAACACTAGCTATAAGTAAAAGAAAAAAAAAAAAATATATATATATATATATATATATAAATATATATTGCTATAAGTGATAGAAGAGGTAGGCCCAAAGGGAAACCTATGAAAAAATGACAGGACTAACTACAATAACACACACACACACTATAGTATGATCAAAAACTAAATTCCCAATAACTATAAGAACTTTTTAAGTAAAAATATATAACTATCATATCTGAACAACAAAATTTTTTCTGGTCCGAGCTCTCTTTCGATGTGATCCGTTGCAGCGGCAAACTAGATCTGAGTAATGGCAGGGAGGATCGTGGGATATAGCCTGGTCTCGAGCTTCTCTAAGATGCAAAGCTTTGCTATGCGGCCGACTCGGAGCCGAGGATTGGCTCCGAACCCATGTGTAAGAACAAAAGGCGAGATTGAACACTCTCACATTAATGTTTAACATGTTGTTTCATAAACTTGTTTAAACAAAAACGTTTCAAAAAATGACATGAAAAGATTGGCATACATTGGGGCAAATGGCACCCCCATGGCTGTACCGTGCTTCTGTCTATATATTTGATTGTTGTAGAGAAAAAAAATTGTTTTGTAGACAAAAATCCACCATCTCTGCTATAAAGGCAGAAAGGGGATTATCACCCATGAAATGTGCAACAGCAAATTGGCTTGAGATTGACCTAATTAATTCCTAATCTAGCATCCAGTATTTATTTATTTATTTATTTGCATTTGTTTAAAGGGGTGGTCCAGCTGGGCCAGAAGTGCCCATTTTCAGTGGAGTCCTGGGGAGAAAAGCTCCACAAATAAGACATTTCACATACAATACAGAATCATGCTGTCATTACTGTTGAAGCATCATTTTGCAGTCCATGGCAGGCCGCTCAAAGTCATTTCTGACAATGGTACACAGTTTACAAGCCATTAAGTTCAAGAGATTTGTGAAGAGTGGGACTTTATTCATATTACAAGTAGCTCTGAGTACCTACAATCAAATGGTTTAGCAGAACATGCAGTTCAAAATGTGAAACATTTATTAGAGAAGTCAAAACAAGACAATAGCAATGTTTTTCTAAATCTCCTGAAACTCAGAAATGTTCCTCGTGATAAACATCTTGGTTCACCTGCTCAGAGACTTTTGTTGAGACAAGCCAGAGCCACACTACCAGTCAGTAGCAATCTGTTGGTTTCCTGTGCTAAGAACAACAACGCAGTGAAAGCTCAACTTATGAAAAGGCATTTGTCCCAGAAGTCTTATTATGATAAGACCAGCAAACTGCTCAGTCCATTACAAGAAGGGGAGATAGTGAGGATGCAGACAGGAAAAGGTTTTGATCAGCTTGGAGTCATGAAAAGTGTATGTCCAGAGCCAAGATTGTCCACTGTGGAATCACAAGGAGCTGAATTTAGGAGGAATCAGAAACATTTAGTACTGGTGTCTGAGTCAGTATTGTGGCATCTTGCCTGTGATAAAAACAATAGCTCTCAGAGTGAGTCATCCAGTGTTCCAGTTCCAGAGGACATTCCAGTAAATATCCCTGTTCCTGAGAAGATTCCAGAGAGTCCTCAAGCAGATTATTCACAAATGACTGTCCCTGTTGCTAAACCCAGTCCCAAATACCACATTACTAGATCCGGTCAATTTCCAGACTATGTTCCAGATACACAGCAACTTGGACATGAATATTGTCTTTATTTCTTAATGTCTGTATAACTGCATGCCTATTCAAATGTCATTGCAACTGTAAGACAATTCACTAAAGAGGGAGGATGTAGATCAGAGTGTGTATGTACCTCTAAGAAGCTTTCCATGGGCTTGCACATGTTTATAAATACTGAGCACGTGCAAGCTGGACTGCCATTTTGTAGAGAGCTGTTGAGATGTAAGCATTCATGTATGTGTTAGTCTGTCAATCAGTTTGTTTATATTTTGTGTTGCTGCTATCCATCCTGATGTGCTTATGTGTAATAAAGCAGGTAAACGAACTACCCTGCCTGTTCGTCTTGTATGATAACAGAGGATGAGAGACAATGTTAATAAAATAAAGAAATAAAATTTGTCTGTTTAGCTCTAAATCGATGGATTTACTGATAGGACTAATGCTGCTGGTGCTGGAACTGCTCTACTCACAAAATATTCCAGGCTGCAAATGCAGCTCCCACAATTTATTTTGTTTATTTTATATTTGTTTACCGGGAAAGTCTGACTGGACAAGTCCATTTTCAGTGGAGGCCTGGGAAGAAAAGCTCCAAAACATACAATGCATGAGAAACTCAAGATGTATTCTGCAAGGAGACAGGGGCTCATTCAGGTTAGAGCTGATAGGTTTAACATCTCCTTTTAACCAATTCAGTAACTTTTGCAATTTCTCACCGACATTCTTTTACAGTTATATTGTCAGGTTTTCAGTGCTTAAGCTTTTTCCTCAGTTTGGCTTCTCCAGATAACTATCCCGTGACAAGTAAATCATCCCTCTAGAAAACTATCTCAAATGTTAATATCATGAATGGTCCCTAAACACAGCAATATGGTATGTTGTGTAAAGGAGAGTTAATAAAATTATTGAGGGTACCATCAAAAGGCCTTCACAAACTATTTGATGGCAGAGAGCATAAAGGAACTGAAGCCAAAACATTCCACTTCCAGGACTGAATTTTCTTCTAGATAAGCTCCTTCTGGAAAAACCTCATGGTATCACTGACACACTTCTAGTAATGGTATGACATCATGAAAGAATGAAAGGGTAAAACTGCTATAGCTTTGAAGCCTCATATGCAGACAACATATTCCCAAGTGGGTTCTTTCCCACACCCAGAGCTGGATCATGGTCAAATGAGTCCCTGGGCAGGGTAATGGATTATGGCAGCATCCCTCATTCTATTATCCCATTACTTGGCTATTTCTCCCCAGTTACTATAAACACTTTTCAAAAGTGTCAGTTTGCATGCTATTTTCTACATTACTTCTACAAGGACTACAGATATTTAGATTTAATTTAAAACTTTTATTTAAATTTTAACCGCAAACACTAACAGACATTTGCTAAACAAAACAATACAGTCACACAACAGTAACAGACTTTGCATTAACAGTAATTTTTTTCTGCCCATGAAACCCACATTCAAAGAAAATGCATCTGGCCAGTGGTAGATTAAGTTTACCTTTGGGCTGTTTTCAAACCATAGGCCCATTGCACATATTTTTAGGACCATGCATATTATTATTAATTTATATTACTTGTATAATACAGCCCCACTTCTTAGAGTATGCTTTGAATGTGCAGTTTGGAACACTTTTTTCCACCAAGCAATGGAACAAAACATACAAATCAATAATGACAAAAATGCCCATTTCAGAACATTTCAACCATAAAAGGCCACTCAAACCTCTGTCATTACAATCCACCAGTATCAGTCAATATGCACAATCTCTGTGGAAGTAAAAGTCATCTGAATAATTCCACATTAAAGAGATCTGTAACTAATGAAGAGGTCACTCCTGGTAAAAAAAAAAAAAAAAAAAAAACCTTTATATTTCACTGTTTCATCTAAAAATTCAGTTCCTGCTGCCCTTGAAGAATACATTTCCTATGTTACATTAAAAAATTAAACTGGTAATAGTGCAATAAGGAAATGGATGGCAAACTGATAACAGGTTAATAGTTACTAGGCATTTAATCCAAAGGAAGACGCACACAGGACTGCAGCACCCCCAGCTCCCCTTAAAGTACAACTCAGTATCAGCAATCCATCTATATGACATGGGATTAGAACCCAAAGCCTTCTGCATCAAATGCAAGTATACTACCTGTTGTGCTACTAAGACTGCTTTCAAATTTTATAGCACAAACAGTGATGACCATTTGCTAAACAAAGCAATTGTACATTGAAAACAGACTTAGCATGAGCAGCAGCAAACTTCTCTTCCACTGAAGCTCACAATTCCTTGCAAATGCAATGAAACGTAATTCCTAGGAAATCCACTGAAACTCATTTTTTTGAATAGTTTGGTACTTGGTGTAGAGGATTCAGACTCTTGTCTCCTGTAACCAAGGTACAGGATTTGAGTGTGAGCAAATTAATTAACTTGCCATCCCTAACCAGTACATTTATATATATATATATATATATATATATATATATATATATATATATACACACACACACACACACACACTTACACTTACTAATGGAACACTCTTTTCATCTATGCATTATTTCACTGACAGAAGAAGCAGACAGCAGGAACATCTTGTGTGTTTAAATTCCATGTGCTTATGCAGAAAAGAAGCAAGCAACAGCAGAGGTGTGTGTGTGTGTGTGTGTGTGTGTGAGTGGATGCAGGGATGTAAATCTGCATTGCACACAAAGAGACAGAGGGCATTCTTAAAGATCACGCATAAAGAAGATATGCAATTTGTTTATTTTTTAATTAAAAAGTAAATTTTATGGCAGCCCATCCTGGACATGGGCCACTCCCAGCGAGTGGGCCCTAGCTGATTGCCTAGGTCTCCTAGCGCTGGATCCAGCTCTTCCCACACCCACCTTTGTTTTGTTGAAACCTCATGATCAAGTCCAGGACTACGATGTAATTCTGTTTTTCACTGCTGGGAGGCCTAAGCCTGGTTTTCCTGTGCCTTCATCCTCATCTTCTTTGGCTCAGCAAAAACCACCTAACTTTGTTATGCAATGTTACTCTCTGATCTGATGCATGATTACTTCTTTTTGGTGCAGCTCAAATGTGACCAGTTGTCAGCAGCCAATGAATGTCTAGCTTCTGGGCATTGAACAAACATCACCATCTGACTGCCACCAATCCCACCTCTTTCACCTGGTGCTAATCCCCTTGTCATGTGCTAGATAGGAAGATCCACAGACACTGTCACCCTGGCACCATACCTTCTGATACTGATGTTACTGGTGCCCACCAAACATCAGTGTCCGTGACATAACAAGACTGTGAGTCAGACAGTACCCATGGCATCAGTGTGCTAAATATCTGCTTCCCCAGCATTTGTCTGTGTGCATCCATGCTTAGCTTCCATTAAATTCCTCAACATACTTCTAGTTTGTACAAGGTACTTCTTCCTCACTTCCTAACAGAAATAAGGGAGTGGATTACATTCCACTGTGTTCTTCATTCAAATCTTTTCACCCTTTTATTGTATTGTCATGGACGACTGACTCCTACCTAGCTCATTCTCACACAGTCCCCAATCCAATTTTCTTATACTCAGTAAGCGGACACTCTTATGCCTTAGAACTTCTGCTGGCTGCTTTGCCTCAAAAAATTATTGTGGTGACTATCTGGCAAGCAAAAATGCAAACATTCATCCAGCACTAAGCAGATGGAGCAGTAGAAGGACTACAATGACATTTCTAAGAATATGGATGAGAGAGAAGATGCAGAGTGTGCTGCTCCACCATCACCTGAGATAATACCAGATTTGCAGATGTTGTGAAGTTGTTTTAGGAATGAGAGAAGATATTACTGCAAACCTGTCACATGATGTTGCAGTCACCTTGGGTGGATCGACTTATAGTGTATAACTTTAAGGACTTGCTCCAACAAAACTAGGAAACCCAGACACCATGGCCTCATTACTTGGAAACTAGTCAGTATATTCAGTCTCCCAGAGATTGGTCATTTTAGACAGAAAAGCTTATATCATATGTGTTTATCTCAGCTGTGGTTGTACAGAGAAACCATTCTCAGCTACCAGTAGTCCATCCCATTATATAGGGAGTCCACAGCTCTGAACATGCTAGATAAGTGTGTATTCATATTCCCACATTATTTATCAGGGCAGTGAATTATATGACATATATTTTACTTCTGAGGTATCTGTTAGATGAAGCACTACAGTCTGTTGATGGCATGCCTGATGGTATGTTTAAGGAGAAGCGCAATACTCAAGCTAACACTGAATTCATAGCCAGGAGCTTTTATTTTTAGTTGCCGGTATTCTTTGCACTTATTCTCATCTGTCAAAGCATCCCTCGCATATTGCCCTTTTGGGGAACCTACTTTACAGAGCAGAAATCATAGATTTCCTCAGAGATTTAAAGGAAAAAAGGGCAAATGCTTATGATGATCAGTGTCATGTTTCACCTTCCACAGTTAATCTTCAATTGGGCATGGAGGAGCTTTTCAAGGTATTACATTAGCCAGAATGCCTGAAAAGGATGCAGCAGCCTTGTCCTACTTGTTTAAATCAAGGATGCTGGTCCAGAGGATAAGGCCCTCATCAATTTTAGAGCAGCCACATAACACCTCAAGGTGATCTGCAGAGTTTTGACTCTTAGACTTACCACCACTGGATGGCAGTGGTTCCATCCATGCATCAGAGAGTTAAATCTCAACATTAGATATGCAAATAAGGGAAGTGATTTCCAATGGATGTCAAATGAAACTCTTTCGTCTTGTTCCTTGGTCACTTATGTTGCTGGTCATGCAATCACATTAGCAAAGACTGGATGGAAAAAAGAGATAGAGCTGCAAAAGTTTATGTTAAACACAGCCATCAAGCCAGTCCCACTAGACAAGGGCATAGTTGGATAATATTCCAGATATTTATTTCCTACGTACACAAGGGTCCTGTGGCTAGTTTAAGTTTTCAGTGTCCTAAATACCTTTATCCCAAATGAGTTCCTCTTCATAGCCACACTGTAGTCTGTTCCCTGCTGTTGTCAAGAAGATGGGTTTCTACTGACAGAAAGTCAAAAACACAATGCAATTTCTATCCAGTTGAGGCCACCACTGTGTTCAGTCTAAAAATTGCTAAAATATTCAAAGCATCAGAGTTTTCTCCAGTTTCAGCTACTTATTTTGCCTAAGGATCCAGTGAAATCTTTCTTCTGTTAATGTCAAATGGTGGAAGATATGGATGTTGCACTGAAATTACAGAAATTAATTTATTTTGTAATGTCTTAAAATATTTTCATTAAATATTTTATATTTATTTTTGCCACCAAGTTCCATTTTATTCTGTCATTTAATGCAAATACATTTTGTCCATTACTGTAACTCTGCCAGTCCTGTGGTGCGGATTTTAGAGTTCCCAACAATTTGCTCAAATTTAATTCAGTCAGTAAAATTACCACCCACAAACATCTTTGAAAAAGGACCATAGTTTTCTTAGTCTATAAATGTTCAACAAAATGACATCTGTATATAATTTACTAGAAAGAGAAAACAGGCAGCCATATATGCAGAAAATTGCCTTTTTTACAGACACACAGACAAGCATAATAATACATATTGTGGTCATGCTGATCTGAATTAGATCAGCAGAAGTCTTTTATGCCCGTTCCTTTCATAAGGAGACAAAGAACATGCCTTTCTGTTATCTATTGTTCATTAAAGATCCATATTTAGACTATAGATTATTCAACAGTTTACTACTCACTCAGCCTGTACTTTGAAGTTAAAAGACAGTTATGCAAGTTACTTTATTTCACTAAATATATGAAATGACAGTTGACAAAATTAGATTTTTCACAGATACTTCAGAATGGTAATTGCTATCCAAAGATATACTATATTTTATCATTTCCTTGAAAGGTATGCAATATATATCTAGACATCTTTAATTAACATTATATTTCAGTAGCAGCTTACTTGTAGATGATGCCACATTTTTTTCTATGAAACTAGAAGCATTTTCTGTAAAGACACAACATCAGAATAAGTTATTTTCTCTGATGTGAAACCATTGATTTATGTTGTAGTTTCATTACTACATCTCAATCTTATAAAGTCAGCATCATATTGTAAGTTCCATTTGCACTTAATAGCTGCCTAGATAGCATTAGACAGAGCATGAAGTTTTCTGTGACTAGACATGGCGCAGAAATAGTGGTGACTGTACTATTATAGAGGTTGATGTGTCTGTGTGCAGATGATATATGTCCATTTTTTCTGTTCTGTGCCTCATTTCATGTTACAAGAGGTAAACTGCAATTCTAGCAGTTGTAAGAGGGGCTGTCCTTGCCAACAAAACAAAGCACACACATATTTTTCTGTACTTAAGAGAACAGAGTGATGATATGTATAGTAAAGGAGCAATTCCCAACTCTGTGAGGTTCTTACTTAAATTTATTACAAAATGTCAAAAAGCACAGCTTGGCAAAAGTACAGTTGTGTCCCATTTACCATAATTGTTAGTGTTTGAGATATCAGTGCTGCAGCACTGATTCTTGAGGTCTTCCTCTCATGCAGAAGCCATTGACTGGCCCAATTTTCAGAGTCTTTACATCATCTCTAGCCAAAGGAGATCCGAAGACCGACATCTGGATGTCAGGGTATAACAAGGGCATCCATTGGTGCCATCTTCAGGTCTTTCTAAGCAGTGAACTAGCAGTCTGATGCCCGAGGACAGTGCAACCTCCCTAGTTGTCTGAATTTAAGTGTGAAGAAGGGAAAACATAGGAGACGATGGAGATAAGATGACTATCTGCAGCACAAAGAAATCCTGTACCTCTTACACCCACCAAAGGGGAGTCAAGTGGTCAGCAGATAGAGGGGTTGGAGGGGGAGAGTATGGACAGCAACATTGATCTACTCAAACATCTACAATTATGGTACATGGGACACAACTGTAATATGTTTTTCATAGTCAGTGTTGCAGTACTGATTCTTGGGAGGACTCTCAAAGCTAAAGGTTGGGTTGCAGGTCATCTGCATAAGTCTAGCAGATAAGATTCTGTAGGATGGCAGAGATTATAGTGTTTTGTAAAAGTGTGCACTGAGTTCCAAGTAGCTGCCTTTCTGATGGCCTAGGTAGGTACTCTTTTGAGGAAAACTGTGGTAGTTGCCTTATGCCTGGTAGTGGGCTTTAATATGCACAGGTAAGTCTCTTCCATGATGTGACTAACAGAACTTAATGCAGTCAGCCATCTATTTTCAATTGTTTTGTTTGGAGACAGGTTTGCCATGTTTATCATCTGCAAAAGCCACCAGTGCTCTAAAAGTGTTTTTGTCTGGTCTAGATACTACCTGACCTGCCTGTGCACATCCAGGGAGTGAAGGACTTGTTCTGTCCTGTACTACTGATTTGGATAGCCTGGATTAAAGTTCTGATACCACCTTAGGCATAAAAGATGTTTTTTTTTTTTTCTCGGAGGATTGCCCATTCCCGGTGAAAAACAGTGAAAGGTTCTTTACACATGAGGGCTTGTAGCTCAGAAATTTTCGTAGCTGATTTAACAAATATAAGAAAGGTAGTCTTCCAGTTGAGCATTTTTAGAGAAGTAGTGGCAACAGGTTCAAATAGGGGCACTGCTAAATTTTCTAAAACATAATTTAGATCCCATGCCAGAATAGGGTTCCTTCTGGATGGTCTCAAGTGAATTATCACTTTTAGAAAAAGTTTCACGTGGAGGTGCAAGAAGAAGATAGGTGGAGTATAGTGCAGACAAGCTGATATGGCACATGCATGTACCTTAATGTTGGAAGAGGAAAGCTCTTGTCTGCCTGAGAAGGGTTAGTGCTTTTGCTGTGACATCAGGTAGAAAATCTTTTCCAGTTTGATAGGTATAGTATTGGGTTTCCTTGCTTCCCTTGTCCTTGAGATAGGATGCAGTCCTTGGTATCAAAACCCCATACTTCAGGCTGTGAACCTGAGGGTGGCTAGATGGGGGTGGAAGACTGATCCCTTGGTTTGGCTGAGGACATATACTTCCTGTGGTAGGGTGTAGAATCGCCCCCTCACTGAGTGTCAGGAGGAGGGAGAATCAATGTTGCATTAGCCAGAAGGGGTGATTGGGATCATGCTGAGTCTATCTTCTCTGATTTTGGTCAGCACCCTGGAGATGAGTGGTAAGGGTGGGAATGCATACAGGAACCAGTTTGTTCATGTCGAGGAGAATGCATACACTTTCCAAACTCCTCTCTATTGTGTTCTGGAGCTGAACTTTTGTAGTTGCTTGTTGTGGTGAGAGAAAAACAGGTCTATTGAGGGGATCCCCCACCATACGGTTAGGTCCAGGAAGAACTCTCTCTTCAGCATCCATTCATTGGGACACAGAAGATCCCTGCTTAGAAAATCTGCCAGGGAATTACTTTTCTGAACTGGAATATAAGAAGCTACGAGGATTAGCCCTGCATATTGAGCCAGCATCCAAATTCTCATGGAAAGGCTGCACAGAGGGCAAGCACATTTACTTCTTGCTTGTTGATGTAGCACATCACTGTGGTGCTGTCCAGATTTTCAGGGTCTGTGGGCTTCAGTTGCGATGAAAAGCTTTTATGGCCAGTTACACTTAGTAGTTCCTTCTGATTTATGTTCGACTTTCTCTGCTGACGAGGATCAGCTACCCTACACTTTCAGGAAACCTAACTTGGCTCCACAAGCTCTGTCTGAACTGCCTGTGGTGATGGTCTTGTCTGCTACTGGTAAAGAGAAATTCACCTGTAGGTTCCTCTGTATGGAGCTCTTCCACCATAGGAGCTCCTTTTTCAGATGTTATAAATCTTTTTATACAACCTATAATTCTATAAGTATCATTAAACAATTGGTTGATCTGAACAGAAAAACTCAAAGCTGGAACTACCCATATACCCAGGTCTTTAAATGAATCTACAGTTTTAATCACTGTATACTATATTAACTGTTCACCTTTCAATTTATGTCTCCCAAATCTCATATGCTTAGTTTTTGATGTATTATCAGCATATTATTCTCCTGTGTCCAAATGTTCAATTCAGTCAAGTTATTTTGCAGACATGCCCTATCTGTAGCACATATAATTTGTTTACCCAATTTCAAGTCATCTGCACACAATCAAAAGAACCCCTCAGAAGAAAAATACAGATATAAAATATATAATCTAAACAACCATGGGCCTAGGTAGAACCATGTGGAACACCCTAACTATATACTCGAATTTCACCTGACCAGTTGCTGTATGATACTTACCATGTCCTATTTGTAAGCCATGCAGCTATCTATCTTATCAAGAGTACATCAATACCTAGTTGTTCTAATTTATTGATCAGTGTTTTGTGCATGACACTATCAAATGCTAAAGTTTAATCTATATAAATTACATCACAGCACAATTTTTCATTCATAGCTATTATGTTGTTATAGAACATCATGTTACAGATGTTAATACATCTACTTTCAGCAAATGCAAGCTGATATATGGTTTAAAGCCCCAACCTTTCCATGTATAACAATAACTTATCCAATATTGCCTTCTCCATTATTTTTCCACAACATGAAAGTAGATTTAAGGATCTGTATGTGTCTGGGTTTGTCCTACTCCCCTTTCCCTTAAGACAGGTTTAATAAGTGCATGTCTCCAATCTTGAGGGAGTTCCCCATATTTAAATGGCCTCGTAAATAATGTATATAATTGTACTGTAAGTTCGTGCTGAAGTGTTCTCAGGTCATTATTACTAATTCCATCTCTTCCCTGTGCTTTGTTTGGATCCAGTTCTTTTTCAATATAATCTATTTTTCATTTCAGTATCTGAGGTTACCAGGATGTCACTAGGACCATTTATCACCCCTTTGTAGAGCTAAACTGTTTTGTGTAAGATTTTGTAAATGTATGTATAATCTGTTGTCTGAGAATACATTTTGCAATCTCCACACAGCTTGTCAATTTATACGCCTTTACTCCTTCCACATCTTATCCATCCATCCTCAATCCCTTTCCCATTTTTTTCACATGGGTTCTGGGTGTAATTTCAACAGTGACAATCATCTTGAGTCAAGGTTTACACTGCTGGGTGGCTAGCCCTGCTGCAGTCCTTCCACATCTTATGTATCTATAACATTATGGTCAATATCTTTACATACATTTTCTTGATCTTGTCTCACACTATGCTCAGTTTGTTTGTCCAACTTGCTTATTTCAGTTTTCAAAACTGTAGTTTGACCTATTTTCCATTTTTTATATATTTTCTTTGTCTCTCAACTTAATATCTCATTCTTGTCAAGATATATCCTCCTGATGCCATTTGCCTAGATCCTTATATTAAACATTGTTTGAATGCAAAAAAAAAAAAATTCTTTCAAAGCTTTCCACATTCCTTCTGCAGTTTTTCTACTAAACACATCACTCCACTTAGTTTTACATAGTGATTGCTTTGCTTCTGTTGTTGCGTCTTTCGGCTTTTCCCGGTTAGGTGTCGCCACAGCAGAACTCCGGTCCGCTAATGATTTGCAGTAGATTTTTACGTGCCGAGTTGCCAGCTCTGACGCACAACCTTCAACGAAGGTACACCCATTCACGCATGTCTCCACACAGAAGACGCTCTAGCTGAGAATCGAACAGGACAACGTCTTACTGTGAGGCGACAATGCTACCGCAGCACCACCACCACTTTGTTTCTGTATAAACTGTTATTAATCTTCTGTGCATTGGTTTAGATTTCAGTTTAACAGAATTATCTAGCAACAACTTAACCTTTATAACCTGACGATCACTGTATGTCAACCATGGTAGAAAGTACAGTTGTGTTCACTTACCATAAATGTAGATGTTCGAGTGTCTTCATTGTTGCAGTCATGACTGTAGGGTTCTCCCCTGCCGGCAGGCAGTCCTCGGTCAGCCAGAATCCCAAAGTCTGGGTCCAGCATCGGCTGTTCAGCCATGCTCCCTGACGTCAGAGCACCAGGAGTACAAAGCTGACAGCCGACGCCATGTTCTCCAGTTTTTCTTGCCCCAGATGTCAGAAGTTCCAAAATGAGTAAGGTCCCATACCTTTTGCAAATACATCTGAGAAGAAGGGTGAAAAAAGGAACCACACAAAAGAAAAAATAAGAGGGGACAGGAGGGAGGGAAACCCAGACTGCAACAGTGAAGACACTCAACATCTACATTTATGGTAAGTGTACACAACTGTACTATGTTCATCGTGTTTCACTGTTGCAGTCATGACTGTAGGGTAGAATCCCAAAGCAGAAAGAAAGGGAGGTGGTCATAAAGTAGAGGGGGCGGCTATAAGGCCCTGCAAGACTGCAGAAGCAAAGCCTGCCCTAGACTTAGAGTAGAGAGGTAGATTGTAGTGCTTGGAAAAAGTATGCACTGAACTCCAAGTTGCAGCTTCCAAAATGTCTTTGGTAGGAACTCCCCTGAGGAAGGCAGCTGAAGTGGCAGCAGCTCTGGTAGAGTGAGTCCTTATACTCCCTGGGATTTGCTTTCCATGGTGTGAATAGCAAAATCTGATTCCATGAGCAATCCATTTAGAAGTGGTCTGTTTTGAAATGGCTTTACCTTGGGAACTTGAAGCATAAGAAACAAACAATTGCTCTGATTTCTTGATGTCCTTGGTTCTGTCCAGGTAAAAACGTAGTTGTCTGTGTACACCCAAGGAATGTAAGATCCTTTCCCCTTTATTTTGAGGAGTGGGGAAAAAAGTTGGCAAGTGAATAGTTTGATTTAAAGCCACTTTGGAAACCACCTTAGGCATGAAAGTAGGATTAGTCCTTAAAGACACCCTGTCTTGATGAAAAATAATATAAGGTTCTACAGCCATAAGAGCTTGCAACTCTGAAACCCTCCTGGCAGAGGTCAGAGCTAACAGGATGGCTGTCTTCCAAGATAAAAACTTGATGTCAGATGAGGCAGCAGGCTCAAAAGGAGGTAAGGTGAGCTTTTCCAAAACATAGTTGAGATCCCAAGCAGGAATGGGAGGAGATCTAGGGGGCCTTAAGTTCTTAGCTCCTCTGAGAAATTGTCTCATGAGCTGACGGGAAAAGATAGGAGGGTCTGTATTATAATGAGCAGAAATAGCAGAGGCGTGTATCTTTATGGAAGAGAAAGAGAGACCCTTATGTAAGAGGTCTGACAGGTAAAGTAAAATCTGAGGAATGTTAGGAATAAGAGGATCAGAATCCTGAGCCTGCATCCAGGAACAAAATCTTTTCCATTTTCCTGCATAAAATTTTCTAGTGCTAGGACGTCTGGCTTCGAAAATGACATCCATAACCTGCTTGGGTAGGAGAGAATGAATCAAAGATCCTGGATTAACCAGGCCGCCAGGCTGAGAGTTTTGACATGGGAGTGTAGAATCTGACCCTGGTGTTGGGACAGAAGGTTCGGAATCTGTGGTAAAACCCAGGGTGGCTCTAGACAAAGGTTTCTCAGTGTTGGGTACCAAAACTGTCGAGGCCAATTTGGGGCCAGCAAGATTATCATCTTGGGCTTGTCCTGCTTGATCTTTAGTAATACCTGTGGAAGAAGAGGAAGAGGCAGAAAGGCATATCCCGAGAGGTTTCTCCAACTGAATGATAGAGCATCCACTTTCCAAGGTTGATCATGGAAAGACCTGGTGCAAAAAATTTGTAGTTGATGATTGAAGTGGGATGCAAAGAGGTTTGTGTGAGGACATCCCCAGACTGCTGTAATCATCTTGAATATTTCGGAGTTCAACATCCATTCGTGTGGATCTGAAAGGTTTCTGCTCAGCCTGTCTGCCAGGAAGTTTTGCTTCCCTGGTAGAAACTGTGCTTGAAGGTCCAGATTGCAAGCTAGAGCTGTGTTCCAAAGATCCATGGCTAGTCTGCAAAGGGGATAGGAATGAGATCCCCCTTGCTTGTTTATGTACCACATAACTGTGGTGTTGTCTGTCCATATCAGTAGTTGTCCTGGTTGTAGAAGATTCCTGAAGACCAATAGAGCTTTCTGAATGGCTAACATTTCCTTTAAATTGATATGGAGGTGCTTCTGATCCTTTGTCCAAAGGCCCTGCAGACAGTTGCCCCAAAAATGGGCTCCCCATGCATAATCTGAGGCGTCCGTGGTTAGAATCTGAGTGGCAGGAGGCAGACAGAAGGGTTTTCCTTTGTTTAGAGTACATGCCTTGGACCACCAAAGGAATTCCTTTTGAAGACAAGGCAGGACGGAGATCAGTATGTCTAGACTGTGACAATGCTGAGACCATACACTTTTTAGGTACCACTGTATTTTCCTCATATGTAGTCTTGCATATGGTACGAGAAGGATGCAGGAGGCCATGTAACCCAGAGCCTGCAGGAATCTCCTTGCAGATAGCTGAGTTGTAGTTGCCAAGGTTTTGTAAGTTGAAGCCAGCTGTAACTGTTTTTCGTATGTCAGAAATGCCATCTGGGTTGTTGTGTTTAGAGAAGCGCCCAGAAAAATTATCTGTTGTGAGGGTGTCAAATTTGACTTTTTTATGTTTACAGTGAATCCCAGGAACTTGAGAAGATTCTGAACAAACTGTAAATGCTGGAGTAAGACATCCTTGCTGTCTGCCTGAATAAGACAGTCGTCCAGATAAGGGTAAATTTGAATTCCCTTGAGTCTGCAATAAGCTACTACTGGAGCCAGGCACTTGGTAAAGACCCTGGGCACAGTAGACAATCCAAAGGGCAGCGCAGAGAATTGGTAGTGCCTCGATCCTGCCTTGAACCTGAGGTATTTACTACGTTCCTGTCTGATGGGAATGTGTAAATATGCTTCTTTTAAATCCAAAGTTACCATACATGCATTTTTGGTCAGCATTGGCAGTAGCTGCTGTAGAGTAAGCATCTTGAATTTTGGTATCTCTAGAAAAGTGTTCAAGACTGACAGATCCAGAATGGGTCTCCATGAATTTTGCTTCCTGGGGACTAGAAAGAGCCTTGAGTAAAAACCTTGTCCCATCTCTGAAAGTGGAACTAGTTCTATGGCTTTCATAGCCAAGAGAGCTTCCACCTGGTTTAATGCCTCTGACCATTGATGTCTTGGAAGATCTGGCCATCCGCTTGGCCTTGGTGGGGTATGAAAATGGAATTTGTAACCTCTTGAAACCACATCCAGAACCCACTTGTCTTGGGTTATATGAGTCCAATTTAGATGAAAAAGAGAAAGTTTTCCTCCGAGAGGGGCTTCCAGGCAAGAAGTTCCTGCAGCCCAGCAGAGGGAGTCATTGAGTCTGTTTTCTATGAGCTTGCGACCTGTCTTCTTCTCCCCTAGGGGTGGAAGCAGTCCACTGTCTTGGTCTATAAGAGGCTTGTGTTTGAGGCCTACCTCGGGGGCGTCTATATCTACCCCTCTGAGGCCTGCCTGAATAGGGAAAGGACCAATTTTTTGTAGGCCAATTCCTGCTAAATCTGGGTGGCTGTACTTGTAAGAAATCTTTAACTGTTTGCATGGACTTTGCCTTGTCCTCCATCTTTTTTATCACATCTTCAGCTTTAGATCCAAATAAAACATTATGCTGAACAGGAGCATCCAATAATTTAGCCTTTACCTGATCTGGCAAATTTTGTTCCTTTAACCATGCATGCCTTCTAATTACTGTGCTAGAGGCAGCAGCCCTACAAGAAGCCTCCAAGGCATCAAATCCACAGTGTAAACCATGCTTCCCAACTTGTTCAGTGGCATGCAATAAGTCATGTAGTTCCTTATCATCTGCACAGGCGGAAATGGAAGTTAGCTTTTGCTTTAAAACAGACAGTAGAAATTGCTGGTATTTCAGCATATGAAACTGACAGTTTAAAGCCCTAATAGATAAAGTAGCAGAAGTGTACACTTTTTTGCCCCATCTTTCTAAAGATCTAGAATCCTTCTCAGTGGGAATGGGGTTTTTAGCAGAAGCGGCCTTAATGCCCTTAGGACCCTGAGAAATGGTTTCAGGGTCAGCAGTAGGGTTCTTGAATAAAAAACTGGTGGGAATCAGGAACCCTATAGTATCTGTCTGGCTTAACAGGAGCTGGAGGAAAAGAACCAGGAGTTAAGTTAGCCTCCGAAAAAGCATCATCCACAATATCCAAAATAGGGGGGATAGCTAGGGGTCTATGTTGGGGAAGAAGAAGAAAATCCCTTAGTCTTTTCTTAGATTCCGAGTACTCCTGTCCTTCCCAGTGGAAATGTTCCCTCATTTCATGCAAAGTTTCCCCAAAACGGAAATCCTCAGGGGGAGAAGCTGAAGGAATGGATTCCTCAGCATCAGAATCCTCATAAGGAGGAAAAGAATATTCCTGGTCAGAAGAAGAAACAGAAGCCTGATCAGAGGAGTCATAATAAACTTCCTGCCTTGGCCTTTTATCTGGAGGGGGATGTGAACCCCTAATCATAGTAAGTCCTCCGCCATTTTAAGTAACTGTTTCTGAGACTTGGGAGCTGGATCAGAAGAGGCCTGGGTTGCAGTCTTTGATTTGGAAGGAGTCTTTGCCTTTGTCTTTGGCTTTGCCTTTATAAGAAGCTGAGTAGGCCTGAAAACCCCTTCGGAAGCTGATACCAGCACAGCGGCTCCGGACCCATCCGAAGGAGCATTGTCCGAAGGTCCAACTGAAATATTCAAAGGCCTAGTTGGCTTCTCGTGGGAGTCCGTTTCGGTTATCGGTTCCGAAATGGCCGACGACAGGGGCTGCAAAAGCGCCTCACTGACGACGGCTGAACCTGAAGCTGGCTCCGCTTGTGTGATATCGTCTGATTTGGACCTCGGAGGGCTGTCTTTGTCCTTGCGTCGTTTGTGAACTCCGGTAGCCGGAACCGTATCCGACGACATTTTGTAATTAAAACGCCTACTGAAGTAATGAAAAGCAAAATCGTACCTACATTTAATAGTACGTTGATTGAATCTAGCACAAAACCAACAACTAGCTACGTCGTGGTCAGGGCCTAAGCAAGGAATACAGTAAGAATGAAAATCCTTATGAGGTATTTGCTTCCCACATGAAATAAAATTATTAACTTTTTCTGACATCGGACTGGAGCAAGAAAAAGTTTCCCCAACGGAGTACTTAGCTTTGAGTAGGAGAAGAAAGTCTTCGGACTGAAGTTTGATTAGAAAAAATTGTCAGGAGTCAGCCGACCGGCACTTGCGAACTGCTATCACCACACGGCAAGAAAGACTGAAGAACATGGTGTTGGCTGTCAGCTTTGTACTCCTGGCGCTCTGACGTCAGGGAGCATGGCTGAACAGCCGACGCCGGACCCAAACTTTGGGATTCTGGCCGACCGAGGACTGACTGCCTGCCGGCAGGGGAGAACCCTACAGTCATGACTGCAACAGTGAAACACGATGAACATCTTGACATGATGCAAAAGTAATTTCTTTAGGAACACCACATCTAGTATGTTCAGTTCCATGGCAGTTTTTTTTTTTTTTTTTTAACAATCTGCAGCAACTGCTGTTCCTGAACATAAGTTATGAATAATTTAATTCCTTACTAATGTTGTTGAATCAATATTATTTCAGTCAGTTTCTGGTAAATTTAAGTCACCAGCCACTATTATTCTTCCCTTTTGTGTTTCATGCAAGAAATATATGAATTCCTCTAGGTCATCAGCACTTAACTTTAATGGTCTATACACTCCAGCAATTGTTATATGTTCCAGGGTTGCCTGTACTGTCACAGATACACAGTCTATACTGATGTTATCACTGAACATGTAATAAACACAGGTCTCATACTCATCTTCAACCCCTATCATAACATCTCTACCTGATTTTTTGTTGGAATGTCTGTTACAGTAAAAAAATGTATACTTTGGCAGAACTGGTTCCAGTCATTGTTCTTTAGACATGTTTTGCAAACAATAACATTAATCTTGTGGAAACAGAACAAATTTTTCAATTAAAAAAAACTTTATTAATGCTCCTAGCATTAACAACCATTAGAGGTGCATCAAATGTTGCTATCTGTGAAATGTTACATTTTCAGTCTGGCAAAAATCCTGCCTTGTATTTGTCAAATATTGCAAGATACCCCTGCTGCAAAAATTCTTTTACTTGATCTTGACAAGTGCACGCCATCCTATCTAAACACATCTGACCAAAATTAGGATCAGATGCTCTACACACTTCCATTTTTTAAAACAGAACATTTTTGCATGTAGATATTTACCCAGAAATATTTTCATTCATAGTGACATTACTCTCCTTTCTATATGTGATTTGTGAAACATGTGTCCTAACATCTGCACAAGCTATGCTAAGACAGCTGTAAGTTCCCTGCTAACAGTCATTCAGTCCTTGTGGATGAGATCATTTGTACCAACATGATTAAAAACAGTCCTGTACTTCCTTACATTAAGGCAATCTAAGGCCTGTCTCATGTCCTCAATTTTTGCTCTTGGCAAGCATAACACTATTCAACGTTCATTGTCTTCTCTGCAAATATTAAGTAGCAATTATTCTAATAATGTAATATCTGCTTTATCAATTGTCACAAAAGAATGGTCTTCATCACCATTAGTGTTATTAATACCACTGTTTTCATTGTTTATTACATTTGCAAGTGTACAATTCTCATCCACCTGGCTTTGTACATACACAGCTTGAGCCATTCTGTCAATGTATGTCCTTCCATTCTTTTTTCTTACAGTAATGTTCTTCAATCCTTCCACATTCAGTTTTGATTTCTCCCTTTTCACCTGCCCCTTGCATCTTTTTTCTACCCTCTTTTGAAAAGTGATGCCTTTATCTGTCGACTGAAGCTTTCTGATAGAAAAGAATATAATCCCCTGTAATGTGTGTTATATAACAAAGCAGTGTCATTTTTACCATGTATTCTTCTTGCTTTACAGACATTTATCAGTTTTTTTTCATTTGTAGTGAACTTCTTCCTTTCTTTATTTTTTTTATTTCTTTCTATATACTCTGAATCCTTAGCTTGCTGAATACTTGTATCCAGAATTCCAAATTTGTCAGCGGCATTGTTTCATAGGGGTTGGGTGATCTTTACAGACAACAGACACATCCTTTGCTAAATGTGTTCTATTTGCTCTTTGCCAAACATTACTTATCTCATCAGTCCAGCCGTTAATATATGTAACAACAGTTCTCCAAGCCGTGCCAAATGCACAAGCGCAATCGTCATCAGTAAGTTTAGATTTACTACAAATAATGGTAATCAAATCATCCAGCTTTTGATATGAAAAATGCAGATCACCAGGTGTTACCTTTACATAGCATTTATTACACCGTACAAGATATTTGTGCTTTAGCAAATCATTAATGGCATACTCAATAAAGTAATCCTAACAGAAAAGAATAATCAAATCAGTTACCACAGAATTCAGAGAGAACATAAATCAATTTATAACAGAAGTCACACAAACAATATACAACTAAAATTAAGTGTAGTAAAGTTGTTGCTTTGACCATACAAGTTGTGTAAGTCAATCAAAAGCTGGAATTCCTTTACATCTTGTGCGAAAGTGCACAGTAGCTTCTTCTCACTATCGCTCGCAGTTGGACCTCTTTGTAACAAATCACAAACCAAGACAGGATTGTTTAGAAAGTTCTAGATTGTCCTCTCTGCAGTCTGTGAGAATTTATAGCTAACTAGGTCCCTTGGGATGGCTAGAGTTTGTCTTTCTAAAGCATATCCCATTCTAACAACTAACAAAATTAAAGGTAAAACAATAAAATATACATCAAAGTAAATTTTCTTGCTTATGAGCTATCCCTTCCTTCCTACCAACAGTGTGTAAAAAAATAAAATATAAATTCAAATAAAAACTTCTCTTACTAAGCTACTGCACAATCAATCACAAATCAATACAGGATTGTTTAAATAAGCTCTGGTCAAAATGCCTGTCAAGGAAGCTATCTTGTCTTGGTAAAGGCGGCATTCTGTTGAACCAAATCTATGAGGGCACCCAAAAAGAGGATCCTTGGTTGAGGAAGAGTTTCAGATTTTTGAAGATTTAAGGTGAGACCTACCTTCTGAAAGCAATCTATGATGATCTGCAAGGTGTCTGGGATCTTCGATGTGGATCTTATCTGAATGAGACAAGTCAACTAATCTGAGGTAAATACAAACCCCTAGAGTTCTGTAATGTGCTATTAGAGGAGCTTCATTTTGTGAAAACTCAGAGAAGGAGACAGCCCAATTGGTAAAGCACAGAACTGGAAGTGGGAGCATATTGCTACAAATTGTAGGTACTTTCTCTGTGTTTCTGCTATGGGGATCAGAGCCGGATCCAGAACTAAGCAACCTAGGCAGTTGCCAACTGGCCAGGTTGGTTGTCACATTAATTTTTAATTAAAAAAATTTAAATTATGTGCTGCTTTTTTAACGGCATTCTTCTTTACGAATGCCGACTGTCTGTGCGTGTGTCAACACACACGTGCACATCTACATTCCTGCTGCTTTTATGTGTGCATCAGTGCACACACATTTTAAATATTCCTGCTACTGCTGCTGCTAGTTTTACGTGTGCAGAATTTAAATGTGCTTGAGTTTCTCCAAATGAGACATTCATTCTGGAGACATATCTTCCTTGTGTGTGTGTGTGTATGAAATGCCCTAGTTAGGGGGTGCATGTTAATTAACTGGTTCAGGCTCAAATCCTGTACCTTGATGACAAGAGCCTGAATCCTCTACACCAACTATCGGACTACTAAAGAGTTTCATTACATTTTCAAGGAATTGTGAGTTTCAAGGGAAGAGATGTTTACTGTTGCTTATGCCACATATGCTTTCAATGTACGGCTGTTTTCTTTAGCAAGTGGCCCTGTGTTTGTGTAATTGAATTTGAAAGTAGTGTTAGTAGCACAATAGGTAGCATATTTGCCTTTGACGTAGAAGGCTGTGGATTCTACTCCCACACCATGTAGATGGATTGCTGATACTGTGGTGTACTTTGGGGGGGGGGGGGGTGCTACATTTCTCTGAGTGTGTCCTCCTTTGGATGAGATGCCTAATAACTATGAACCTGTTGTCGGTTTGCCAACCAATTCCTATTGCAATATTACCAGCTTACCATTTTTTAAGAAACATAAGTAATTTATTCTTCAAGGGCAGCAGGCACTGAATGTGTAGATGAAACACTGAAATGTAAAGTAGTTCACCAGCAGCAACCTCTTTGTTAGTTACAGATCTCTTTAATGTGGAATAAGTACTCAGACGACCTCTACAGAGATTGTGCATATTGACTGATATTAGTGGATTGTAATGAAGTCTGAGTAGCCTTTTATGGTTGAAATGTTCAGAAATGGGTAGCTTTTGTCATTACTGGTTCATAAGTTTTGTTTCATTGCTTACTGAACAATATGTTCAAAACTACAATTTTAAAATACACTGACAAGGGGTGCTGTATTATGCAAGGACTATAATCAGAAAGGTGAATCAGAATGTATGCATGATCATAAAATGTGTGCAAGGGGTCTATGGTTTGAAAACAGCACAAAGTAAACTTAACCAACCACTGGCCAGATGTATTCTTTATGAATGTGGGTGAAATGCTGTTTCAAGGGTACAGAAGTTTACTATTCTTGCTAAGTCTGTTTTCATTCTGAGACTGTATTGTTTTGTTTAGCAAATGGCTATCAGTGTTTGTGCTATAAAATTTGAAATACAAGTTTTAAATTAAATCCAAATATCTGTAATCATTGCAGAAGTTAAGGAAATAGTATGCACACTCACACTGTATGGTGCCCAGGAAGAAATAGTCAAGTAATAGGACATTGGAATGTCTGCTGGGGGCATCCCAATCCATTACCCTGCCTAGGGCCCCATTTTACTATGATCTGGTTCTGCTGAGGACATGGATGTAAGCATCTTTTAGGCCTAAGGTGACCTTGGAGGCATCTCAGATCATCACCTGCAGTAGTTTTTGAAACATAAGCATATTGAATTTTGGAGTTGAGAAACTTTTTTAGCTTTGAGAGGTCTAAGATGGGCTTCCAGGTCCCCCTTTTCTTGGAATTTAAAACATCCTTGAGTAGAAACCTTTTCCCACTTGTCCTGGAGGGACAGGCTGGATGGACCCTTGGAGAAGTATCCCCAAGGATAGGTGGTAAATGGCTTTCTTGCTCTTTTTTAATGGTTTTGGAATGCCCAAGAAGGGTGATATTTCTCTGAACTGGATATAGTATCCCTTATCTATGATGCCGAGGACCCATTGGTCCTTGGTGATGGTTTTCCATTGGTTTAGCAAGGAGGAGTGTATTCCTGCCAGGTGTTTGTAGAGGAGGGTAGTAAGAGATACAAGAAGCTGAGATAGAATATATTCATAGTTATTCTCTTGTTTTGGGTGGGGTCCTTGGAGATCCCTGCTCTGCAGGATTGTTCTGGTTGCCATTTCCTGGATTGTCTTGGTCTTTTTCCATGGGGAGGCCTACCCTTGTCCTCCTCTGTCTAGGTGTAAAGGCCCAAGATTTAGAAGTGCAATTCCTGCTGTACCTTGGGGCTGGAGATGTGTACAATTCCTTTACAGTTTTTAATTTGCTTTCCATTTTTAACAGGTTCTCAAAAACTTGTTCATCTGGAGGGCCAAAAAGAAGTTCTTGTCTAATGGAGCATCCAGTAGTTCAGCCATTACCTGATCTGACAGGGGCTGGGTCCTAAGCCATGCATGTCTACAGATGAAGGAACTTGTGGCAGGTGCTCTGCAAGAAGCAGCTAAGGTGTTACAAACATATTTTAGGGAGTGTCCAGAGACTTTTAAAGCTTCTCTGTTGGAGTCCTCAATTTCCTTAAAGTTCTAGCTGCAATAAAGTCTATTTTAGCTAGAATTTTGTCCTGAAGTGATTAACAGTATTGGATTTGACAATTCAATGCTCTCTTTGCCAGAATGGCAGAGGTATAAGCTTTCTTCTCAAATCTGTCTAATAATCTACTTTCCCTGCCATTAGGTAAGGGATGTCTTGCTAGTCCCTTAGGTATACCTTTTGTGGATTCAGTGGAGACTACAGAAGCTTCAGCTTTTGGGTTTTTGTACAGATGCTTGTGAGATTCAAGCACTCTGCAAAACTTATCTGGCTTCCTAGGAACAAAGGCTACAGAATCTGCGTGTAAAGAAATGTCTTCGAAGATATCATACAGTACAACTTGTGCAGGAGAAATAGACAGTGATCTGGGTGAAGACAAGCTCAGCAGTTCCCCATAGTAGGTAATATTCACTTGTGAGAACTGCTTACTTTCCCAACTGAAATCCTCCTTCATTCTATGCAGGGATTTCTTGAAGGAAAGGTCCTCAGGGAGGGATGCACAGGAGGGGGTGTCATCTGAGTCTGGGTAAGTTTACAGTGGCAAGTGACTCAAATAAGACAATTCCTCCTCATCCGCAGAGCTAGAGGAATCTCTCTCTTCCTCTAAAGCTACTTCCTTGCTTCTTTTAGATGGGGAGGCCTCAGTAGTGGAAGCATGAGGGGGCTCTCTAGATTTCATAAAGGCAATAAACTTGCATGCTATTTTAAGGAGGCCTTGTGCTTCAGTCTGAAAAGTAGACAGAAATGGTGGCAATAAAAAAGTGGTTCACTTTGGTTTGGGTGTCCACTTTAAAAGGGTGACCTGAGGATGTGGTCATCCAACAGTGACTTTGGTTGTAGCTTTGTTAGTTGAGAAAGACATAGAGTCTACCTTGAGATGTTAGAAGGTGATGCCTACTAAGACATCACAAACCTGACTGCCATGTGTGCTGTGGTAGTATCTGTAGGTAGGTCAAAGAACATGGTGGGCCCTTAGGGGTTGCACCAGAGGATTTGGGCCTAGGAGGTGCCAGACCAGAGGGGTGCAAAGGTACCTCACCTGGGTTGTTGGCTGACTTATGATCTAGAGTTGCAGCTTGCATGGTAACATCAGGGTTCTTTGCCTTTTTGTCTTTCTGTTGTTTTGGAATGATGTTAGCCAATGCCAGAGTCTGTAGAGGCCCTGTGGTAGCAGTGGAATGCAACACCACTGGAGAAGCAGAAGAGGAGGACTCCATATAGGTGGCTTGTATTTCAGTCCCTTGGACTTTGTTTTAAAGTTTTGACATGAAATTTTGCACAATCAGGACAGCTGGAGATGTGCTGCCCACATGCAGAATAGACACAAAATGAGTGAAAATCTTTATGTAGGATTTGCTCCCCACACTTCAATCAATTGTTGAATTTTTTTGAACATTAAATTAGTAAAGAAAATTCCCCAGTGGGTATTTATCTGACTGGGAAAAGGTGGTTCTCTGGAAAAATGATCTATCTGATGGAATGTGAGTACACTGAGCACACAATAATTGCATTGGACTGCACGACTAGAAGGAACTGAAGATGGTGGCGATGGACACTGTTCTTATACCTGACATCCAGATGCTGGTCTTCAGATAACCATCTACTAGGGATGATGTAAAGACTAGAAATCATGCTGGTCATGGTCTTCTGCATGGCAAGAAGACCACAAGTACTGCAACACTCGCTATGAAAAGATCCTCTGCTGCTGTATGTTGCAAAGAAAGCTGTAGTTAAAAGCATTTTGAAAAACGGGCATGTATGTAAATTACAGATACCATGCCCTGCCTTTTTCCATTGCAGTCTTGACCTTTCTAGTTACTTTTATATTTCATTTGCTCTGTTATACCAACTATTTATATTGCATGTTGCTGTTGGTACTGCATCATATGTAAATTTTTAAATATGTTTACTAAATCACATTTTAAGCAAAAACACGTACATGTATATGAATCAAAAGGAAAACAAACTATAGTGACACTATTTTATACAGTATATGTTTTCTTTTTAACAATCATTCATGCCAACATTACATAAATTACTCAATTTCTACCTTCTGTTAAAACTCAATCTTCTGCATTTATTGTTCCTTTAAATTCCATTTACTTCTATGTAATTTGCCCCTTCCTTTTTTCCATATATCTCATCTCCAGTTCTTTTTACCTCATTTTCAATTTTCATACGGTTTAGATGTTGATTTCCAAGTTCTAGTAACTGTTTTTTTTTGGCATCAAACAGTATTAAACTTAGTAAGGCCTTACTATATCTAGGCAATTCAGTTTCTATATCCCATCTCAAAAAAAAAAATCACTAAGTTAAAATAATGTATTCCCCCAAAATTTCTGACAAAATACTCTATAGGGAATTTCTAAAATCTATCAATAATTTGCATTCCCAAACAAACGTAACCAGTTAGACCCTTCTCTTTCCTATCACGTCTCCAGTAACTGTAGTCTACCTGTGGAAAATTTATCTGAAATCTACTTGTGGTATAAAAACAGCTAAGTAAACACTTCCATGCAAAAATCCTAAACCTTCTAGATTTTGTTGCAAACTTGGGAGCCACAAATATATCCTTTCATTGTTTCTTTGTTTATTGCCTTTTCATTCTCATTTGCCAGTCTTGTCTATCATCGTCTGATTGATTATTTTATCATGAAATTATTTTATATGCCCTAATAACTATCTTTTCTTTTTTACTGCAACTTCTGTTGTAGACTCTACTAAAAACTGAACCAGAGAGGTGGTCTTTCATTTAACACTACTCTATCCCTTTCTCTATCATATACCCTATGCTGTTATCAATCCCCATTAGGAAAGGCACTCTCTCCAACCCACAGTCCAAACGTCTGTTTATCATTACCCCACTCTAAGATTTTGTTTCCTCCCTAGTTATTTTTGCCCCCCAATACCTTGGTTTCTTCAATAATTTTCTCCAGTAAATTACTGCCTAGTCCCTCTTGCCTATTTTCTGAGCCATTATTTAAAGTCATCCATACTGGTAAAAATATTTCTCCATTCTTGAACTGTTTTACTTCTCAAAATATGTTATGCTACTTTGCAGATGTAAAATTTTGTATGGTTGATAATGTTCTTGTGTGTCTGCATCCAAAATCAGGGTCTCTCCTTATTTCATGAACTCCGCCCATTTCAATATCATCTCTTTCCATTTTTGATTTGTAGTCTTCTGGTTGCACTCTTCCACAATATAACAGAATATATTATATGTATACATATATATGAGCCTTATGATTGTAGCTATCAAATCAGGCAAATAAATCCCTTCAATTTCTTTATTAATTATGGTCCACAACTTTTCCTCTGGTTGATAAAAATATGCCTGACCTGTATACAATACTAAAGGAACTAGAAACATTTCACTGCTTGTACCTTACCATCTATATCCATCATCAAGAGCTTCCAACTTCTCACTTTTTGTATTAGTTTCTATCCTCCATATCTTTAGCCACCATAATAGAATCACTTTTAATCCAAGCCACTAAAAACTTCATCTTATCATGTCCCCATAAATGTGGATATTACTGAATCAGTTTATGTGTGGGAGCATATCTTATTGGTGTTGTATCCTCATTTAATTTTATATCCTGGAAAAAAAAATATCTGAAGATATTCTACAACAGTGAATTATCCTTTTCTGTATTTATCGAGTACAAAATAATATCTTAGTACAAAGCTATTTTTTCTTGGGCACCATACTGCTTACACCCTTAAATTTGTGACCCACATTTTCTTTGCCAATAGCTCTGAACATAAGACAAAGGAAAAAGGGGATGACCCACCTTATTCCTCTATTCAAGCCCAGCTTGTCAGATTGGAACCCTCTCAACCTTGATTCTTGCCTCTGACCCTTTTTATATGTTCCTAGTTAACTCCTGTATTATATCAGGAAATGCAAATGCTGCCATTGCCCTAATAAAATCACAGCTATCAATTGCCTTCTTTGCATCAAGACATAGCAAGGTTTGTGACATAATTAATAATTGGCATTTCCTGATAACTGATAAGGAAACAGAAAATGTTATAGGTAGAGCACCCATTTTTGCATATAAGAACAAGAGTAAATTAAAACAGTTACTTTGTAATGATCGGCTAAAGAACATTGTGTCCACACTGAAGTTTGGAACATATCCTTGCAATAAGTGCAAAATGTGTCAATATGTTTCTTCTGTACAGGAATTTAAACACCCTGTTTTGTCCTTCATATTTCAGCCTGGATTCTATGCTACCTATAGAACAACTAGCTTAATATATATGGCAGAGTGAACAGGGTGTATATGTTTCTATATAGGTAAAACAAAGAAAAGGCTCAGAGACAGAATCTATCAGCATATGCATTATGTAAAAAAATAAGAACAAATTAAATGCTTTAGCTAAGCATATAATGGAATTCCCCTTCACATAATTTTAGGTTTAGAGTCCTACAAAATGTTAACCATGACAAGAGAGGGGGTAATTTAAACAATTTAATTGAAATAATTGAATTAAAGTGGATATTAAAGCTGCAGGCTCATGTATATCCTGGGTTGAACAACTGTCTGCATTAAACCTTAGCTAGAAGCTTGCTCACTTAAATAAGATGTAACATTAGCTGAAGACTTAATTGATGTATTTTAAGGGTTGATTTTATTTTAATGGTGTATTTAATTGATTAATTGATAATGCATTTTGATATAAAATGTGCATGGATTTTTACTGTTTTACTGAAGACTTGAGAAAGTGTGGCTTGTTCTACGTGAAAGTACTTGTCTAAATAAACCTGTTTTAGCCATGGTGGTCATCTGGATTTTTTTGCTTCATTGACTTTTCATTTTTGGATGATCTTTGGACTACTGCTAGTAATTTGTGTTTGTGCTTTTTGGCTGATTGTGTACCAGCAGAGCCACATGGCTGATAATACATCTATTAATCTAGACCATGTTCCAAATGTGAATGAAATGCAGTCTAAATAGGAGAACATTTTAACAAGAGGAGATAATCCACTTTTAACCATGAGTTTTGAAGGGAAGGGAATCCTGCAACTCGTGACTACAGCAGACCAGATAGATATCAGTTGTTCATGCAGAAGGTAAAAGATTTAGAGAATGCCATTTTTAAATGTAAGCGCCTTACTTGGCAGAGACAACATTTGGAAGCTTGCCTTCACTTTAATGTGGTTCCAAGGGGTATGAGGGTTTTATGTATACCTACTTACGGTGAAACCCACCCTGAATTATTGAAGCAGTGGCAGCAATTGAACTTGGAACCGAGTAGAAAATACATGCAGCTGCTTATAGATTATTTTGATCCGTTTAAACTGAGCCTATGCACTAGTATACAACAAAAATACTGTGCATTGTAGAGCAGTTTGAAGGGGAGACCTATACTAGTGCTTTGAATAACATATACATTAATGTTGCACTGTATGAGAATAGACTAAGGCAAACTAAACAACATAAAATACAAAGAGATTTTATGGACTTTAGCCTTGGTTATGTGTTTACATGGCCTCGAAACATTTCTAATTTTGCAAGCCCTAATAATAATGATGGTAGAGTGGAGGATGTAGCAGCACCTACATCAAGCACAATAGACATGCCTTCACCAGTTCTGCTTACCAAAACGCAGGAGGAGTGTCAGAATGTTACTTCTCAACAAATTAGTGTGTCCCAAACACCCTCTGAAATCAGTACAACTCCTTTGCCTAACCAGTAAGCTAATAATCAGGTCTTACAGGGAGCAAGACCTAAACAGTTTATTCCATCAACTCTTGATTGTTTTTTACTATTACCAACAAAGTAGAATGTGGAGAGACAACAGCAGCGTTCAATGAACTGAGGAAGAAGAAAAAGGAAGTTCTCAGGAGAGAGAACAACTCCGAACAGGAGACAAAGGCAGTAAATGAACTTGTAATTAATTTGTCGGACTATAGACTAACTAAAGCTGTGTTAAACAGGGGCCAGACTTTCATACCCTCTGCATGTACTGAAGTAAGTGAATTGCTGACTGATTTAAGAGTATTTGGTAGAAATGTGGCATTTAAATTGTTTTTAAAAATGATGATAGACAGAGCAGTACTAGATTTTGTAAAAAAAAGTTATTTTACACCTGCCATGCCTAATCATATAGAATATTTTATTACAGCTTGTGAAAATGATATTTATAATAGTTTCTATACTAGTAATAGAGGCTCTTTTTACAATCTTACACAAGATGAGAGACATGCCCTGCACTCTCTGCAGAACAATCAAGCCCTAAGTATAAGACCTGCAAATGAAGGAGGGACTGTTGTTGTTCTGAATAGGGGTGATTATGTTTGTTCTATGAAGGAAATGTGTGTTACTGATACATATGTCCCAATAACACATGTTCAGCATTTGAAAATTGTTAAAAATATTAATGAATGTTTATGATTTGTTAATGTGCAGACAAACAGATGAGCAGCTATATAAGTTTTTCACAATTGATTACCCTGGAATACTTTACATCAAAGGGTTGCCCAAAATACATAAATGCTTGGAAAAAAACACCATTAAGACCAACTGTAGATGGAGGGGGGTGGGTTACAGAACCCCTTTTGATATATGTGGAGAGTAAATTAGGACCTATAGTAAGGCAGATTCCCACCATTTTGAAAGATACGTCCCATTTTTGAAGAGATCTGAGGGGATTAAATGAAACACCAGGGCTAAGTAGTTGCTATATGGTCACCCTTGATGTACAAAGTCTGTTCACTTGTATACCCTAAGAGTATGGGGTTGAGGCAATAAGTGAACTAAAAGAAATGGGGAGCAGCGATACAAATAAAATTATGTTGATTTGCACATTATTAGATTTAATATTATCTAACAATATCTTTGTATATCATAGCAATATATATTTACAAAAATGGGGGGTTGCCATGGGCACCCCCTGTGCAAATTCATATGTGAACGTGGTAGTTTATCACTGGGAGAAACAGTATTTATTCAACAGTGTGTACAGTAAATACATTAAGATGTATAGACGTTTTGTCGATGACACCTTTATGCTGTGGGAGGGGCAGCCATCACTACTGTTGGATTTCATTAAGTACTTGGAATCTACAACGGACTTTTTGAGATTTACTTCTTTTTTGCTCATAGAAATAGACTTTTTAGATGTCTCTATGTATAGAGACAGTTTGGGTGAAATCAACACCAGGCTCTTTAGAAATGCCTGTTGGAAAAATAGTCTCTTAGTTTGTAATAGTATGCATCCTAAGCACATATTCCCAAATATTATCAGAGGGCAATTAATTAGAGCTAGCAATATATGCAATGTGCAAACTGATAAAGAGAAAGAAGTTAACTACCTGGAACAACTATTTCTGGAGAGGGGGTATGATAAAAAAAGAAGTTATGTCTTACCATAACGTTCCATCTGTATTGTTGATCCTCGTTTAGTCATTATGCATGGGTATCGGCTCCAACCTCGGAATCGAGCTGGCCATTTTCCAAGCTCATGTCAGCTACAAACTCTTGAGCTAAACTCTTACCCATAATCCCCCTCTTCCTATTACCTCAGATTGAGTTTGCAAGTCAAAAGAAGGTAGAGGCTACCTCTGGTCAAATGACCTAAGAGAACCGGATAGTGAGATCCACTAGAAGCCACAGGAGGGGGAAGGAGGGAGGGTTGTAATGACTGAACGAGGATCAACAATACAGATGAAACGTTATGGTAAGACATAACTTCTTTATCTGACATTGTTAATCCTCGTTCATTCCTTATGCATGGGACAGAGTCCCCAGCTACCTCTATTCCTGGGAGGCTCTCATGGAAGGACATTCCTGAGCACCATAGAACAAAAAGATGCTCTTCCCCTGGAGGCCAAATCCAATTTGTAATGATTGATGAAGGTATGAGGCGTAGCCCAAGATGCAGCTGCACAGATGTCATGTAAAGAAGCTCTGGCATGGAAGGCAGCAGAAGTTGCCACCAACCTTGTCGAATGAGCTTTCACGGTAATAGGCAATGGGATATTACACTGTGTATAAATGAAGGTCACAAAGTCCTTCAACCATCTAGCTAATGTGACCTTAGCAACAGCAGATCCTGATCTAGGTCCAGAATAGGCCAAAAATAACTGGTCAGATTTACGAAAGGACCTAGTCCTGTTTAAGTAAAAACAGATTTGCCTGTGGATATCTAGGGTATGTAGGCAATACTCTCCTCTGTTTGAATGATTGGGAAAGAAAACTGGCAATTCAATGGTTTGATTAATAGACATTTCAGAGATCACTTTTGGCAGAAATGAAGGATTAGTTCTCAAAGACACTCTATCTCTATGAAAAATCAAGTATGGACTCTTGATACATAGAGCTTGAAGTTTAGAGATACGTCTGGCAGAAGTAATGGCGACCAAAAACAAGGTTTTTCATGACAAATACTTGAGGTCGCAAGAAGAAGCTGGTTTGAAGGGTGGCATTGTCAGTGCTTGTAGAACTAATGATAGATCCCATGGTTGAAAAGGTTCTCTAAAAGGTGGCTTCAGATGATTCACACCTTTTATGAAGGTCTTGCACAATTTGTGAGACATAAGAGAGGAATCTTGGACACCCTCATGGAAATTAGAAATTGCAGCCAAATGAACCCTAATGATAGAGGCCAATAGACCCAATTGGAAAAGGTTGGCCAGATAGTCTAGTATTATCAACACTGGTACTGAGAAGGGATCTACTTGTTTATCTTTCAGCCAACAGGTAAATCTTTTCCACTTGCTTAGATAAGTAATTCTAGTGGAAGACTTATGAGATGCAATGAGAATGTCATGTACTGGTAAAGAAAGATCATTCTGCCTGGCAATCAAGGGAATTGGAAAAGCCAAGCTGTGAGCTTCAGGCTTTTCAAGTTGGGATGAATCAGGTTCTGTGGGTGTGAGATCAACTCCAGGGTTGGATGGAGAATCCATGGTCGATCTAGTAGGTGAGGCCAAAGGAAGGGGAACCAAATCTGACGAGGCCAATATGGTGCTATGGGGATCACCTTGCTCTTCAACAGACGGGCTTTCTTCAGAAACTGGGGAATGAGGGGAAAAGGTGGGAATGCATAAAGAAGACCTGAGGGCCAATCATGGACTAGAGCATCCCTGGGTGACTGTCCCGGAGGGGGAATCAGGGGGAAGTAGTTGCTGCATTTGTAGTTGGTTGGGGATGCAAAGAGGTCGCAGCAAGGATGGCCCCAGCGATGGAAGATCTCCGCCCCTATCAAGGAATTCAGGGACCACTCGTGAGGTTGTAGAATGCACCTCCTTTGTCTGTCTGCTATCACGTTGGAACTCCCGGGAATGAGCATTGCTAGAAGAAAACGGTTGGTAGCCATCGTCCATTGCCATATTGCAATATCCTCATGGCCTCTCGACAAAGGGGGTAAGATTTGGTTCCACCTTGCTTGTTGATGTACCAGACCACCACCATGTTGTCTGATTGACTTGCAATCATCCCAGACGGCAGCAGGGGATGGAATGCTTGCAACGCCAGAAGCACCGCCCTCAGCTCTAGAACATTTATATGCAGATGGGCCTCCAGTTCGGACCAAGTGCTTTGGACTGTCTGTCCCTGTCATAGCCCCCCACTACATCAGGGAGGCATCTGTGGTCACTGTGGCCTTAGGTTGCTGGGGGGAGAAGGGGCGAGACCATTGTGACAGATTGTGTCATCCACCAATTTAAATCCTGTTTGCACCTGTGGGTTACTCGAATCTTGGCTGAAAGAGGATGCTGAAAAGGATACCATTGGGTGAGCTGTAGCCATTGTAGAAGCCTCATATGAAACCTGGCCAGGAGGACAATGGTGATGGAGGCTGCCATGGAACTCAACAGCTGTAGTACAGAGTAGCTGTGGATTTCTCCCTTGAAAGGATTGGAATCAGTTGTTGCTTTATCCTTAAAATTCTGTGCTCTGGAATGGCAGCTCTGCAGTTCTTTGTATCCAAGATAACCCCTATGAATTCTGTCGACTGAGATGGGGTGAGATTGGATTTTTGCCAGTTTATGGTTATGCCTAGCCTTTGTGCAGTGAGGAGAGAGTATGCCAGGGCTTCTTCCAGTAGATGTCTGGTGGGGGCGGAAATTAGCCAGTTGCCTAGGTATGAAAACACCTGGAATCCTTGAAGTCGTAAATGAGCTGTGATGACTGCCATGCACTTTGTGAACACTCTGGGGGCTGCAGAAAGTCCGAAGGGCAGTACTCTGAACTGGTAGTGACTGGCTCTCGCACGGAAGTGCAGAAATCTTTTTGATGTCCTGTCCATGTTTATGTGGTAGTACGCATCTTGAAGATCTATCAAACACATCCAATCGTCTTTTTCCAAAAGCGGGAGGATAGACTGTATTGTGACCATCCAGAATTTATGTACTCTCACAAACTTGTTCAATACACCGAGATCCAAAATTGGTCTCCAGTCTCCGGTTTTCTTTGGCACCAAAAATAGTCTTGAGTAGAATCCGGATCCTATCTGGTCTGGAGGGACTATTTGGATGACTCTCTTTCTTAGTAGCTTTTCTCTCTCTCATGCTGCTTCTTCCCTTTGACTGGGTGGAACGTCGGGAAGGTTTTTTGAAGGGACAGGACAAATATCAAAGGAGATATGATAACCTCTGGTTATAATCCTTTGTATCCAAGAATCGGTGGTGATGGTTAGCCAGGCAGAAGGGTACAAGGAGAAACGACCGCCAACCACCTCCACAGGAAAGGAGTTGGGCCGCTCTTCAGGAGCGTTGGTAGGATTGACAAGGGAAAGTGTCCCTGGAACCCTGGTTACACGGACCCCCTCTGCCCCAAAAGGAGAGTCTTCCTTGTGAGTTTCCCCCTCTACCTCTAGGGGAGAACTTGGCCTGTGTGTCATGGAAAGGACCCTGAGATTTCTTGAACAATATCTTCCCACTCTTGGTTTCGGGAAAAAGCATGTTGAGGGGAAGAATAATGGACACCTACGGCAGAAAGGGTCTTACCGTCCTGTTCAAATCTGGCCAGTGTGCTTTTAACTTTGGGTCCAAACAACAAAGAGGTCTCAATGGGAGCATTAAGAAAGGAAGTCTTAAAGGGTTCTGTGAAATTGCACAAGCGCATCCAGGCATGTCATCTCAAGGCGCCACAGCTGAACCTGCCTCTCTAGCTGCTCCTTCTGATGCGTGACATATCAGTCACATAGAGGAGTTAGATACTGACTCAATGGTGGCCAGCTGAGAGGCCACTTTGTCACGGACCTCATCAGACAAGGCCCCAGCCAAGGTTTCAGAGAGCTCGGAAATCAGATCCCTTTAAAGCCTGGTAAAGTGTGCCATATAATTCAGGGACCTGATAGTAAAGGTCGCTGATGCAAAGGTGCGCTTCCCTATCCTGTCCAGGGCCCGGGACTCTTTGTTAGGCGGATGGACAGTCTGGCTTTCTTCTTCTGCCAGATCCTTTTTTGTTGTAGCGGCCACCACCAGAGCAGGAGGGGACAAAATCTTATCTAGCCTCTGGGGAATAGCCTCGATGGTGTCAGGAGCATTCCACGCATGCTGTGCGATGAGCCGGACAAGTTCATCGGCAGGTGGAGTAACCCAGGAGGTAGGGGGCTGGGCCTGAAAAGCCTGCAGGAACACAGACTCCTCAGAGGTTGGATTAGAGGGCTGCCAGTCACCTCTCTGTTCATGGATTTCGAGGGTATCACCAAAGGATACCTCAGAGGATGACTGAGGGGATCCTTCCCCCTCATCAAAGTCTGTGTCTTCAGTGAAGGACTCCTCTGTGGAGTTCATGTGCCTCCTCTTACATGAACTTTTCCAGTGGACTTCCTCAGAGGGAGAAGCTGGGGAAGACAGCGGAAAAGGGGTTTCCTGTGGGAATATGTCCTGAGGCCCTTGCACCCGGTGTCTGCTAGGTGCGACTTGTGAAACCAGTGTACCAGAGGAGGGTGGGGGGATAGACAGCCCAGTATCACTAGCAGAAGTGAAAGCCTTCGCCATCAGTTGAAAGACTGGTCCACCTGAAGAGGAGTGAGTGTCCAGGACAGGGGTCACCCCTCCTCTAAGTGTCTCAGACTGCCAACTTGGAGTCCCCGAATGGCTGTGGAGCAGCAAATTATGCATGTCACAACTGTCATCCTGGGTCATAGCAAAACTTTCCTGCCACAAAGGCAACTGCGTTTCCTTAGTGAGATCCATAAAAGGAACCACAGAGGGGGAAGTCTGTGCTATATAAATGGACTTCAAAGGCAATGAAGGAGGAGAATTAGCAGCGGTCTTTGGAGATGGGTGATCACCTCCCAAGGAAGGATAGGTCCTGGGGGGGGGGTGGGATACCTCTGGCCAAAAGCACTTGATCAACAAGATGCAACACATTGTGTTCAGAAAGGCTTCTAGTGGACCTCACGGAGTCTGAGGGAGAAACAGGCCTGTCCACAGAAGAGACAAACTCGGTGCCCACCTCACCAGTCCGCACTGAGAACAACGGTGCCAAGAGAGACTGGACTGTGTGTGTCTGCACCGAGGAAGTCATCAGTGCCGAGGTCACAATCTGCACTGACACAAGGTTCGGTGCCAAAGTGGTTGTCGTTACCGAAGCTGGAACCGACAAAACTGGAGCCAACAACTGAGGCGTCGGTTCCGAGTAAGATGTCAGAGCCGACATGGTCAAGGTCTGCAATGACTGAGCGGTCGGTGCCAATACAGTAGTCGTAATAGTCTGAACCGAGGAGCCCATCGGTGCCGATATAGTGAAGGCTGCAGGAAAAGATGGAGCCGAAGGCCTCTGTGCCAAAAGTCTAGGCACCAAAAGCACTGGGGCTGACTGAGTGAGCTCCGGAGTGGAAACTTTAGCCTTTTTGGGTTTTGGTTGGCAGGAGTCCCCTGCCGGGGATGAAGGCAAAGACTTGGCCTTAGTAGGAACATCCAAAATTTTCTTATGGGCTCTAGGAGGGGTTGAGACTTCCGACCCAGAAATAGTCTCTGAAAAGGGAGATTTAAGAAGTAACTTCAGCAACAACTTGTTTTTCCTTTCTAACAAGGTTCTGTTAGAAAAATTTTCACAGATAGTACAGGGCGGGTTAACAGATAAATGGGACGCCCCCAAACAATAAATGCACAAAGAGTGTGCATCAAATGTAGGTAATTTGTGTCCACAATCAGAACACCTTTTAAAACCCGGACTACCTTTCTTATCTGCCATGATAGAAAAAAGGGATAGTAGGAAGGGTACCAGCAATAGTACAAAAGAATACCCGAAGGTATGAAAAAAGGAAGATTACCAACGATGGTAGGGGAGAAATACCTTGCGGTAAAAAGTGTAGAGAAAAGAGAAGGAAAACTCAAGAAAATATGGTTGCTAGATGCAATAGGGTAAGAGACAACACAATAAAAACTTTTCTGACAGAAAAAGTTATATAAATGACTATTCTGACAACAAATAACTATACTTAGCTCAAGAGAAGCAGCTTGAAATGACCGAATGGCAATGCGGCAAACGAAATCTGGGGTAACAGGTAGAGGGGGATTATGGGTAAGAGTTTAGCTCGAGAGTTTGTAGCTGACGCGAGCTTGGAAAACGACCGGCTTGGTTCCGAGGTCGGAACCGATACCAATGCGTAAGGAATGAACGAGGATCAACAATATCAGATCGATGTTTCAAACTGTAAAGAATGAAACTGCTGCTAACAGTAAAGGAATTCATTCTGTCAATGTAAAGCCAGCAATGAATGCAACTGTAAAAAGGAACTTCAAGCATAATGATAAAGTACGTTTTGTTACTAAGTATGCTAGTGATACTAGCATGGTTTGTGACATAATTAGGAACAACTGGCATTTCTTGATAACTGATAAGGAAACAGAAAATGTTATAGGTAGAGCACCCAGTTTTGCATATAAGAACAAGAGTAAATTAAAACAGTTACTTTGTAATGATCGGCTAAAGAATACCATGTCCCCACTGAAGCTTGGAACATATCCTTGCAATAACTGCAAAATGTGTCAATATGTTTCTTCTGTACAGGAATTTAAACACCCTATTTTGTCCTTCATATTTCAGCCTAGATTCTATGCTGCCTGTAGAACAACTAGCTTAATATATATGGCAGAGTGCACAGGATGTACATGTTTCTATATAGGGAAATCACAGAAAAGGCTCAGCAACAGAATCTATCAGCATATGTATGATGTAAAAAAATAAGAACAAATTAAATGCTTTAGCTAAGCATACAATGGAATTCCCTTCATATAATTTTAAGTGTAGAGTCCTACAAAATGTTAATAATGACAAGAGGGGGTAATTTAAACAACTTAATTGAAAGAATTGAATTAAAGCTGCAATCTCTTGTATACCCTGGGTTGAACAACTATGTCTGCATTAAACCTGAGCTAGAAGCTTGCTCACTTAAATAAGATGTAACATTAGCTGAAGACTTAATTGATGTATTTTAAGGGTTGAATTTATTTTAATGATGTATTTAATTGATTAATTGATAGTGCTTTTTGATATAAAATGTGTATGGATTTTTACTGAAGACTTGAGAAAGCGTGGCTTGTTCTACGTGAAAGCTCTTGTCTAAATAAACCTGTTTCGGCCGTGGCGGTCATCTGGATTTTTTTTGCTTTATATCAGGAAATCCAAATGCTGCCATTGCCCTAATAAAATCCCAGCTATCAATTGCCTTCTTTGCATCAAGACCCACCAGCAACACCAGGGTCTTTTTGCACTCTGTTTCCCTTTGAATCATCATTTTGTTAATATCAAATGTTTGCACACACTCCACAAAACCACATTGATCCATATCTGTTTTGCTAGCATCTTACCCGTTCTCTTAATTATTAGCACAGCTATTTATAATCATGGTTCAAATTAAAAATGGACTAAATGATGTTGCATTTAAATTGTCTTTGCCATCTTTGAGTTGTATAGCCACCACATTTCTTCCAATATACTTGGTACAGTTCCTCCTTTTAAAAATATTGTTAAAACAAAACCTTCCAGACTTTTACCAATGTTTTATTTCCTAAGAATCCCATCTGTTTCTGGAGACTTTACCATTGATAGAGTATACATCACCTTTTTATCCAGTTCTGTCCCAACTTTGCTGATAAATATGCCAAGATTAGAGGAGGATGAGAAAAAAATTAGGTTTTCCATAAAGGTTTCCATTAGTGTTCTTCCAGTCATCTGATCTATGCAGTTTTTTTATACAATTTCTGAAATATCTATACTATATCTATAGGGTCTCTGGTAATTTTTCTATTTATGAGCTCCATTAACTTGGCAACACCCTTTTCTGGTTTCACTTATCTAAGTCATTGTGGTAATAATTCTTGTGCTCTGGGATTATCTAAGACATACTTGCTTAACAATGACATTTCTATACTTATGCATGTTATATAAATACTCCATCACTTTTCCTTTAGTAATCAACAATTGCGCCTCCTCTTCTTGTGCCATAAGATTCCCCTTTATCTGAAAAGCTTTAGGCTTTGATAATCTATCTAAATAATTGTTACCGCTTCCTCATTTCTACCATATTTTTAAATTTCATCTTCATGCCGCGGGGGTACGGCAGTAGCATTGTTACCTCACAGCAAGAGGTAATCCCGTTCAATTCTCGGCGTGGCTTGGGAGTGCCTTCTGTGTGGAGTCTGCATGTCCTCCCCGCAGTTGGGTAGCGTTCGAAAGACATGCGTGCGTAAATGGGCATGCCTTCATTGAAGGTTGGGCATCGAGCTGGCACCTCGGCGTTTCGTAAAAATCTACTGCCAATCATTAGCGGACCGGAGTTCTGCTGTGGTGACCCCTTAACAGGAAAATGCCGAAAGGCAAACAAACAACATCTTCATTTTATCCCACTCCTCAGCTATCCCTGCTGAAGTTTGTACATTCCTTAGGAATTCTTGAATAGTTTTCAAAACCCATATGTTAAAATCTCTCTATTTAATGTTCAAGTAGGAAAGCATCAATATCTCATTTTTTTACTCAATTACTATGGATCTTTTAGTCTTTATTGGTGCACTGTCTGAAATAGTTATTGGATGTGTTTCAACATCATCAATTAAATACCCATACTCTTGTAAAATATATTTTAACACCTCTGTTGAGTTATCACTTAAGACATAGGCAAACATACATTTAAATAAAATAAAACACTTTAGAATCTAATGCATATCTTGTACATTACTCTCTGCTTGATTGCCCATTGCACTATCCTTGTTTACTGAAATGTATATACATTTTTTCTGTTCAAGTAGTCTGAACTATACCATTAATGCTTGCATTTCTGCATTTTTTTGTTTGGAAAATGTTTTGTATTTTACCTGGACTGAGCCTGAAATTGGTCAGTATTGAGCAGTGCACTATCTTGGTAAACAAGTAAATACATAAAACCATACCAACACATTCCCAGTTACAAACATAACACACCACATATATTGTTTTGCATGACTATCATCAATCCAACATTAAATAACTTGCCCAATTCCTGGCTTCACTTAAACCTCATTCCTCCTCCTCCAAAACATTACTCTGCATGTTTTGCTCCACAATTTCTATTTTTTCTATGTAATTTGCACCTACCCTTTTCGAAAGATTCCAATTCCAGTCCTTTTTTCTCTGTTACAATATTCAGTATTTGAAATACACTTGGTTTAGATTTGATTTCCGTTTTCTAATAATTGTCAGTCACCAGAATTAAATTAAACAAGGTCTATGCCTAGGCAATTCAGATACTGTATTCTAGCTCAAAAAATAACTTCCTTAGATTCATTTTCTTACACAATATTTCTGACAGACTACTCTGCACAGAAGTTTTAAAGTTTGCCAACTCATTACACTCCCAAAAAAGTATGTTCCAGTCACCTCTTTCTTCTCCATCTCCACTCCAACATTTGACATCTACCTGAGGAAATATTTTTTGGAGTCTCCTTGAGGTATAAAAATACTTATGTAAATACTTCCGAGCAAAAATTGTAAATCTTCTAGACTTTGTTGCATATTTGGGAGCCATACACATGTACTCCCATTGTCTCCTTGTGAATCGCTTATCCAATCCCTCTTCCAACGTTTTTCTAACCTCGCTGATAAATGAAAATAAACTGCTGGCTCGTAGTTCATCCACAAAAACTTTTTATTAAAATGAGCAAAGTAGAGTGAACGCTTTCATCTTACTCTAGTAAGACTTCTTCAGAAAATATATTTTCATATTTTCAATATGCTTCATAGGAACTAGAATTATTTAAATACTTATTTACATATAGTGATACTATTTATGATAAGTATTTAGTATATTTATTTATACATATATCTATTTATGTAATTATCTGTTTCAGTTAGTCCCACTTCCTTCAATGAATACTTAATGAGTTTTATAATGTATTTTAATAGGGTCAGTACACCTTTTAGAAGTTGATTTGTGTATTTTAATACCATGTGATGAATTATAAAGTGTATATAGGGCAGTTAATTAATTCTTTCATTGTCTGAAGAAGTCTTACTTACTAGAGTAAGATGAAAGCGCTCACTCTACTTTGTTTGTTTTAATAAAAAGTTTTTTGTGGATGAACTACGAACCAGCAGTTTATTTTCGTTTATCAGCATAGTTTGGAACCCTTCATAAGTTTGTTTTTCTAACCTCCTCTGATTGATTCCTAGTTATTATGCAATATTTTATATGCTGTACTAATTATCCCCTTTTTATCAGCAGCTTTTGTTCTAGATTCCAATTAAAACTCTACTAGAGCAGGTCTTCCACTTAGAATTCCCCTATCCTTTTCTCTTTGCCTATACACTATCAATCCCTGACAGGGAAGACAGTCTCTAGCCTGCAGTCCAAATGTCTTCTTGGTCTCTTCCCATTATATTATCTTTCCCTCTACTTATTTTTGCACAATACCTTGGTTCCTTTGCCAGTTTTCTGCAGTACAATCCAGTCCCCCCCGTGCCTATTCTCTGTACCCCTAAATGCAGTTATCCCTATTGGCAAAATGTTTCTCTATTCTTGTGTTAACTTAGTTCTTAGAATACTTTCTGCTACTTTATGAATATAATATTCTGCATGGCTGTTATTCCCTTTAAGGATCTGCATCCAATATACCACTGTCTTCTTACTTCTTGAATTTACCCCATGCACCATCATCCCTTTCCACTTTGATTTATATCTTTCTGCCTGTGTTAAGCAAATGAGCCTTCACTGTGTAGCTCAAAAATATTCAATCAAATCAGTTAATTCTAAACCACCTTGTTCTATTGGGTAGAACAACTTACCCCACTTGAGACTCACCTCTTCCCCTCTCAGATAAATTCCTTCAACTGTTTAATTACTGTCTACGACAATTCTTCCTAAAGTATACATAAAACTAAAAGGACCAAAACATTTTCACTGCTTGTATCTTACTATCTATATCCAGGAACAACGTTTCTCAGTTTTTGTATTATCTTTTTAGTCTCTTCCCCTCATATCCTTAGCTGCCATAACAGAATCCTTTTTAATCCATACTCCTAAACACTTCATTTTATCATGCCCCATAAATATGGGGATTGCTGAACCAATCCATATATGGGTACATGGTTTACACAGAGAACACTTTTTAATCCATACCACTAAATACTTCATTTTTCCACATCCCATAAATATGGAGATTGCTGAATCAATTAATTTGTGGGTACATGGTTTATACTTATAACCGTTTTTCATCGTCATTAATTTTATATCCTGAAAAGACTTGAAACGGTCTCAAAATTTTTCATAACAGTGAGATGTCATTTTCCATTTTATCAGGAACAAAATAATATCTGGAAATAAAATCAACTTTTCTTGATTACCATACCAATTGTATCCCTACATTTCTATGTCCTTTATTTTCTTTGCCAATGCACCTCTACATAGAGTAAATAACAATGGGGAAAGAGGGTGCCCCCACCTGGTTTCTCTGTTCAGACACAACTTCTCAGAGAGGAACCTTCCCACTTAAATTTTTGCCTCAGATCCCTCATATATCCTCCTAACTGATCTCATTGCTGTATCAGAGAATGCAAATGGTTCCACTGCCCTATTCATAAAATCCCAGCTTACTCTGTTGAATGCTTTCTCTGCTTCAAGACCCACAAAAAATAACTATTTTCTTACATTCCATTTCCCTCTGGGTTGTCATTGTTCTATTAATGTTGCCAAATGTTTGCCTCCTTTAAAAAAAAAAAAAAAAAAAACAGACTGATCCATATCTATCAATTTTGGCAACACCTGTGCCATTCATTTAGCTACTGGAGACAAACACTTTATAATCATGGCTTAAAACTGAAATGGGCCTTCGTTGTGTCTAGGTATTATAGCCACCAAATACTTCTTTCAGGATGTTGGTGCTACCCCTCCTTTTAAAATACTGTTAAACAAAACCTTCCAGACCCTTATTAATTTCGTTCCTCATAGCTTCCAAACTTCCACAGGACACTGTTCCTGGAGACTTTCCTGCAGATTGATTATACATCACCATTTTTATCTCATCTCCTGCTATCTAAACTGTTAATTGTTGAGCCTCTCCTTCTTCTAACCTTAGCATACTTAAGTTTTCTATAAATGTTTCCATTTGTGCTCTTTCTTGATTTCCACGTTGCTTTGCTTTACACAAATTTACATAAAACTTCCAAAATATCTCTTATTACCTCTACAAGATCTCTGGTTATTTTTCTTGTTATAGGCTCCCCAAGTCTGGTTAAAGACTCTTCCTACTTTAAGTCATTGTGATAAATATTTTTGTGCTCTGGAGTCATTATCAAAAACAGTTACTTAACAACAATCTTACTAAACTCATGCATATTATCCAGATACTCCCTTATATTCTCTTTAGCAGTCTGCATTTGCATTTCTTGTTCTGAGAGATTCCCCTTATTCTGCAATAGTATAACAATTGTTAGCCCCTCTAAATACTTCCTAGTTCTTCTTAACCATATCTATTTTTCTTTTATTTCCACATTATATTGAAATCCTCTTTCATTTTATCCCACTCACCGGCTATAACTTCTGAAATTGACATCTTCCCTAATAACTCTTGAATAATTTCCACTACCCATTCCTTAAATTCCTCTCTTTTTAACGGGTAGGTGGGCGAGCACCAGTCTATCATTTTTCTTCATTATTCTGCATTTTATCAAACTAGTTGCTACTGGCATGAGATCTAAAATAGTTATTGGATGTGTGTCAAAGCTTTTAATTAATGCACATGTTCCTGCAAAATAAATTTTCTGTCCAGTCTAGCCCAGTTTTTGCACCTTGGGGAATAATATGTAAATTCGCCCAGAGTTCCTACTACTGAAATCACATCTTCCATATCAAATATTTTCATAAAGCTCTTTAGAAATCTACCTGTGTTATATTTTCCCTTCTGGGCCCCCTAGATACATCCTTCACTACCACAAATCAAGTTCCAGTCCCTACCTACAAGCTGATTGTTCCTCCCAAAATATTCTTAAGCTCCATGATAGCAGTATTAGGTGGAACCTAAATACATGACAGTATAATCCTCCTCCTTCTTCGGTGGCCCCATACTACCACAAATGTACCCACCATTATCTTTGTTTTGTTTTTCCTCTTCTGTCACTATTGGAGCTCTGCTAGCAATTAGTACTGCCATTTTATTTGTCCCTGAAATTCTGCTGAGCATCAATCTAGAAATCCTTTACCAAATTCACATGCTCACTTCTTTCCAAATATGTTACCTGTAGCATTGTTATTTGGCTCTGCATTTCTTAATACAATTCAATACTCTTACCTTTTGTCTACACACGATGGCATTCATGCTCCAAAACAGACAGTGCAGGCATTATGATAAGTTATTCCCACCTATTATATATAACAGCTTTTTCAAATGTCTGTTTTCAGCCATTGTGTTATATGAAAAAAAAGTTATGTCTTACCATAAGGTTCCATCTGTACTGTTGATCCTCGTTCAGTCATTACGCATGGGTATCAGTTCCAACCTCGGAACCGAGCCGGCCATGTTCCAAGCTCGCATCAGCTTCAAACTCTCGAGCTAAACTCTTACCCACAATCCCCCCTCTCCATTACCTCAGATTGAGTTTGCAAGTCAAAGAAGGTAGAGGCTACCTCTGGTCAAATAACCTAAGAGAATCGGATGGTGAGATCCACTAGAAACCACAAGAGGGGGAAGGAGGGAGGGTCGTAATGACTGAACCAGGATCAACAATAAAGATGGAACATTATGGTAAGACATAACTTCTTTATCTGATATTGTTAGTCCTCGTTCATTCCTTATGCATGGGACAGAGTCACCAGCTACCTCTATTCCTGGGAGGCTCTCATGGAAGGACATTCCTGAGCACCATAGAACTGAAAGACGGTCTTCCCCTGGAGGCCAAATCCAATTTGTAATGATTGATGAAGGTATGAGGTGTAGCCCAAGTTGCAGCTGCACAGATGTCATGTAAAGAAGCTCTGGCATGGAAGACAGCAGAAGTTGCCACTGACCTTGTTTAATGAGCTTTCATGGTATTAGGCAACGAGATATTACGTTGTGTATAAATAAAGGTCACACAGTCCTTCAACCATCTAGCTAATGTGACCTTGGCAACAGCCGATCCTAATTTAGGTCCAGAAAAGGCCAAAAATAACTGGTCAGATTTATGAAAGGGTTTAGTCCTGTTTAAGTAAAAATGAATTTGCCTGTGGATTTCTAGGGTATGTAGGTAATACTCTCCTCTGTTTGAATGCCTGGGAAAAAAAACTGGCAATTCAATGGCTTGATTAATGGACATTTCAGAGATCACTTTAGGCAGAAATGACGGATTAGTTCTCAGAGACACTCTATCTCTATGAAAAATCAGTTATGGACTCTTGATACATAAAGTTTGAAGCTCAGAAATATGTCTGGCAGACGTAATGGCGACCAAAAACAAGGTTTTCCATGACAAATACTTGAGGTTGCAAGAAGAGGCTGGTTCGAAAGGTGACATTGTCAAAGCTTGTAGAACTAATGATAAATCCCATGGTTGAATAGGTTCTCTAAAAGGTGGCTTCAGATGATTCACACCTTTTATGAAGGTCTTGCACAATTTATGGGACATAAGAGAGGAATCTTGCACACCCTCATGAAAATTAGAAATTGCAGCCAAATGAACTCTAATGGTAGAGGCCGATAGACCCGATTGAAAAAGGTCAGCCAGAGAGTCTAGTATTATCGACACTGGTGCTGAAAAGGGGTCTACTTGTTTATCTTTCAGCCAACAGGTAAATTTCTTCCACTTGCTCAGATAAGTAATTTTAGTGGAAGACTTATGAGAAGTAATGAGAATATCACGTACTGGTAAAGAGAGATCATTCTGCCTGGCAATCAAGGGAATTGGAGTAGCCAAGCCATTAGCTTCAGGCTGTTCAAGTTGGGATGAATCAGGTTCAGTGGGTGTGAGATCAACTCTGGGGTTGGATGGAGAATCCGTGGTCGATCTAGTAGGTGAGGCCAAAGGAAGGGGAACCAAATCTGTCGAGGCCAATATGGTGCTATGAGGATCACCTTGCTCTTCAACCGATGGGCTTTCTTCAGAAACTGGGGAATGAGAGGAAAGGGTGGAAATGCGTAAAGAAGACCTGAGGGCCAATCGTGGACTAAAGCATCCCTGGGTGACTGTCCCGGAGGGGGACTCAGGGCAAAGTAGTTGCTGCATTTGTAGATGGTCGGGGATGCAAAGAGGTCACAGCAAGGACGGCCCCAGCGGTGGAAGATCTTCGCCGCTATCAAGGGATTCAGGGACCACTCGTGAGGTTGAAGAATGCACCTGCTGAGTCTGTCTGCTATCAAGTTGGAACTCCCAGGAATGTACGTTGCAAGAAAATGGTTGGTAGCCATCGCCCATTGCCATATCCTCATGGCCTCTTGACAAAGGGGGTAAGATTTGGTTCCACCTTGCTTGTTGATGTACCAGATCACTGCCATGTTGTCTGACTGAATCACAATTGTCCCAGATGGCAGCAGGGGATGGAATGCTTGCAATGCCAGAAGCACCGCCCTCAGCTCTAGAACATTTATATGCAGATGGGCCTCCAGTTCGGACCAAGTGCCTTGGACTGTCTGTCCCTGACATAGTCCCTCCACCCCATCAGGAAGGTGTCCGTGGTCACTGTGGCCTTGGGTTGCTGGGGGAGAAGGGGCGAGACCATTGTGAGAGATTGTGTCATCCACCAATTTAAATCCTGTTTGCACCTGTGGGTTACTCGAATCATGGCTGAAAAAGGATGTTGAAAAGGATACCATTGGGTGAGCAGTAGCCATTGTAGAAGCCTCATGTGAAACCTGGCCAAGGGAACAATGGTGATGAAGGCTGCCATGAAACCCAACAGCTGTTGAACTGAGTGAGCCGTGGATTTTTCCGTTGAAAGGATTGGAATTAGTTGTTGCTTTATCCTTAGAATTCTGTGCTCTGGAATAGCAGCTCTGCAGTTTTTTGTGTTCAAGATAACCCCTATGAATTCTGTCGACTGAGATGGGGTGAGATTGGATTTTTGCCAGTTTATGGTTATGCCTAGCCTTTGAGCAGCAAGGAGAGAGTATGCCAGGGCTTTTTCCAGTAGATGTCTGGTGGGGGCGGAAATGAGCCACTCGTTTAGGTATGGAAACACCTGGAATCCTTGAAGTCGCAAGTGAGCTGTGACAACTGCCATGCACTTTGTGAACACTCTGGGGGCTGTAGAGAGTCCAAAGGGCAGTACTCTGAACTGGTAGTGACTGGCTCCTCCACAGAAATCTTCTTGATGGCCTATCCTCCTTTATGTGGTAGTACGCATCTTGAAGATCTATAGAGCACATCCAATCTCTTTTTCCAAAAATGGGAGGATAGACTGTATTGTGACCATCTGGAATTTTTGTACTCTCACAAACTTGTTCAATACACTGAGAACCAAAACTGGTCTCCAGTCCCCAGTTTTCTTTGGCACCAAACATAGTCTTGAGTAGAATCCGGATCCTATCTGGTCTGGAGGGAATATTTGGATAACTCTCTTTCTTAGCAGCTTTTCAGTCTCTAGTGCTGCTTCTTCCCTTTGATTGGGTGGAACGTCGGGAAGATTTTTTTGAAGGGACAGGAGAAAGATCAAAGGGGATATTATAACCTCTGGTTATAATCCTTTGTACCCAAGATTTGGTGGTGGTGATGGTTAACCAGGCAGAAAGGTACAAGGAGAAACATCCCCCAACCACCTCCAGAGGAAAGGAGTTGGGCCGCTCTTCAGGAGCGCCGGTAGGATTGACCAGGGAATCCCTGGAACCCTGGTTACACAGACCCCCTCTGCCCTGAAAGGAGCGTCTTCCCTGTGAGTTTCACCCCCTGCCTCTGGGGGAGAACACGGCCTGTGTGTCCTGAACCATATCTTCCCACTCTTTTGGTTTCAGGAGAAAGCACGTTGAGGGGAAGAATAACGGACATCTAGGGCAGAAAGGGCCTTACTCTCCTGTTCACATCTGGCCAGTGTGCTTTTAACTTTGGGCATAAACAATGAGGAGGCCTCAATGGGGGCATTAAGAAAAGAAGACAAAGGGTTCCGCGAAGTTGCACAAGCGCATCCAGGCATGTCATCTAAAGACCGCAGCTGAACCTGCTGCTCTAGTTGCTCCTTCTGATGCGTGAGATATCAGTCGCATAGAGGAGTTAGATATAGATTTAATGGTGGCCAGCTGAGAGGCCACTTTGTCACGGACCTCATCAGACATGGCACCAGCCAAGATTTCAGAGAGCTCAGAAAACAGATCCCTTTGAAGCCTGGTAAAATGTGCCATACAATTCAGGGACCTGATAGCAAAGGTCACTGAAACAAAAGTGCGCTTCCCTATCCTGTCCAGGGCCCGGGACTCTGTTTGGCGGATGGACAGTCTAGCTTTCTTCTTCTGCCAGATCCTTTTTTGTTGTGGCCGCCATCATCAAAGCATCCACAGGAAGATCTTTGGACCAATGGGGATCGAAAGCAGGAGAGGACAAGATCTTATCTGGCCTCTGGGGAATAGATTAGATGGTATCAGGAGGCCTTCCAAGCACACTGCAAGATGAGCCGGACAAGTTCATTGGCAGGTGGAGTAACCCAGGAGGTAGGAGTCTGGGCGCGAAAGGCCTGCAGAAACACAGATTCCTCTGAGGTTGGATTAGAGGACTGCCAGTCACCTCTCTGTTTCAGGATTTTGAGGATATCACCAAAGGATATCTCAGAGGGTGACCGAGGGGATCCTTCCCCCTCATCAAAATCTGTGACTTTGGTGAGGGACTCCTCTGTGGAGTCCATGTGCTTCCTCTTACACGAACTTTTCTGGTGGACCTCCTCAGCGGGAGAAGCTGGAGAAGACAGCGGAAAAGGGGATTCCTGAGGGAATATGTCCTTCGGCCCTTGCACCCGGTGTCCGCTAGGTGCGACTTGTGAAACCAGTGTACCAGAGGAGGGCGGAGGTATAGACAATCCGGTATTGCCAGCAGCAGCGAAAGCCTTCTCCATCAGTTGGAAGGCTGGTTCACCTGAAGAGGAGTGCATGTCTAGGGCAGGGGTCACCCCTCCCCTAAGTGGCTCAGCCTGCCAACTCTGAGTCCCTGGATGGCTGTGGAGCAGCAAACTATGCATGTCACAACTGACTTCCTGGGTCACAGCAAAACTTTCCTGCCATGAAGGCAACTGCGGTTCCTTAGTGAGATCCATAAAGGGGACCACAGAAGGGGAAGACTGTGCTATATCCATGGACTTCAAAGGCAATGAAGGAGGAGAATAAGAAGGGGTCTTTGGAGATGGGTGATCACCTCCCAAGGAAGGATAGTTCCTGAGGGGTGGGATACCTCTGGCCAAGAGTACCTGGTCCACAAGACGCAACACATCATGTTTGGAAAGTCTTCTAGTGGACATCACATAGACTGAGGGAGAAACAGGCCTGTCCACAGAAGAGGCAGACTCGGTGCCCATCTCATCTGTCCACACCGAGGACAATGATGCAGAGAGAGATTGGACTACTGTTGTCTGCACCAAAGAAGTCATCGGTGCCGAGGTCATGGTCTGCACCGACACAGGGATCGGTGCTGAAGTGGTTGTCGGTGCCGTAGCTGGAACTGACAAAACTGGAGTCAACAATAAAGGCGTTGGTTCTGAGGAAGATCTCGGAGCTGACGCAGTCAAGGTCTGCGCCGACTGAACGGTTGGTGCCAATACAGTGGTAATAGTCTGAACCGAGGAGCCCCTCGGTGCCGATATATAGAAGGCTGCAGGAGAAGACGGAGCCGAAATCACTAATGGAGCCAAAGGTCTAGGCACCGAAAGCACTGAGGCTGACTGAGTGAGCTCCGGAGCCGAAACTTTAGCCTTTTTAGGTTTTGGTTGGCGGGAGTCCTCAGCCAGGGATGAAGGCAAAAATTTTGCCTTAGTAGGAACATCCAAGGTTTTCTTATAGGCTCTAGTAGGGGTTGAGGCCTCCGACCCAGAAATAGCCTCTGAAAAGGGAGATTTTAGAAGTCCCTTCAGTAACAGCTTTTTTTTTCCTTTCCAACAAAGTTCTATTAGAAATGTTCTCACAAATAGTATAGGGTGGGTCAACAGACAAATGGGAAGCTCCCAAACAACAAACATACACAGAGTGTGCATCAGAAGTAGGCAGTTTGTGTCCACAATCAGAACACCACTTAAACCCCGGACTACCTTTCTTATCTGCCATGACAGCAAATTAATTAATAGAAAAGATACCAGCAATGGTACAAGAGAATAACCGAAGGTATGAGAGAAAAAGGAAAAGGATTACCAACAATGGTAAAGATAAAATACCTTGCAGTAAAAGTAGTAAAGAAAGAAGCAGAAAAACCTGAAAAAATTATGTACACTAGATGCGATAGGGTAAGAGACAATAAAATATGAACTTTTCTGACAGAAAAGTAATCTGTAAAACTATTAAACAACAAATGACTGTACTTAGCGCAAGAGAAGTAGCTTGACACGACCGAATGGCAACGCGGCAAACAAAATCTGGGGTAACAGGGAGAGGGGGATTGTGGGTAAGAGTTTAGCTCGAGAGTTTGAAGCTGATGCGAGCTTAGAAAATGCCCGGTTCGGTTCCGAGGTCGGAACCGATACTCATGCGTAAGGAATGAACGAGGATTAACAATATCAGATCAAATGTTTGGCAGGTTGATCTTTTGTGTAGTTTATCTCCATTTGAACCTGTCACATTTTATAAGACTATTTTAATGAAAATTCTAATTTTAATGTTTCTTCATACAGACCTCACAGTTCACCCATTTCATAATTTCTGAACTATACCTGTAGGCATTTTCACTGCTCTGCTGGCAGATGAAAAAAAGAACCATTCAGCCCTCGGATCTGACTTAGCCATTGTAAAAGCTCATGGCAACCTTGAACTCTCAAGCTTTCCCTTACACAAACTACACCATCCCCATTACCTCAGATCTTGTTTGCAGATTATAGCCAAAGACCAACCTTTTACTCATACAGAATGAATTTTAAGCAGATAACAGAAGCACAAAGCTATATCTGGACTCATAAAAGGCAAGAGAAAGAACCCAATGCTGGCTCTATCCACTCGCTCTTCAGACAACATTGAACGGAGGTTGGTGGGTGGCGAGTCGAGCTGGAATGAAAATGGACAACACAGATGGAACGTTATGGTAAGTTCATAACTTCCTTATCTGATGATGTCAATTTTCATTCCATCCTCGTCTGATGGGACAGAGTCCCCAGCTACTATAATCCCAGGTTGGCAAAGGAAGGGTATTCGAGCACCACTGAGCCAAAGAATGCTCTACTTATAGAAACTAAGTCTAGTTTGTAATGAGATCTGAAGATGTGAGGTGAAGCACAAGTTGCTGCACAAATATCCATGGAGGCTCTTGAATGAAATGTTGAAGCTGCTATTATGGATTGTGTAGAATGAGCACATAATTGCTTAGTTAAAGGCAAATTAAATTTATTGTAAATGAAAAAAAATGCAATTAGTGAACCATTTGACTAGGGAAACTCTAGAAATTGGCTTGCCCCAATTTCTTCTCTGCAAAGGAAACAAATAACAGATCTAATTTTCTGAAGTCCTTTGTTCTGTGTAAGTAAAAACAATTGCCTATGCACATCTAGTGAATGCAACAAATATTCACCTTTGCTTGTACAATTTGGGAAGAACACTGGAAGGTTGATAGATTGGTAAATGTTGGATTGTGGTACAACTTTGGGCAAGGAGCTTGCATTAATTCACAATGTAACTATCTTATTAGGTATGGAGGTTTCATCAATAAAGCCTGAATTTCTGAAATTCGTCTGGCTGAAGTAATGGTCACCAAAACCAAAGTCTTCCACAACAAAAATTTGGGATTGCAAATATTTGCAGGTTCAAAAAGCAGAAGTACCAAAGCTTGCAGTAAGAGAGTTAAATCCCACAGTGGAGTAGGATCTTTAACTGGAGGTCTCAACAGGTGTTCCACACAGAAAGGTCTTACAAAGTTAATGAAAAGCAAGGGAACAGCCATCAAGACCAACATGGAAATTGCTGCTAATTGAACTTTTACTGTAGAAGAACTGGCTCCTTCATCAAAAAGCAAAGACAAAAAATCCATAATAGTGTGAATCTGTGCAGAAAAAGGATCCACATCATTTTCAAGTGCCCAATGCATACATCTTTGCCATTTACTAGGACAAGTTTTTCTCGTAGATGGTTTGAGGAAAGATAACAGAATTCTGCAGACTGGGAAGGAGAGCATAGCTTGTCTGGCTATTATTGGAAATGGAGAAACCAAGCCATCAGCTTTGAGCTTTTGAACATCCAGATGAACCATTTCTATCAGGTGAGATAACAGGTCTGGAAGGGGATCCAGAATCCAGGGTTGATGAATCAAATGAAGCCACAGGAAGGGGAACCGAATTTGTCGTGGCCTAAAGGAAGCAATGAAAATTATCTTGCTCTTGAAGGAATTTTGATATCAGAGGATAAGCATACAGTAACCCTGGGGGCCAATCGTGAAGTAGAACATCCCTTGGTGATCCCCTCAAGGGGGGTAAAGGCAAAGTAGCGTCTGCACTTGTTTAAGGTAGATGCAGAGAGATCACAGCAAGGCTGGCCCCATTTGCAGAAAATCATGTCCTCTACTTTCTGGTTGAGGGACCATTCGTGAGGTAACAAAATGCACCTGCTCATTTTGTCTACTAGTACATTGGTCTTCCCCAGAATATGGGTTACTAAGAGAAAGGAGTTTGAAGAGACTGCCCATTGCCACACTCCTAGTGCTTAACACGGTGGTATGGTTTGGTTTCCCCTTGTTTGCTGATGTACCAAACCACTGACATGTCTGCCTGTATCGCAATTGTTGCAGGCTTGCAATGCTAGAAACACTGTTGTCAACTCCAGAATACTGATATGCAAATTGGCCTCTTTGGGTGAACACATGCCTTGGACGGTCTTTCCTGGGTAATGTCACCACGCCCCAGCTGGGAAGCACCCATGGTCACTATAGCCTTGGGCTGAGAAGGGACGACAGCCTTATAGTAGTTGTGCTCTCTGGGTCCACATCAGGTCTTTTTTGCACAAGTTGGTGATCCAAATTAGGGCTGATAGGGGAAGTTAAAGTATCAACCATTGAAACATCAACAACCATTAAAGAATCCTCATATAAAATCTGGCCAATGGAACAAGGGGTATCACTGCCACCATTGACCCTAGTGCTTGCAGGACCAGAGAAGCAGGGATTGTGGTACTACAAAGTATCTTGTTGAGTTGCGACTTTAAAGTCTGAACTCTGGAAATGGGAAGATAAGCAACTGTTGACCTTGTGTTGAGTTGCACCCCTATGAAATCTATAGTTGGAGATGGTTGCAGCTGTGACTTTTTGAAATTTATGGTTACACCTGAACACAAATTTGGATTATTTTTTTCCTCTTGCCATGATGAGTTGATGTCTGGTTGGGGCGGAGATGAGCCAGTCATCAAAGTAAGGAAACACTCTGAATCCGGGCAGTCTCAAGTGAGCTTGCTACCACTGCCATACATTTGGTGAACACCCTGGAGGCTGTGATGAGACCGAAGGGCAGTGTTCTGAACTGGTAATGAATGGCCCCTAGACAGAAGCGCAAGAATATCCTGGATTACCTGTTCAATTTTATGTGATAGTACGCATCCTGGAGATCAAGCACATCCAGTCATCTTTCTCCAAAAATAGAAGAATCGATTGTACAGTGACCATTTGGAACTTTGTTTTCTGAACAAAGTTGTTCAGACTGCTGACACCCAGAATTTGTCCCCAGTCCCCTGTTTTCTTTGGCACTAAAAAGAATCTTGAGTAAGTTCTGGATCCTTTCTGGTCTGGGCAGACCACTTGGATGACTCCTGTTTAGCAGCTTTTATATTTGAATTGCTGCTTAGTCCCTCCGACTGGGTGGAACATCAGGGATTTTCTCAGAATTTAGCAGGAAAAAGGGAAAATCAAATTATATAACCACTGGATATGATCCTCTGTACCCAAGTGTCTTATTTCTACCCAGGCTCTCCGATGTAGGAACAAACAACCCCCCGATTGCCTCCAGAGGGGTCAATTGGAAGTCCTTTTCAGGAGCTGGAAGGGTTTGCCAAAGAAAGGTTCTCTGGACCCCTGATGCTGCAGACATACTCTGCCACTAGGGCAGCATCTAGCATTTGAACTTCCCCCTCTGCCTCCGGAGGAAGACCCTCTACATATGTCTTGGAAAGAACTTTGTGATTTTCTGAACCACATCTTTCCACCACCTCAATGATTCCATGTCCACTGCGAGACCAACTCCAGAAGCTCATTAGCAGGTGGGACAACCCATGTAGTAGATGGGCCAGTATCACAAGCCTACAGTAGTACAGATTTGTCCAGTGAAGGGTTGCTGGGCTTTCAGCCACTTCTGTTTCAGGATTTCCAGGATGTCTCCAAATGAGACATCCTCAGAAGGTGACCATGGGGACCCTTTGCCCTCATCAAAATCTGTGTCTTTGGTGACTGATTTAGAGGAATCGACATACGTCTTCTTGCATGTTCTCTTCTTAGGGACTTCCTCAGTGGGGTACTCCAGGAAGGTATCAAAAGAGGAGGGGATACCCTATTGGGAAGCCTGAGGTTTTGGTATTGGCTGTCCCTGTAAAGAGGATAGCTGAGACTACATGTGCAGAGGTGGAACAGAAGAGGACATAGGATCTGAAGAGGGAGGCATCATCTGGGTCCGAGTTGCAGTCAGAGCTCTCTCCAAAACCCTAAAAGCAGACTGCCCCATAAAAGGATAAGGACACAGACCTGAAAGGACAAGCTTCTGATTTGTATTACCACCATACCCTGAGGACAGCCACCCAGAGGCCAAAGTCCAAACCAAACTGACCAACATAGAGGCTCCCAGATACAGAGATGGCTCCCAAAACCTCAGTTGACTGCAGTACCTCAGACCCAATGGGGTAGAATCAACAGCTCTCCAGATCAGACTGAAGAGCTCAGAGCAAGTCTCGGATCTGGGTATGTCAGAATCCTTAGATCCAAGAGGTGGTGCTGAATAATTTGGATCCAAGAACTCTGAAACCTGGACAAGAGTCAAAGGAGGAATCAGTAAGAGAAGTAGTGGATGCATGGGCTAGGAACTGAGGAAGGGGTAGACCAGCTCAAGATCTTTCTCATTAGCCTCTCTACATCTTCAGTGAGACTTCTGGATGAACAGGTGGATAGAGCTGATGGAGACTTTGGTGTTTCTAAAAAGGGAGAAGGCACTCTGGATAGAACCGGGTCCATCAAAGAAGGGTACCTTGTTTTAAGCAGAATACGTATCTGATTCGAGGTCTTCAGATCTGATGAATCTTTGCATGTCAGAGACTTCTCTAGCAATAAAACACTCACTGGTAAAACTTCCACCTCACATTTAAAATACCTATACATTATTAATAACTGCAATGTAACTTGCAGTCAGTTTCAAGCAATTTGCTGTTCCTATATTACTAAGAGAACAAAAAACTTTACTTATAGCTTATATATATATACCATTAAGAATTATTTTTACTTAGTTTCTTTACTTCCTTCATTCTCCTTCTAAACATTACTGACAATGAAAACAAAAGTTATGTTTTTACCATAACGTTCCATCTGTGTTGTTGATCTTCATCCATTCTTGACTGTTGGGTCTTGGTTCCATCCTCGGAACCAGCGTGGCCATTATATGAAGCTTGCTCCACCAAGAAATTCTCAAACTAAGGCTACCATACTGCCTCTCTTCCCTTCCCCTCAGATACACTTTTTACTGTGGAATAGAAAATGTGTGGAAGCTTTGCCTGAGCAACTGCCCTATTAGAAACCCAGGACTAGTTCTGTACCTCCAGGAGTCTTTGGAGGGGGGTAGGAGGGTGGGATGTCAAGAATGAATGAAGATCAACACAGATGGAACGTTATGGTCAGAACATAACTTCTTTATCTCATGTTGTCAATCTTCATTCTTGACTGTTGGGATAGAGTCCCTAGCTACTTTAGACCTTAGGAGACCATAGGGAAGGATATTCCTGAGCACCATACAGCCAAAGGATGCTCCTCCCCTGGAGACCACATCCAATTTGTAATGAGTGATAAAGGTATGGGGGTAGACCAAGTTGCCATTGCACATGCCATCCATAGAAGCTCTGGAACTAAAGGCTACTGAAGTGGAAATTGATCTTGTAGAATGAGCCTTAACTTTTGTTGATAAATTCAGCTTATTTTGGTCATAAATAAAGGTGATGCAATCTCTTAACCATTTCGACAGAGTAACTCTGGAAACTGGTTTGCTCAGTTGAGTACCTGAAAAGGATAGGAACAATTGGTCTGATTTCCTAAACGGTTTCATTCTATCCAAATAAAGACAATTGTTTATATACATCCAACAAAGGCAAACAATATTCTCCCTTGTTTCAATAGTTAGGGAACAACACTGGCAGGTCTATAGACTGACTAATATTGGAGTCTGATTTTACCTTAGGCAGAAAAGAGAGGGATTGGTGGGAAAGCATAAAGTAGTCCCGGGGGGCCAGTCGTGAAGGACAGCATATCTTGGGGACTCTCCCTGGGGGGGGGGGGTAGCTGCTGTATTTGTGGTTTATGGGAGATGTTAACAGATCACAGCAAGGCTGACACCATTGACAAAAGATCTTCATCACTACATTGGGATTGAAAGACCACACATGAGGGCAGGTGTATGCATCTGCTCAGTTTCTCTGCAATCACGCTGGAATTCCCCGGAATGTGTGTTGCTATCAGAAAACAGTTGGAGGTGATCACCCATTGCCAAACTCTTAATCTTCCCGACAAAGGATAGGATCTGGCTCCTCCCTGTTTGTTGATGTATCAGATGAATGACTTGTTATCGGACTGAATAGCAATTGTCCTTGAAGGGAGGGCAGATTGAAATGCTTGCAACGCTAAAAGCACTGCCCTCAATTCTAGGGCATTGATATGCAAATTGGCCTCTTGAGAGGACTAAGTACACTGGACTGTCTTTCCCTGAAAATGCCCCCCCCCATCAGGGATGCATCCGTGGTAACTATGGCCTAGGGCTAAGATAGTGATAAGGGGTGGCTCCATAATTCCTCATCTGGCTTCATCCACCAATATAAATCCTGCTTGCACTGGTTGGTTATAAGGAGTTAGGTCTAAGTGATATTCTCTCTCTGTGAAAATCATATGGATGTTTCACACACACAAAGCCTGCAATTCTGATATTCTTCTGGCGGATGTGATGGCTATCAGGAATAGAGTTTTTCAAGATAAATATCTGATATCATAGGTGGCTGCTGGCTCAAAGGGCTTATGGACGAAACTTTGTAAGACCAAGGTTCAATGGGTTCTTTAAAAAGTAGTTTCAAATGTAAACCGCCCTTTAGACAGGTTTTGCAAAGGTGATGAGACATCAAGGAAAGGTCATCAAAACCATTATGAAAATTTGAAATAGCAGCTAAATAAACTAGTAGAAGCAGAAGCTCCTGATTGGAACAAGGTTGATAAATATTATAATACGTTATTAAATGAGGCTGAAAAGGGGTAATTTCCTTTTTCTGAGACCAAGAGACAAATCTGTTTCATTTACTAAGGTAATGTTTCCTGGTGGAAGGTTTATGAGAAACCAGAAGTATCTTTTGTACTGGGGAAGTCAGATTATTCCACCTGGCAATTAGTGGAAGTGGAGGAACCAAGCTGTCAGCTTGAGACTTTGTAGGTTGGGATGGACCAGTCCCTGCGGATGAGGCAACAGGTCTGGAGTTGAATCCAGAGTCCATGGACGGTGAACTAGGTGAGGCCAGAGAAAGGGGGAACCAGACTTGACAGGGCCAATAAGGTGCAATGAGGATCACTTTGCTTCCCAACCGTTGGGTTTTCTTCAAAAATTGGGGAATAAGAGTTAGAGACAAATTTTAAGTAAAGATGTATGTGAAAGAAATAGCAGTTAGCTGAGAGCATGGCTGATACATCCTAAAACTCTAAGCAGCAAACAAGATCTGAGGGGAAGGGAAGAGAGGCACTATGGGTAGCCTTAGTTTGAGAGTCTGGCTAGCACAAGCTTAATATAACGGCCAAGCCGGTTAAGAGGATGGAACCCAGATGCAACAGTCAAGAATGAATGAAGATTGACATCAGATTAATACTTAGCAGTCCACTAACAGTTTACAATAATGCACAAATTCATTTTCTATCCTCTCTCCATTTCTTGTGGAAGCAAAGTTCTGGGTTCAAACAACAACTTACAGGAACACACCTTTACAGTTTGTGTTTATTGCCTACTTTCTGACTTTTGTTGTTCCTCTACTCAGTCACCCTACACCTGTGTCTGGTTCAAATCCAATGTACTCCTTGTTTCTCTCATCAGCTCCTATGTTTTTTTTCTGTCACTCATTTTCCTTTGAAACAGTGGGAAAGGTTTTAATGGCATGTTCAGCCTCTGGACTGTGCCATTGTCAGGGGAATGAGAAGCAGAATACTTTTTAAGTTACTGGCTCATATTCTGTAGGATAATTTTTCCACCTCCTTCACCTGTTCTGCATATAAGAATGTGTCTGCATTTTCCAAAAATATTCTGAAGACAGCTGGATATAGCAACTTTAATCTCACCCCTGCCTCCAAACACCCTCTGATGGGCAGGGATAAAAGGGCAGTTGTGTACATGTACCAAAAATGTAGATGTTTGAGTGTATTCACGGTTGCAGTCATCACACTTGGGTTATCTGCCTGCAGATAGCCCTCAGTTGGCCCGAATACCAGAGTCTTGGGATTTCTGCGTCGGATGCTGTTGCCTCTTCCATGACGTCAGGTCGTCACGGGTATAAAACATGCAGCTGATGCCATTACATCAGTTTTTCTTGCCCCAGATGTCAGGAGCCCCCAAAATAGGAAGCAATGTGGAACACCTCTAGTAAAAAGTAAATACCATTGCCATAAAATATGGCCAAAAAGAGGATAGGTAGAAAGTACAGAAATGTCAGGTGGCTGGAGGGAGGATAACCAGGACTGCAACAGTGAATACACTCCATCTACATTTATGGTAAGTGTACACAACTGTGCTATGTTCTTCATGTTTCACTGTTGATTCCCAAAGCTGAGGTAGGGTGGAGGCAGTCAAGAAGTATTAGGGCTGGCTCGCAGGCCTTGTAAGACTGCTGTGGCAAATCCAGCTCTGGATTTAGAAAAGATAGGTAAGTGTTAATGCTTGGTGAAGGTGTATACAGAACTCCAGGTTGCAGCTTCCAGGATGTACCTTGTAGGGATTCCCCTGAGACATGCTGTAGAGGTAGCCCTAGTGGAATGAGTTCTGATCCATTGTGGGGTAGATTTTCCATGATTTTTGTTACAGAAATGGATGCAATGTGCTATCCATTTGGAAATGGTTTGCTTTGAAATGGCCTTGCCCTCTGCCTCTGTAGCAAAACTGACTAGCAGCTGGTCAGATTTTCTGAAAGGTTTAGTCCTGTCAAGGTAGAACCTGAGCAGTCTGTGCACATCAAGGAGTGCAGGATCCTTTCCCCTTTATTCTGAGGATTAGGGAAAAGGTTGGTAAATGGATGGATTGGTTTAAAGCCACACTGGATACCACCTTGGGCATAAATGATGGGTTAGTCCTGAGGGAAACTCTGTCCGCATGGAAGATAATGAAGGGTTCCACAGCCATAAGGGCCTGTAACTCAGACACTCTCCTTGCTTAAGTGATGGCTAGAAGTAAGGCTGTTTTCCAAGAGAGGAATTTTAACTCTGCTGAAGCTGCAGGCACAAAAGGGGGAAGCGTGAGCTTCTTCAGTACAAAGTTAAGGTTCCACGCAAGAGCGGGAGCTCTCCTTGGGGGTCTTAAATTGTTAGCTCCTCTCAGGAACTGTTTGATCAGAGGGTGAGAGAAGAGAGGTGGCTCAGTATTGTAATGAGCTAAGATGGCAGAGGCATGAATCTTAATGGATGAGAAGGATAGGCCTTTGTGGAGCAGCTCTGCTAGATAATCTGGGATTTGAGGTAAAGAGGGCACGGCTGTGTTCTTTCCTTGAGTCTGGCTCCAAGAACATCATCTTTTCCACTTTCCTGAATAGGATTTCCTAGTACTAGGCCTCCTGGCCTCAATGATGACATCCAGCACCTGTTTGCTGAGGGTTGCTAATGATGTATTCAGGGAATAAGCCAGGCTGCCAGGTTCAGGGTTTGCAGCTGAGGATGCAAAATCTGTCCCTCCTGCTGGGACAGCAGAGAGGGGGTCTGATGTAAGTGCCAGGGTGGCACTGCTGCTAGGCTGCGTAGCAGTGGGTACCAGTGCTGGCATGGCCAGTCTGGTGCAATAAGGATTGTCCTTGGCCTGTCCTGTTTGATCTTGAGTAGTACTTTTGAGAGGAGGGGCAGAGGGGGAAAGGCATATATTGAGACGTTTTCTCATGTGAAGGATAGGGCATCCACTTTCCATGCTTGTCTGTGAGGAGTTCTGGTGCAAAATTTGCTCAGTTGATGGTTTTGGGGGGAAGCAAAGAGGTCCACCTCTGGTATCCCCCACCTGTGGATTAGAAGTTTGAATGAGTTGGGTTCCACTTTCCACTCATGTGGGTCCATAAGATGTCTGCTTAAGTTGTCTGCCAGTGAATTTTGTTTGCCTGGCAGGAATTGAGCTTGCAGGTGCACTTGATTGCTCAAGGCTGTGTTCCACAGAGCCATGGCTAACCAACCTGCAGAGTGGGTAGGAATGAGTTCCACCCTGCTTGTTTATGTACCACATAACTGTGGTGTTGTCTGTCTTTATCAAGAGTTGTCTTTGAAGGGTAAGGTATTTGAAGGCTGTCAGTGCATTCTGTACAGCTAACATTTCTTTTTGATTGATATGCAGGTGAATTTGTCCTGGGCTCCATTTGCTCTGAATGCATTTGCCTGCCATGTGAGCCCCCAATGCATAGTCTGATGCGTCTGTTGTCAGGGTTTGGGCGGCGGGCGTTGAGTGACAGGGAGCCCCTTGTGTTCGCAAGCCTCTGCCCACCAAAGTAACTCTGCCCTTAGGCAAGGAATGATAGGAATCACTGTTTCCAGGTCCTGAGAATGTTGACACCAGAGACTCCAAGTACCACTGAAGTTTCCTCATATGCAGTCTTGCATATGGAATTAGGAGAATGCATGAGGCCATGAACCTAAGGGCTTGCAGTATTTTTCTTGCAGATAGCTGGGTTTGGGTGGCCAGTAGTTTGAAGTAATTTGTCAAATAAACCTGCTTTTCTGGAGTGAGGAATGCCATCTGGGAAGTTGTGTTCAAGCTTGCACCCAGGAATACAATCTTTTGGCTGGGCACCAGTTGTGATTTATTTTCATTGATGGTATACTCCAGATAAGTTAGGAGTCTCTTTACAAACCATCAGGTGCTGAAGTAGCAATTCCTGACTGTCCACCTGAATCAGGCAATTGTCTAAGTATGGGTAGATTTGAATATTTCTCTGCCTGCAGTATGCAATGGCTGGAGCCATGCACTTTGTGAATACCCTGGGTGCAATAGATAAGCCAAAGGGAAGTGCAGAGAACTGATAGTGCATAGAGCCTGCCCTGAAACGTAGATATTTCCTGCAAGATTCCCTTATGGGGATGTGCAGATAAGCTTCTTTTAAGTCTAGGGTGACCAGCCAGGAGTCCTTGGCTAGCATAGGAAGCAGCTGCTGGAGAGTAAGCATTTTGAATTTTGGTACCAACAGAAAGGTGTTGAGAACTGCCAGATCCAGAATAGGGCACCATTAGTTCTCTTTTCTGGGCACCATGAACAGTCTGGAGTAGAAACCCTGTCCCCTTTGCTCTGTTGGGACAGGTTAAATAGCTCTGATACTGAGAAGAGAAATACTTACTTTTGGGCCTCTGCCCACTGGTTTGGAGGAAGGTCTGGCAATCCGCTTGGGGTTGGCAGTGAGTGGAAGTAGAATCTGTATCCCTGGGATACAATGTTTAAGACCCATTGGTCCTGGGTAATATACTCCTAGTTTTTTGCATGCAGGGCAAGTTTGCCTCCTATGGGTGCAAGTACTTGGGCATGGCTGGGAAGGATGAAGGACAATTCATTGTGAACTTTTTCCATAAAGGGGTGGCTTACCACTCCCTGATTTTGAGGTGGGAGCATTCCATTGTTTAGATCTGTGCATACCCTGAGACTGTAGTCTTTGTGGTCTGTTGCCCCTGGGTTTGGGTTGAGAAGGTCTGGGAGGGAATGGAAAGGACCAGTTCTTTGAAGGCCAATGCCTACTGAATCTAGGTGGCTGTACCTGTAAGAAATCTTTTAACAGTTTGCATAGATTTAGCTTTTTCCTCTATCTTTTTAAGAACTTCTGCTTTTGTGCGAAACATTCTTGGTTTAATGGAACATCTAGTAATTTTGCTTTGACATGGTCTGGCAAGATTTGTTTCTTCAGCCAAGCATGCCTTCTCAGAACAGACTCAGTGACAGCAGCCCTGCAAGATGCTTCGAAGGCATCAAAACCACACTGCAAAATATATTTACCAACCTGGTTTGCAGAATGCATTAACTCTTGTAAATCTTTGTTTTCTGCACAATCCGGAATCAACAAAATTTTTTGTTTAATTAGTTCCATAATATGCTGCTGGTACTTCAACATGTGAAACTGGCAATTCAAAGCCCTGATGGCAAGAGTTGAAGAGGTATATACCTTCTTACCCCATCTGTCTAAAGCCCTAGAATCCCTGTCCAAAGGGGTAGGGATTTTGGCTGTAGTAGCCTTAATACCTTTAGGTCCCTGGGAAATGGTCTCTGGAACTGCAGCGGGATTTTTAAAGAGAAATTTGTGAGAGTCAGGTCCTCTGTAGTATCTATCATGCTTTCTTGGAGCTGGTGGTAAAGTATCAGAGGTAAGACTGGATTCCATGAAGACATCTACAATATCCAGGACAGGTGGTATAACTAGAGGCCTGTGCTGAGGCAAGTCTAAGAATTCCCTAAGTCTCTTTTTGGACTGTGGGCAGTCCTGGCATTCAAAGCGGAAATGCTCTCTTTGGGTATCCAAGGTTTCACCAAAAGAAAAGTCCTCTGGGGGGAGGCAGAGGGAATAGAATCCTCTGCATCTGAATCTTCATAGGTAGATAAGGGTATGTCCTGGTAATCAGAGGGGTCAGAGTCATCGGACGCATGGTCTGTGGAATCAGAAGGAAAATCAATTGTCTTTTAGAGGGGGAAGGCTGGCTTCCCCTAATTAAAGTAATGATGTCTTCAGCCATTCTAAGCATTTGTTTCTGAGGCATGGGAGCTTGAGAATGTGTTTTGGTCGTCTGTTTCCTAGGCGTAGTGCGAACCCTGGGGCTGAGAAATTCGGTAGTTTTAGTAAGAAATGTAGTCAGTTTAATACAAATATTGGTAGGTCTGAATACACCCTCAGAAGCCGGTGCCTGCACAGCAGCTCCGGACCCATTCAAGGTAGAGACATCCGCAGGTTCCATAGTCGAAGCATCTCGCGGCATACCAGACTCTGAAAGGGTCTCAGTAGAGGCCTGCGAATCTGTAGAAGTGGGTATCAGGGGCTGCAAAAGCACCTCACTGACTACCGGCGGACTGGCAACTAGCTTAACGGAAGCGTTGTTGGCAGTTTTGGACCTATGCGGTCTGTCTCTGTCTTTATCCTTATGTTTTTTCGGAAGATTGGTAGTTGGATGGCTTATCGAAGCCATGTTGGAATATGGAGAACGAGAGTGAAAGAATTTAGTGACAAAGATAGCCTGACAATGAATAGTTTGGGCGCTGAACAAGGCACAAAACCGGCAGCGAGGAACGTCATGGTCTGGGTCTAAACACATGATGCAGTAAGAATGAAAATCTCTGAAGTATTGCTTTCCACAGGCAAGACAATTGTTAACTTTTTCTGACATCGGTTAGAGCAAGAAAAAAGGATCCCCAACAGGGTACTTAGCATTAGAAGACTTCAGGCTTGAAAAACAAAAATTTCAGGTAGCGGCTGACCGGCACTTCTGAACTGCTTCTGCTTCGGGCTCCCGTGCGGCAAGAAAAGCTGATGTAATGGCATCAGCTGCATGTTTTACACCCCTGACATCATGGAAGAGGTGACAGCATCTGAGACAGAAATCCTAAGAATCTGGTATTTGGGCCGACTGAGGGCTACCTGCAGGCAGACAACCCTAGTGTGATGACTGCAACAGCGAAACATGAAGAACATCTCCTTTTAGAAAAAGCTTGACCTCCAGTCTGGATGCCAGAGGGGGTGTAATGGGCAGAGATGGCAGACAAGTGCAGTCTGACTGAAGAATAAGTTAATCCTGAGTGGAGTAGCTCACACAAATAGGACAGGACCATCGGTATTGGAGTAGTGAGGGGGTCCTGGTTATTCCTTTGACACCACTTGCAGAATCTGCGCCACTTAAATACAAAGTTTCTCCTAGTGCTAGGTTTTCTGGCCTCCCGCAGAACATTAAGTACGTCCTCTGAATACAGGTATCTGTAAGGGATTAGAATCCTATCACCCATAAGGTGAATTTCAGGCTGTTCACTTGTGGGTGGATTAGAGATCCCTTGCCCTGTGTGAGTAGGTCTAATCGGTGGGGTAACCTGTGGTGACTGCCCTTGGCTAGTAAGTGTAGGAGGGGGAACCAATTCTGTCTTGGCAAATACTGAGTCACCAGTAGGATTTTGGGTTTGTCCTGAATTTTCAGGAGGACTTTCTGAATTAGTGTCGGGGGGGGGGGGAGGCGTAAAGGTACATTCCCTTCCAAGAAAGGGAGAATGCATCCACTTTCCAAACTTGTGGATGTGGATCCCTTGTGCAGAATTTGGGCACCTGCTTGTTCTGGGGGAGGCAAAGATCTGCTTGTGGAATACCCCCCCATCTGTGTATTAGGTCCAGGAAGACCTCTCTCTGAAGCATCCATTCATGAGAGGGAAACAAGGTTCTGCTGAGTTTGTCTGCCATAACATTCTCTGTTGAGGGGATATACATTGCTAGCAGGTGAACCTAGAGGGAAGCAGCTGCTAAGTTCCAAATCTGGATGGCCAGGCTGCATAGGGGGTAGGACCTGGTCCCCCCTTGCTTGTTGATGTACCACAGGACAGTCATATTGTCTGTGATTACTTTCAGGGTTCCTGGCAGGATAGTGGGTTTGAAAGTTAGAAGGGCTAGTAGCAATGCCTTCATTTCCTTGATGTTGATGTGGTCCTTTTGCCTTTGAGTGGACCATTTGCCTTGAACTGAGAATTTTTGTTGGTTTGTTAACAGCACTGCACCCCACCCCAGGTATGACACATCTGTTGAAACTTGTTGTTGTGGAGCTGGAAGTTGAAGGTGGGTTCCTAGTTTGAGTTGCAGTGCTGAGAGCCACCAATGGATTTCCTTTTTTAAGCACAAGAGCAGTGGAAGAGGAGAGTCCATGGGTTGGGAATGTTGGCTCCATAGGTTTTTCAAAACCTACTGGATTTTGCGCTTGTGGAGTCTTGCAGAGGTAATATGGGTATGAGGGAAGCCATGTGGCCTAGCATTCCCAGAAATTCCTGAGCTGTCAAGGAGGAGTGGGTAAGGATCTGACTCCGGTATGTGCAAAGCTCATTGATCCTTTGGTCTGGGATGAAGGCTTTCATGCAGTCTGTTCTGAACCTGCATCCCAATAAAACCAAATCTTGAGGGTCAGGTGTGATTTTTTTAGATTTAGGGTGAATCCTGAGTTAGGGTGGGAGACACCTGGTAGTCTTGATGAAGGATGAGCAGGTCATCTAGGTATGGGTATATCTGTATACCCTGGGTCCTGCAGTGGGCAATGAAGGGGGCTAGGCAATTTGTAAACACTCGAGGAGCAGTGGAGAGACCAAAGGGCAAGGCAGAGAATTGAAAATGACAGGAGCCTATTGCAAATCAGAGGAATTTTCTGTAATTTGGATGGATAGGAATGTGGAAATAGGCATCCTTCAGGTCCAGGGCTACCATGAATGCCTGGGGGGGATTAGTGGTAAGAGAAGGGGTAAAGTGATCATTTTGAAGCTGGAAACATGGAGGAAGTGGTTTAAGAAGGATAGATCTAGGATTGGCCTCCAAGGGCCATCTTTCGTCGGTACAAGAAAAATTCTGGAGTAAAAGCCTGTTTCTTTGTGGGGTAGGCACCTGTTCTATGGTGCCCTGAGTTAGGGGCTGTTGAATGATGGTTGGGAGTAAGTGGATTTGGTCTCTTGGTTGAGGGATACCTAGAAAAGGTGGGAGCATCCACCAGGTCATGAAATATCCTCTCTGAATGATGGAGAGAACCCATTGTTCTGCTGTTATTCTCCACTAGGAGGGTAGGGAGAGGGTGAGTCCAAGGGATAAAGGTGTTTCTGGATGCAGCCGGGGTGAGTCACAGTGGAGGTGGTCTGGACTGGTCAGACCAACTCCAAAAAGATGTAGTGGAGGAACTGGTAGGAAACCTGGGAGTAGAGCTTTTCCTAGGCTGTCTATGTCCCTTAGATAGAGGGGCTGAATGAAAGGACTGCCTTCTAACAAAGGATGGCTTCTGTGGGCACTTCCTGTGGTATCTAGGAATAGGGGATACCAGATTATGTTTGAGATTCTGTAAATTATTTTCCCTTTTCTTGAAAGGAATTAAGGAGCTCAGCAGAAGCCTGTCCAAAGAGGGCCTTATTGTCCAAGGGTGCATCCAGTAATTCATTCTGAACATCCATAGGGAGAGGTTTAAGCCTAACACAGGAATATTGCCTTATTACTGATCCTGAAGCAGCTGATTTAGATGAGGCTTCCACAGCATCATAACTGCACTTAATGGAGTGCCTGGTCACGTGGGATGCTGTGAAAAGGAAGGAATTAACTTGGGCTTTTATAGGGGAGTCCTGTACATTAAGACAGAAGGGTAGAGGTTTTAGAAATGGTATCCAAAACATACTTGGCCATGTGTATTTGATAGTTCAAGGTCCTTATGGCTACAGTAGAGGAGGTATATACCTTTTCCCCCAGTCTGTCCATACATTTGCTGTTTATCCATTGGGTAAAGGGCAGCGGAAGGTAACTGCCTTGAAGATTTGTCTGCAGAGATAGCTATAACAGCTGGATCTGCTGGTGGATTTCTAAAGAGAAATTGGGTGCACTGGGGGATTATAGAAATGGTCTGGTTGTTTAGATGCTGGTGGTTGTGAGTCAGGAAACTGAGAAGCAGACTAAAAGGCATCATGAAAAGCAGGTAGTATGGGAGGGACAGCAGAAGGAGATGGTTGCTTCATTTGTAAGAGGTTAAAATACCTTTTCTTGGATTCAGGTATTTCTGAAGCCTGCCACTTAAAATGTTCCCTCATGAGGGAGATAGTGCCCCCAAAGTTAAATTCTTCTCCTGGGGATTCAGGAGAAATAGAATCCTCCTCCTCTGGGGTAATGAAATCCTTAGGGGAGTCTATCTGGGTTTCATAAGAGAAGGATTCTTCAGAAGAGGTGTAATCCTCCTCAGATATTTGAACGGGTGGTTAAGGTGACACAGTAGGGGGAAGCTGTTGTGTCTGCAAGACCTGAAAAGCCTTAAAGAGACTTTGTGAGAACACTACCCAACCAGGCACCAGCTGAGGTTCAGGGTGCTTAAGTTTTTTGTTTTCTCTTCAAAGGAGTTGCCAGTGGAGAAAGCACAGAAGTGGATGTCTGCTTAGTAGGAAAAGGGCAGGGCCTTCCGACTGTGGGTGTCATGGTTCCCCTCCGCCATCAGTTTCCAATGGCTGAATTGCCTTAGCAGATGTACATGTGGTTTCTGGCAATACAGCTTCCATTAAGGTTACATCGTCTGAGCTGATTCTGGGCTTTCAAGCGCCTCTAGAACCTGCTCGGATGCCTGAGGAGCAACTTGGGATTCGGGCCTGATTTTCTTGGCCTTCTTCCTCAGCGGCTCATCAGATGGGCCTACTCCTCCTTCCATACCGAGCACTAAGCAACATAGCCTTTGGTTCTCTAAATACAACTTCAGTGACGCCAAGCAGCTTCGGAGAGTTTTCGGGATGAAAGATTTGCAAATAGGATAGGATGTATGGTCGTGGGCCTTGCCTAAGCAAAATACGCACTTCTCATGCATGTCCTTGTGAGGAACTTGTCTCCCAAAAGCACACTTCACCTTTACAGTTTAGACTTGCATGTCATCTAGAATCAAAGTAAGGAAAAAACCCAACAGGGCACTTATCTGTATCGGCCGAAGCGGTCATCTAGTCTTGAACGGAATCATATTCGGTCGTCTGATGAAATGCGATCTGCTTTGATCTGCTTGTGGAATTGGCAAACAGGAGTCAGACGTTCACTATGGTAGAAAAATTCTGATGAGGGCATGAGCAGACGTCACTTTTATACCAAACGTTGGTTTATGGCAGTGGTAAGGGACATCACATGTACCCTCCAGTGAAAAAGACTTTGGTATACTGGCCGGACAGTGGCAGTGCAAGCAGCAACTCCCTGTTATGAATACTGTAACATGAGAATAGGAGGACATATGTCTGCTTCTCTACTGCTGCTGTCTCTTAAGATGCTCGTGTTTCTTTTTACATAGATCAACTGAGGGATAAGTGGACACTACAGGCAATTGATGAGCTTTGTGTTGGCCTAAATATTGCTGCCAAGACACAGTCCTATTCTGAATCATGCATGGTGAAATAAATGCAGTGGGGATAAATGGGCACATTGTACTCCAGACCCAGGCAGAACAAGCAAACTGGTAACCCCAGTGGGATATGTTTTCCACAATCTATACAAACATTGAAGGACTTGCCTAACATCAGTTAGACTGGCATACTGAAAGACACAGATGCTTTGAAGTGATCAATAACAAAACTGAAGAAATTATGCTAGCCAATACCTCTTTATACTCCAATGCTCCAATGTCCTGACACTGAAAAGGAGGACATCCACCCAGCCACGGGAAAGGAAAAATGTTTCTCCATATTTGGGTTGGGTAGGAAATCCCAAGAGTGATTACTGAAACAGTGAAGTACAATGAACATCAGTGTGTTGTTAAAGATATGAAGCATTAAATATGAAAACCTTTTGGGAAAATGAGTACATTAGAGAGAATAAAAGGGAAGATTAATGGGGAAACATATGACTATCAAAAAGGGGAATGCTGTTATGGAAGCTGAAAATAAACATGGCAGGAAAGGAAATCAAACAATGTGAAAAACATGACATGGCAGCAATAGAAAGACAGATTTACAAATGAGGAGAAATGTCAATATTTTTTGAGGAGGTCAACAGACAGCCCACTACATAGACAATAGCCACTACTGACCAGACAATTCATTCCTCATGAATGGGATGTGGGTCAACTGGAACAGGCTACCACTACAATAGCTATTACGGGTAGTTCAAGGGTTTTAATTTTATTTTGTATAGCCCTATAGTCTCCTGCCAATACCTGATTTATGGTGCTGAACAGGACATGAAATAGACTGTCTTAACTTATCATCCCTTATTCTCAAAAGGGGTATTTTGCTAGCAAGCAGCACCAGCCAGTACCCTCAAGCAAAGAACTTCCTCAGTCACTACCAGAGAAATTGCATTGTCCTGTGTTCACAAACCTCCATTCCCCTGGGACAGGTGAGCCAACAATGACCCTTCACTCCTCTCTCCATCTGCACCTGGCTTTTCAATCCCAGTATCGCTAATCAACCTTGGTCACCCTGGGTCTTAGAAAGGGCTCCATTCCTCTGCACCATGGCTCATAATGGGGTGGAGAAAACTTCTATAATTTTTTTGTGTGGGAGACAGTCAAAAACCTATGGGAATGGATTATGTAAAAATAAATATATAAAAAATAAAATGAATCAGAAAAGGAAGACAAGTATAATTATTAATATACAACCAAACACCCTAATACTGGGTGATTTCAACTACCCTGCCATTAACTGGGAAAATTACCCGTGTACCAACACCTTTGCCCAACGGTTCTTGGAATTCATAAATTCCAATGCCCTGGATCAACTAATCCATAGTTCCACCAGGGGCTCCAATATCCTAGACCTGGTCATTACCAACATGGGAAATTGATGCTCCACACCTATGGTCATCCCCTCATTGGTCAGATCAGACCATAAGCTAATCACCCTTAACATCCACATCCCACCCCCACCTGCCAGTAAGGAAACCTCCATAAAAAACTTGTCCAAAGCCAACTTCATGCTACTCAAGTCAGAAGTTACAAACTTCATGACCCCATGCAGATGGGAACTGAAAGTCTGACTGCTGAGTCCTACACTAAGGCACTGTATGAGCACATCCACTCATGCATGAATCGTGCCATCCCAAATAGAACCAAGATGCTCTCCTCCAAAAAAAGGAAGCCAATCTGGTGGTCCCCTGCCATAAACAAACTTTATAACAAAAGGAAGAAACTGTTGCGGAAAATCCCAGGATGCAAAAAACTCCCTTACCAGCCTCAGCAAAAGCTGAGATCCCTCATAAAATTCTCCAAAACTAGTTACGAAAATAAAATTGACAAAGATTCCAAAGACAACCACAAGGCATTCTACAACTATGTCAAGAATCTAAATGGCAATGCTCAGATATGCTGAGCTACAACAGAATGGCATTAAATATACTGATCCCAAGGATATTGCCAATATCCTGACAGATCGATTCAGTGCCAAGTTCACCTCCCTCTCACCCCCTAAATGGCCCATCTCAATACCGGAAGATTGCCAAATTCTGGTAATAACTGCCACACAGGTAAAAAACACAATCTCCAAAGCTAAGAATACAGCATCCATGGGACCAGATGACATCCCAGGCTGTGCACTACATGAACTACAAAATGAATTGGCACCTCACCTAAGTGTCATGTTTAATCATACCCTCACCTTAGGCTTCATGCCAACTGAGTGGTGCAGAGCTACAGTTATCCCACTCCACAAGGGGGGATCCACCTTGGATCCTGGGAACTACCGCCCCATCAGTCTGATGAGCCTGATTTGCAAGGCCATGGAACATATTATCATGGAACTTATAAACAAAGACATTGGCAACCTTAAAACACTGGATCCCACCCAGTTTGGATTCGTGAAGGGCCGATCTTGTCTCCTGAACCTGATTGACTTCTTCGAATCAGTCTCCAGAGCCGTGGACGAGGGTAAGGCAGTCCACACAGCCTATCTGGACCTTGCCAAGGCCTTTGACACCATCTGACTCCAAATCCAGCTCCAGACAAGTGACAAGTGGAATACCTCAGGGTTCAGTTCTGGGACCTCACGTTTGGCATCTACTTTTCTGAAGTACAGACCAACATTAAGGGACTCTGGCTAACAAAGTTCGCAGATGACTGCAAACTGGGAGCCATTATTGAATTCCCAAATTATGTCAATACTCTACAAAAGAGCCTTACAGAAACAAATTCTTGGTGCCAGAGTCATGAGCTCAAGCTCAATGTCAAGAAATGTATAGTTATCCCTTTTGGGAGAAAACATGTACCCATGAATTACCACATAGGTGGCAGTACACTAAACACCGAAAATGTGATGAGACTTAGGGACACAGGTGGACAGTGGTCTCACCTTCAATAACCACATCTCCACAACAGTCAGGTAATCCTTCTATGTGGCACACCTAATCACTAAGGGCTTTTCATCCAGAAAAAATGAGGTCATTGTCCCACTGTCTCATTAGACCCATTATAGAATACAACGCCCCATTTGGTATGTACCTCTCAAGACATCTGCAACAACTGGAAAGGCTGCAGAAATACCTCACTAAAAGAGTCACAGGCCTAAAGCAGATGCCCTATGCTGACCACCTTAAAAAACTCCAGCTATACTCTGTCACATATCGTCTACTCCGAGACAATCTCTGCTTAACATACAAGGCCATGTGAAACCCAGAGCTGTTGGACATGCTACACTTAAAGAAATCCCAATCCCTCAGAGCCACACCCTCCAGGGATCTAAACCTTGTCATCACAATAAACAAAACATGCTGGAGGGATAGGTTTCTGACCCAGAGACTCCCCAGACTCTGGAATAGACTGACCATACATGTCAAGCAGAGCACCTCTTTAGCCCTCTTCAAAAGGAACCTTGATGACTGGATGGGAGAAAGGAAATTCACTCCAGGGATCATGTCAGTCACCCTGCTACACAGGGGTCCAGGGAAGTAAATAGTGTGGGAAGAAATAGCCAGGGAATTGTTATGGCTAGGCTTCTATAGGCCCTAGGGCCGATAGCCTAGTACCAACCTATGTGGTTACTAGATGTTAAGAGTTATGACGAAATTGATCAGACAGAAAAAAGTTTACAACTGCAATGAATGTATGAAAAAGGCACAGTTGTGTTACCAACTTACTATAACTGCAAACATTCATAATTTGAGGGTATTCTGTCACAGATGGAGTCCTATGCCCCATTAGGATTTCAGAGCTCATCTCCCCACACACCAACATTACATTTGCCTTATAGATATCTCAACATTGCAAAAAGGATGATGCATATGGTCAGCCATCAACTATTCTTTCCTTCTCCTCACATAAGAAATGCCTAAACTTGGTGCAAACCAACATTCTACATACTTTCTCTGGCAGGGACATCTAAGCAAGCAGTAATGGAAAGGACAGGTGTAGCTGTATTATGGACTCACCATAATTGTAGATGTTAAAAAGAGATTCACTCTTGCAATATTGCTGCTATGGATTTTCCTGCTTGCAGGAGCCCAAAGATGTATCAAATATCACAGCTCTCAAATTCCCCATAGCCAACCAGCCTCCCACCCCTTTCAGCATCAGGATGGTGGTAGCCTAAAAAAATAAAGTTATGTACTCACCATAACTATGCATCTGTGTTGTCTATTTTCATTCTTCCTCAACTGATGGGTCTGGGATTTGACCTTGGATCTGGCTCAGACACATTTACTAGACTCCTGGATCCAACTCTCGAGCTCCTTCCTGCACCTATAATGCCCCAATCCCCCCTGCAATACCTCAGATACAGTTTGCTGTCTGATAACCAATAAAAAGAATCAACCTCAGGCTAAGACAAAAAGAAAGCTAGTATAAAAAGAGTGAGGCTCAAACCAGGAAAAGATTAGTTGTGTAAAATCTTACCATAACCATAGATGTCACTCTTCCATGTCGCAGTGTTCTCACATGTGGGATCCTGCACCTCAGGTGACCCGAATGTCTGGTTCATATACCAAAGCTTAAGCCTAGTTGCTGTAAGGTGCATGGGACGTCTCACGCAGGGGTCATAAATAAGATGTCTGCTTACGCACACCTTATAACTGACTGCCAAGTCAGACAACAATCTAAGGGTAGATGAAGGATACCATCCAGATAGGGAAAAGGCCCTCTAAGAGGGGAGGAGGGAGGGAGGGAAGGAACACTGCAACATGGAAGAGAAGGACATCTATGGTTATGGTAAGATTTTACACAACTAATCTGTCCTAGTCTCATGATGCAGTATTCTCACATGTGGGAGAGTACCACAGCTCATGCACAGAAAAAGGTTGGAGGAAGAGGTAGCAGTCTCCAGAAATCCATGGAGGATGGCTTTTGTGAATCCTGCCCTAGCTCTGGAAATGTTATCCAATTTATACTTTAGTGAAAGTGTGTGCAGAAGACCATGTAGCTGCCTCTAGGATGGTGGCTGTATCAATGCCTTTGAGAAAGGTCCCTAAATAAGCTACTGCTCTGGTGAAGTGGGTTCTGTGTGGAGTAACTACCATGGAAAGAATAAAAGAAGGATATAATGTTGCGAATCCAGGAGGATACTGTCTGTATACAGCTTTACCCAGGGCCCTGGGGTGAAAGTACATAAAGAGCTGGTTGGACTTTCTAATGTCCTTAGTCTAATCCAGATAAAACCTCAGTTGGCTGTGAACACCCAGGGAATGGAGCACACACTCACTGTCATTCTGTGGCGAAGGGATGAAGGCAAGTAAAATGGATAGATTGGTTAAGGGACAGTTTATTGACCACTTTGGGCATGAAGGAGGGGTTAGTAGGAAGAGAAAGCCTGTCCTTGTGAATAACAGTGTAGGGTGGAATAGCCATCAGTGCTTGCAGCTCATGAGACTCTTCCAGCTGAACTAAAGGCTACTAACAACAGTTTTCCAAGTGCACATCTTTAAAGTGGCAGAAGCTGAAGGTTCAAAGGAGCAGTAGTAAGTTTCTCAAGAACAAAGTTCAGATCCAAAGGGGGAGGAATGGGCTTCCTTGGTGGTCTGGATGTGGAGAACTCCCTTAAGAAAAAGTTTCACCTCCAATCTTGATAATAGGTGTGGATCCATAGGTAAGCAGGCTAAAATGGCTAACAAATGGACCTTCACTGAAGAATATGAAAGTTCAGATTTTAGGAGCTTACACACACAGGCCAGCACTAGAGGTTCATCTGCTTGGAAGGGGTCTAGTTGCCTTTGAAAATACCAGCTTGAGAACCTTTTCCATTCTGATAAACAGGATCTCCTGGTAGTAGGTTTCCTGGCCTCCTTCAGGACAGATAGCACATCCTCTGAGTAACGGTGTTTGAAAGGGATCAGAAGTTTATCACCCACAGGTTAAGGCTGAGGGTTTGCAAATGAGGGTGGATGAGGGATCTCTTCTATTGTGTGAGAAGGCCCACCTTGTGAGGCAACTTGTGGTGACTGCCCTTGACAAGAGAAAGGAGGAGGAACCAATGCTGCCTTGGCCAATAGGGGGTCATCAACAAGATCTTTGGCTTGTCCTACTGAATTTTCAGCAGGACCTTCTGAATGAGAGAGAAGGGGGAAGCATACAGGAACTTCCATGAGATGAGAATGAGAATGAGAAGGCATACATTTTCCACGTTGGGGATGAGGGGAGCCTGGAGCAGAACAGCCATAGCTGTCTGTTCTGAGAGGAGGCAAACAGATCTGTGGAGTGTCCCATTGGTGGACAATGTCTAAGAAAACATCTCTGTGCAACATCCACTTGTGATTTTGAGACAATGATCTGCTGAGGGGATCTGCCTGATGGTTGCCCTGCGATGGGATGCAGACTGCCTGCAATGTTACATAGTACTGAGTGGCCAACTCCCATGCTTGTATGGCCAGTCTGCAAAGTAATAAGGATCTGCCCCCCCCCCCCACTCGGTTGTTGATGTATCACATCACTGTAGTGTTGTCTGTGAAGACTTGTAGGGGACCAGGATGTAGGAGTGGGAGAAAGGTCTTTAGAGCTAACAAAAGAGTAATCATTTACTTCACACTGGTGTGTTTTTTTTCTGGAGGGAGTGCTCTTATAGAACTTGTACCTTGAGACTGTTCATAGTGGCCCCCATCCCAGACTGGAGGCATCTGTGTACATAAATTTGACAGCCTTGGTGGGCTGTAGAGAAAGACTTGGATTCGGCATTATTTGTTGGATCCACCACCCTCTTTTTTCAGGCAGGGCAGGAACGGCACCTGAAAATCCAGATGGTGATTGTGTTGGGACCAGACATTCTTCAAGTACCACTGGAACTTTATGTGTAGTTTGGCAATGGACAGCATGGGAAGAGTAGCTGCCATTAAGCCCAGAAGGCAGAGAAATTCCCTGTCTAAGATGTGGGTGACTTGAAGTAGGTTTTGGAAAAAGCTGGTTAGAGAAGTGACTTTTTCTTGTGGGAGGAAGGCCATCAAATCTGTCCTTATTCGCAACCCAAGATCATCTTGTCTTGGGATGAAGTGAGGGAGGACTTCCGTAGGTTCAGTGTAAACCCCAGACTTCCTAGGAGAGAAACAGTGAACTGCAGGTGTGCCTGAAGAGTACTTGCCTCTTCTGCTTGGATAAGTTCATCGTCCAGGTAAGGGAAGCTCTGTATGCAGTTTGTTCTGCAGAAGGCTACTGCTGGGGCTAGACACTTTGTGAAAACCCTTGGTACTGTATACAAATCAAAGTGCAAGGAAGTAAATTGATACTGCGAGGATGGAACAGCAAAACGTAGAACTCTCCAGAAGTCTGGGTGGATGGGGATATGGAGATATGCCTCCTCCTGGTCCAAAGTGGCCATGAAGACCCCAGGTGTCAAAAGTGGAAGAAGGGCTTTGCTGGGATAGCATGCAGAAGGAAGGTAAATGCAGGAAGGGGCTTAATAGGGACAGGTCCAGTAATGACCTTCAAGGGCCCTCCTTTTTTGGGACAAGGAAGAGTCCGGAGTAAAACCTTTGACCCTCTTGACCTTGTGGAACCCTCTCTATGGTGCCTTGTGACAGTAAATCCTGAATGATTCAAGGTATAAGGTGGATTTGTTTTTTTGGAGGGAAGGGTGCACCTTTTGGTATAGGCTTTTCCTGCCAGGTCATAAATTACGCTTTTTCCACTACTGATAGGACCCAGCGGTCGATTTGTTGTCACAGGGGAAGACAGTGAGACAGGTGGACAGAAAGGAGAAGATTGTGAAGGGTATTTAGGCAGTCACACAGTGTTTGGTCTGTCTGGAAAGGGCTGCCTGGGGGTAGAGTGTGAGGAACTAGTTCTGGGAAAGGAGGGCTTTCTGGCCCCTTTCCTTTGAAGAGGAGGAGGAAGAAGGTGCCCTTCTAACAAAGCTTGGGTAGTTCCTGTAGAATTTATGAACCGGGGATACCAGTAGATGCTTCAAGTCCTGCAGTTCATTACTTTTTCTTGCAGATTTTTGAAAAGTTCTGCAGATTGTTTGCCAAAGAGGAACTTGTTGTCCAGAGGGGTGTCCAGGATCTTGTTCTTGAAGTCATCTGGCAGAAATTGAAGTCTGAGCCAGGAATACCTGTGTGATACAGATGCAGCTGACCTGGCTGAGGCTTCGGCAGCATTGTAGCTGCATTTTATGGAATACCTGGCTACTTGTGCTGCTAAAGAAAGTTTTAAGGCAATGTGAGGCTTTATAGGGGAGCAAGGCATACAGGACAGCAGAGTAGAGGCCTGGGAAACTACATCTAGGGCATACTTTACCACACAAGTCTGGTAACTGATGGTCCTAAAGGCCGGCCTTGAGGAAGTGTAGATCTTTTTCCCAGCCTGTCCATCACCATACAATCTTATCTGATGGCAGTAGGGAAGGGGATGGAATCTGCCTAGACTGCTTGTCCGGTGCCACAGCAATCACAGCTGGATCTGCCATGAAAGTTTTGACAATATATTTGTATTCATCAGGGACTTTGTAGAACCTGTCTGGCATTTTTGGGGCCAGGGGGGGTTGAGATTCTGGGGTCTTGAAGGCAGAGGCAAAGGCATCCAAGTAAGCAGGAATCACTGGAGGAATAGCAGAGGGAGGGAAACTTCATCTGTAGAAGCTCAAAGTATCTTTTCTGTACCTCGGTCATTTGGGTGGAGTCCCACCTGAAATACTCAGATCGTCTCTCCAAAAGTAATGTCTTCGGGTGGGGAGTCTCCTTACATGAAGTCGTCATCTGGGGAACAGTATTCCAGGGGAGAGGCCAGCTGAGAAGTATACGTCACAGACTCAGAGGAAAAACAGTCTTCCTCCTGAGTCTGAGGAGGTGGGATGGAGCTAGCAGAGATAGGCAGAGCAGGAGTATGCGAGGTAGTAGGTCTCAGGGCCACAAAAGCCTGAAAAAGTGACTGGGAGAATGCTTGCCAGTTAGGCTGGTCTTCCACTGGGGCAGATAAATGCCTGTTTTTTTTGTTTTCTCTTGAGAGAAGGAATCTTTTGAGTAGTCTGAGAAGCTGAAGGCCTGGTGTCAGACATCAGGCCTGGGGGTCAAAGTGCCCTCCTTGGAAACTAAAGGCAGATGTCCAGGCAAGCAGGTTAGAAAAGGGAACCTGGTGGACCAAAAAAGTTCTTTTTGTCATGCAAATAACACGACCGTAGGGTAAAAAAAGAAATCTACAGAGAAGAGAAAGCAATACCTGTAACGAGGCTATACTGGATTAGTAATTGTTCAGAACCAAGGAGCTCAGTTGATCCGCTGTTGCTCGAATGGTGGTAAATGAAATCTGAGGTAGCGAGGGAGAGGGGCATTATGGGTAGGAGAGGAGCTCAGTTTCAGCACCATAGCTTGGATATGGCCAGCTTGGCACCGATGTCGGTGTCTATACCCACAGGTAGAAGATCAAATGAAAATTTTAGATCTGACTTCTTGAAATGCTTTGTTCTATGGAGATAAAAACAAAGCCGTCAATGTACATATCCAGAAGATAAGGCAAGTATTCAACCTTTATTAGCAAAGTTGGGAAAGAAAACAGGCAAATTAATGGCTTGGTTAATATTCACTTCCAAGACTACTTTAGGCAGAAAGGATTGATTAATTCATAAGATAACTATCTTTGTGGAAGATCAAACATAGGGATTTGAAAGAGAGCCTGGAGCTCAGATACTCATCTAGCAGATGTAATGGTCACAAGAAAATCAGTTTTCCAAGATACAAAATTCAAGTCAAATCTAGCAAATGGTTCAAAAGGACTAGGAGTTAAAGCTTGCAGCACAACTGTTAAGTTCCAGGATGTGTAAGGTCCTTCACTGGGGCCTACGCAAAAAGATACATTTAAGGAAGGCCTTGCGCAATTTTTGATGAAGCTATACAGGAAGCATTTTCCCCTCATGGAAAATTAGGTATCACTGTCGCTTGCAAATTTAATAGTAGAAAAACTAACCCCTTCTTGAAAAACAGATGTTAAAAACTTCAGAATAGTGGAAATGGGGATAGTGAAGGGGTCAAATCCTCTGTAGAGCCCAAGGACAGAATCTCTTCCATTTACTTTTGTAGGTTTCACTGGTAGAGGCCTACTGAGATGATAGCAATATTTGCCGGACTGGGGAGGACAGCCTGGGCAGTCTAACCATCAATGGAATTGCAGGAACAATGCAGTCAACTTGAGGCATGTAATGTTCAGGTTAACTACCCCCATGGAATGAGAAAGGTCATCTGGACTGAGGTCCAGTATCTAGGGTGGGTAGCGAAGGTGAGACAAAAAGAAAGGGAACCACACTTGACAAGGCCAAAAGGGGCAATGAGGATAACAGTGCTCTTCAACTGAAGTGTATTCTGTAAGAATTTGGAAATTAGAGTTCTCAGACCATCAGCATAAAGGAGACTGAGAGCCAAAGGTAAACTAGAGCATCTATCTGTGACTCCCTGGCAGGGAGGATCAAGGCAAAAACTGCTGCACTTGTAGGGAGAGGCAAACAGATCACAGCACAGTTGACCCCCCACTGATGGAAAATCCTCTCCATCACTCTGACCACTAATGAGGCATCAGAATGGACCTGCTGAGTCTGTCCATTAGCACTTTGGATTGCCCCAATATATGCATTGCCATAAAAAAGCAGTTGGAAATTGCCCACTGCCACACACACACTGCTCTCAACAAAGGGGATAAGATTGTGTTCCACCCTGTCTGCTGATGTTGCCAGTTTGAATCGCAATCATCCCAAGAGGAAGGGTATCCTGGAAGGCATGCAACACTAGGACCACCACTCTCATCTCTAGGACATTGATGTGTGAACTGGTCTCTTCTGGTGATCATGTGCCTTGGACCATTTTTCCCCAAGAAATGTCTCCCCATCCCAGTTGGAACACATCAGTGGAACTGTGGTTACTGGAGGTGGAAGAAGAAAAGGACAGCCTTGAGAAACACTGACAGACCAAATCCACCAGTGCAGGTGGTTTTTGAACACTTGAGTGAGCTTGACTGAAGACAAGGAATGGTGAAAAATTGAGCATTGAACAGCTAGAGCTCACTGAAGAATTTGCATACAAAAAAATGAGCCACAGGAACCATGGTTATGGCTGCTGCAGTTGACCCTAAAGTCTGAAGACTCAGTTTGGCTGGTGGAGAAGGGCATGAGATAACGTGTCCCACTTGACACCTGATGGGTCTGCACTCTGTTCGGTGGGAGGGTGGCTGACAGACTGTCAAAATGAGCATCTATGAACTCCAGGCTCTGGATAGGTTGAAGATGTGACTTGGAAAGGTTGACAGAGATGCCCAGGGACTGACATAACTGGAGCAAGCAGTCCCTGACTTTCTCAAGGAGATGCCTGGTTAGGGCAGTGAGACACCAGTTATCAAGGTATGGAAACATTCAGAATCCTGGTAATCTCAAGCGAATTGCTACCACTGCCATACATCTGGTAAACACCCTCGGAGCTGTGGTGAGACCAAAGTTGGCTCTGAAACGATAGTGACTGGACCCCAGCTGAAAGCGCAGAAATCTTCTGAACCATCTGCTCATCTTGATGTGATAATATGCATCCTGAAGATCAATGCAGCACATCCAATCATTGAAACAGAAATGGCAGAATGGACTGAACTGTGACAATTCAGAACTTCTAATTCTTTACAAATTCAGATTGCTAAGTCCAGAATTGGTCTCAGACCCCGTTTTCTAAAAAGAATCTTGAGTAGGTTCTGAATTCTCTCTGGTCTTGTTGGACATACTGGATAACTCTCTTGTTTAGCAGATTTTGAACTTCTAGAACTGCTGCCTCCTCATGGCTGGGTGGAACATTGGGAAGTCTTCCATTTGTTCAAGGGAATTTGTGAAAATGGTATGAAGAAACCTACGGATATGATTTTCCGCACCCAAGTATCTTTTATGATTAATGCCCAGGCATCTGGGTGTAGAGACAAGCATCTCCTGACTGCCTTCAGAGATGAGTAGCCAGGCAAACTTTCAGGAATGCTGAAAGGGTTTATCCAAGGAGTTGTCTCAGAAAAAAGAGCTTCTGTCTTACCATAATGTTCCATCTTTGTTGTTCATCTTCATTCATTCATTACTGATGGGCTCGGAACCGATCCTCAGTTCCGACTCGGATGGCCACAGTACCAAGCTCGTGTCACCCAAAAAAACTCTCATGCTAAGATTACCCATAGTGCCTCTCTCCCCATTACCTCAGATTGAGTTTGCACAAGGACATAAAAGCAGAGTCTTTTTCTGCTCAGAATACCTTAAACCAGATAAAGGACCATATCCAAGAGCCTACTGAAGGGGGATGGTGGAAGGGAAGTAAAGAATGAATGAAGATGAATAACACAGATGGAACATTATGGTAAGACATAGCTTCTTTATCTGATGTTGTTAATATTCATTCATTCTTTACTGATGGGACAGAGTCCTTAGCTACCTAGATTCCTGGGAGGCCCTATGGAAGAATATTCCTTAACACCACTGAGCCAAAGGCAGCTCTCCCCCTGGAGACCAAATCCAATTAGTAATGATTAATAAAAGTATGTGGAGAGGTCCACATTGCTGCTGCACAAATAACATCCATGGTAGCCTTAGGGTGAAAGGCAATGGAAGTTGCCACAGATCTGGTTGAATGCACTATAATTTTGTTAGGCAGGGGCAATATACTACAATGGTAAGCAAAACATATGGAATCTCAACCATTTGGACAAAGAAATCTTGGAAACTGACTCTCCTGTTTTAGGCCCAGAATAAGAGATAAAAAGCTGGTCAAATTTCCTAAAGGATTTTGTTCTGTCCAGGTACAACTGTAATTGCCTGTGTACATCCAGTAACTGAAGACAGTACTCCCTTTTATTAGAAAAATTAGGGAAGAACACTGGTAAGTCGAATGTCTGGTTCATGGTTAACTCTGAAATTACTTTGAGCAGGAAGGATTAGTCCGAAGCGATACTCTGTCCTTTTGAAAAATTAAGTAGGGGCGTTTGACACACAAGACCTGAATTTCAGATATCCTACGTGCTGAAGAGAAAAAGTCTTCCACGAGAAAAATTTCATGTCACAATTGGCTGCAGGTTCAAATGGAGCTTTAGTTAGTGCCTGCAACACAAGGGTGGGATTCCAAGGTTCAATAGGTTCTCTAATGGGGGGGGGGTCTGATGTGTGAAACCCCTTTCAGAAAAGTTTTACAGAGGTGATGAAAAATCAAGGTGGTGTCCCCGAAGCCATTGTGAAAACTGGAAATAGCAGCCAGGTTAACCCGAATCATAGAAGCTGCCACTCTGGATTGTAATAGGCCGGAGAGATAATGAAGTACATCAGGAATTGAGGCTGAACCAGGATCGATATTTTCACAAGCCCATAAACTAAATCTCTTCCATTTATCACAGTACAATTTTCTGGTGGAATGCTTATGAGAAGCCAGAAGAATGTCGCGGACAAGCGAGGAAAGGGTCTTCTGCCTGGCAATTATTGGAACTGGAGAAACCAAGCCATCAGTTTAAGGCTGGAGAGGATCGGGTAGATCATCCCTTGTGGGTATGACAGTAATTCTGGAGTTGGATCCAGAATCCATGGTTTGCATACTAGATGAGGCCATTGGAAGGGGAACCAAACTTGTTGAGGCCAATAAGAAGCAATGAGAATTACTTTGCTTCTCAACTGAATTGCTTTCTTCAAGAAATGCAGGATCAATGGTACTGGAGGAAAAGCGTAGAGCAGTGCTGTGGGACAATTGTGCATGAGCACGTCCCTCGTGGGTTTCCCCTGAGGGGGGATTAAGGCAAAGTAGCTTCTGCACTTGTGATTTATGGGCAAGGTAAACAAGTTGCAGCAACGCTGGCCCCAGCGATCGAAAATCGAAGCCACTGCAAGACTGAGGGACCACTCATGAGGTAGAGAATGCACCCGCTCAATTTGTCTGCAATCACGTTGGAATCCCCGGGAATGTGTGTTGCTATTGGAAAGCATTTGGAAGCTATTGCCCATTGCCAAATTCTCATGGCTTCCCACCACACAGGATAGGATTGGGTCACCCCTTGTTTGTTGATGTACCAGACCACTGACATGTTGTCTGCCTGGATAGCAACAGTCCCTGACAGAAGGGCATGGTGGAATGCTTGCAACGCTAGAAGCACCGCCTTAGTTCCAGGACATTGATATGCAAATTGGCCTCTGCTGATGACCAAGTGCCTTGGATCATCTATCCCTGAAATTGCCTCCCCACATGGTCAGGGAGGTGTCTGTGGTCACTGTGGCTTTGGGCTGTGGGGGAGAAAAGGGTTGGCTGCATAGAGATATGTCTGGCTGTATCCACCAAAGTAAGTCCTTCTTGTATAGATCCGTTAAATGAATTTGGAAAGATAATGGTCAAATTAACATTGACCATTGTGTTAATAGGAGCCACTGAAGTATTCTCATATGTAGTCTTGCTAGCGGGACAATTATTACTGTTGACCCCAAGATTTGAAGGACTGCCTGAGTGGGCACTTTGTCTCAGGGGAGTATTGCTCGGATCTGAGAAGCAAGCCTTTCCGATCTGTGATGAAGGGAGACCGTGCAAGATAGTGTGTTTAGCATTGCCCCTATGAATTCCAAGGACTTGGCCGGAAATCCCTAAACACTGTGCCTGTAGTAGAATGTACTGTCATGCCATTATCAGTAGATGCCTGGTGGGAGTGGTGAGGAGCCAATTGTCCAAATATGGAAACACCCAGAATCCCTGCAGTCTCAGGTGAGCTGCTACCACTACCACCATGCATTTGGTAAAAAAAACACTCTGGGGCCTGTAGAAAGGCCAAAGGGTAGTGCGCAAAACTGATTGGCTCCCAGGCAGCTGAGGAATCTTCTGGATTGCTTGTCCATCTTTATATGGTAATACACATCCCAAAGATCTATAGAGCACGTCCAATCATCTTTTTCCAGGAAAGGTTAAGATAGACTGAACCGTGACCATCCGGAACTTTGTCTGCTTGACAAACTTGTTTAAGATGCTGAGGTCCAAAATGGGTCTCCAGTCCCGTCTTTTTTGGCACTAAAAATAACCTGGAGTAGAACCTGGATCCTATCTGGTCTGGTGGGACTATTTGGGTGACTCTTTAGAAACTCTTGTGTTGCAGATTCCCTTTGACTGGGTTGAACATTGGGAATATGTTTTGGAGATTTGGGGTGAAGATTGAAGAGGATGTGATAACCGCTGGTAATAATCTGCTGCACCCAGAAGTCTGAGGTGATATTTTGCCAGGCGTGTTGGTGCAGAGAGAAACGTCCCCTGACTGCATCCAGAGGAAAGCAATTAGGTCACTCTTCAGGAGTGCTGGCAAAGCTGGCCAGAGAAAGAATCTCTGGAACCCCGATTGCACAGACCTCCTCCTGCCCTGAAAGAGACATCTTCCGGAAGAGCTACCCCCTCTGCCCCGTGGGGTATGCTCATCACGTGTCACGGAAAGAACCCTGGGACTTCTTGTGCCACATTTTCCCGCTCCTCTGATTCCTAGAGAAGTATCATTGGGGATTGGAAAAATGGACACCTATGGCAGACAGGGTCTTGCCATCCTACTCACACCTGGTTAGCATGTCTTTCACTTTGGATCCGAAAAGGGAGTAAGGCTCGACTGAAGCGTCAAGGAAGGAAGCCTTGAAAGGGTCCAAAGTCGCAGAGGCACATCCAGGCATGACATTTCATGATGCCTGCACACGCTGATCTTGCTGTCCCTTCAGTTGCATGGGAGACCAACCTCATGGATGAGTTAGAGATGGATTCTAGGCTTGCGAGCTGTGAAGCCACCTTATCCCAGACCTCGTTGGATACAGCTCTTGCTAGTGTTCCAGTGAGCTCCATGATGAGATCTCTCTGGAGCCTAGTGAAATGTGCCAGATAACTCAATGACCAAATGCTAAAAGTCAAAGAGGCAAACTTCTGCTTCCCTAGTCTGTCCAACACCTGGGTCTTCTTGTTCGGGGGATGAACAGTGTGGCTCTCCTCAGCTAGCTCTTTCTTTGTTGCTGCCACCACCATAGCATCCATAGGCAATCCTTTAGACCAATGAGGGCTATCTTCTGAGGAACCTAAGAATTTATCTGGTCTCTGGGGATAGGTTCAATGCAGTCAGGCTTTTTCCAGGCATGCTGCACGATGAGCCAGAGAAGCTTGTCAGCAGGCAGGGTCACCCAGGTGGTAGAGGGATGGGCACGGAGGCCTGCGAGAACACAGACTCCTCAGGGCATGGGTTTGAGGACTTCTAATCTCCTTGCTGTTTCAAAATTTCAAGGATGTCTTCGGAGACATCTTCAGGAGGAGATTTTGGGGACCCTTCCCCTTCATCATAGTGTCTTCTGTGAGAGACTCTTCCTGGGAGGCTAAGTGTTTCCTCTTGCACGTTCTCTTCCTCGGAACCTCCTCGGCAGGGGCTTCCGAAGAAGACCCTGGAGAGAGGGTACCCTGTTCAAGGGTATCTTGCGGCTCCCATACCCAGTGTCCTGAAGTAGCAGACTGTGTCAACGGAGCCTAGCTGGAATGTACATATGGTGTTATGCCTGTGGGGCCAGCGCCCTTTCCATCACCTGAAAGGCAGGTGCGCCTAAAGAGGGATGGGAGCCCAGAACAGAGAGGGACAACCTCGGAACCAGGGTCACATCCTGCTTCAACAAACCCACTGCCAGGAGAGGAACCTTGAGGGGACTCGGAGCTGCAGTGGTCATTGGGGCCGTACCACATGGTGCAGTAGAAAAAAATCAACACCGGGCTAGGACCCTCGATGCCGACGTGCTTGTCATGACCCCGAAGATGGCTCAGCTCAGAAGGAGTCGACATCCATAGGGAGATCATTGGTGCCACCGAGGATGCTGCTGGAACTGTAATAGCTGGAACAGGAAAGGCATTGGAGCTGAGGGCTTCGGACCCAAAGAGGTCGAAGGAGGAGTATATGATGGAGTCTGTGAGGAGAACTTTTCTGCGCCAAATGGGATAGAAGTTTACTAAGGGAAGTCAACCCCCTAGCCATCAAAAGTTGATCCACAAGTCTGACCACGTCTAGTTCTGATAGGCTCCTGGAGGATCTGGGGGATATCCCCAACGGGGAGTCTGGACATTCCAAAAAAATCAGACGATGGGGAGCATCTGGTCCATGGTATGGGCTCTTCCTTTGACACCAAGGTCGATGGACCTGTAGAAAATGCAGTGGGGGGGGAGTGACCAGAATTGGAGACTATTGTTTGGGTCAAAGGGAGAATCTGATCAGATGTAGTCAAGGTTAGTGCCATAGTAGTGGGTACCGAAAAGGTCTTATCAGACTTCGGTTCAGTAATCGGCTCCGAAGTAGGGGACACAAGTCCTGGTGCCGATGTAGGAGGAGGCAGTTTAGCAGTCATAATCAGGGTCGGTTCCACCATCTGCACTTGAGGAAGGGGTTTTGAGCCCTGGAGCCGAGGGAACTGTTGAAGACAATTTTGGTACTTCAGGTTCCTCTTCTTATGATCTTTTATGGTAGGGGTGAAGCCTTTGATGCAGAAAAAGCCTCAGAGAAAGGAGATTTGAGTAGTCCTTTAAGAATGAGTTTGTTGTGTCTCTCATTTAATGTATGAGTACTAAAGCCCACACAAATATCACAAGGTGGCTGAACAGCCAGATGAGGTACATTCAAGCAATAAACACAAGAATGTGCATCCGAATTCAGCATTTTACGGACACACTGGTCTCAAGCTTTGAACCCAGTGGTCCTGTTCTTGTCTGCCATAACCACACAAAAAATAATGCCACTACACCTGCAAAACCCATAATATCAACAACAACAAAAAAAAAACTACCAGAAATATAACGATACAGCAATCAAAACACTTTTTTTTTAAATATAGAGAGAGGAGGAAGAAAAGAGTACCAACAATGGTATCCCGAGAATACCAGAGAGGGTAAGGGTGGGAGCTACCAATGATGGTAGGAAGGAATACCAGAGAAAACCGTAAAGGGATAATAAACAAGGCACTTTACCAGAAAAAGGGGTAGCAAGGGGTAATATAGCACAAATGACAAAGACTCAACAAAAGTTATAACAAGCAAAAAACACTTAGCTGAGAGTGAAAGGCTTGACACTTCCTAGTCGGTACGTGGCAAACGAAATCTGGGGTGATGGGGAGAGAGGCACCATGGGTAATCTTAGTATGAGAGTTTCTGGGCTGACGTGAGCTTGGTACAGTAGGTACAGTAGCCAAGTCAGAACAGAGGATTGGTTCTGAGCCCATCCGTAAGGAAAGAACGAAAATTAACATCATATCTCTGATTCTGTGGGCCTCTTCTGCTGTAAGGATGGTGTCTTCAGTTAGAAATCCTCTCTGCCGCTGGGGGGGAAATATCCCCTCAGGAGTCTTGGAAAGGACACTGGGATGTATGGAGACACATTTTCCAATCTTCTCAGTAATTCCTGGAAAACAATCTGAGGAGTAGAAAAATGCATCCCTATGGCAGACAAGGTCTTTCCATTCTGCTCACTTGGGGAAAGTATTTCTTTGACAGTGGGGTCAAACAAGGATGATCTACCAAAAGATGCACTGATGAAAGATGACTTGAAGGCCTCCACAAAGTCACACAAGTACATCCAGTCATGTCTAACAGCTATGCCTGAACACATTGCTCATGAGGTACCCTCAACTGCATGGGAAATTAATTCATAGAAGGATTAGAGATGGATAGAAGAGTGGCCAGCTGGGAAAAAAAATCTTCTTGTGGTCCTCAGCAGACATGGACTTAGAAAGGGATTTGTAAAGCTCTTTACTCAAATTCCTTTGCAGCCTAGTGAAATATGCCAAGCAGTTTAGTGACTGTAAAGAAAAGGTTGCTGAGGAATAAATATGCCTCCCAAATGGGTTCAATACTCTGGACTCTATTAGGGGGATGGACAGAGAAGCTCTACTCAGCTAGCAATTTCTTTATGGCTGCCACCATAACCATGACATCAGCAGGGACTCCTTTGTTACTGTGGGGCCTGCCCTCATGAGGGGCAAAGAAAGTACAGTTGTGTACACTTACCATAAATGTAGACAGAGTGTATTCACTTGTTGCAGTCATCACTTGTGGGTTATCCCTGTTGAGTAGCCCTCGGCCGGCCTGAATACCAGAGTAAAGGATTTTCCTCCTGTGTCAGCTGTCCAGAGACTGTGGTTGACGTCAGGGCTATAAAGGGTGGCAGCAGACGCCATTACATCAGTTTTTCTTGTCCCAGATAGGTAGGAGCACCTAAGAAGATGCAGAAATAAGGAAAGAGAAGGTAGGAGGAAAACAGGACTGCAACAGGGAATACACAAACATCTACATTTATGGTATGTGTACACAACTGTACTATGTTCTTAGTGTTTCACTGTTGAGGTCATCACTTGTGGGAAGATTCCCAAAGCTGATGAAGTGGATGGAGGCATGCTGAACAGGTTCTGGGGATGCTAGCATGCCCTGCAGGACTGCAGATGCAAAGCCTGCCCTGGTTTTAGAGAATGAAGCTAGCTGGTAGCGCCCGGTGAAAGTGTGGATGGATCTCCATGTAGCAGCCTCCAGAATATCCTTGGTAGGAACCCCCTCTCAGGAAGGCCATGGAGGTAGAGGCTGCTCTTGTGGAATGAGATCTAATGGATTTTGGAGGACTCTTTCCATGGAAGCCATAGCAGAAATGTATGCAATGAGAGATGCATTTGGAAATGGTCTGCTTTGTAATGGGTTTCCCCTCTGCCCCAGGAGTGAATGAAACCAGTAGCTGGTCAGATTTCCTGACTGATTTTGTCTTGCTAAGGTAAAATCTCAATTGTCTGTGTACATCTAGGGAATGCAGAATTCTTTCCCCTTTATTTGTAGAGTTAGGAAAGTAGGTAGGTGTATGGCCTGGTTGACAGTCACATCAGAGACCACCTTCAGCATAAAGGAGGGATTGGTTCTAAAAGAGAAACCCTGTCCCCGTGGAAAATGATGAAGGGCTCAGTGGACATAAGTGCCTGCAACTCAGATACCCTCCTGGCAGAAGTGATGGCCAGCAAGAAAGCAGTTTTCCAAGAAAGAAACTTGACATCTGCTGAGGATGCTGGCTCAAAAGGAGATAAAGTCAAATTTTCCAGGACAAAGTTCAGATCCCAAGCGCGCACAGGTGGCCTTCTAGGTGGTCTGATGTGAGCCACACCTTTGAGGAACTGTTTTAAGAGGTGTTGAGAAAACAAGGGTTGCTCCACCTGGGCATAGGCTGAGATAGCTGAAGCACGAGTCTTGACAAAAGAGTAAGACAGGCCCTTTTCTAGTAGCCCTGCCAGGTAGTCCAGAACCAGTGGTAGGGAGGCATGGGTGCTGTATGCGCCTCTGCTGTTGCACCAGCAGGTGAATATTATCCATTTTGCGGAATATGATTTTCTGCTGCTGGGTCTATGGGCCTTCTTAATAATGTCTAACACTTGTTTGCTGAGGGCTGACGTGTCACCCGCCTTTGTGGAATCAGCCATGTAGCTAACGAGTGTGGCAAGGCCTGGGTGCAGTAGCTTCCCTCTCTGTTGTGTGAGAAGGCTTGTTGTGGGGGGGGGGTGGAAGGATGGGAGGGTGTATGCTCAGACTGAGAAGCATGGGGTACCAGTGCTGCCTTGGCCAGTCTGTGGCAATGAGGATAGCCCTTGGTCCCTCCTCTCTGATCTTGAGAAGCACCCTGGTATCAAAGGCAGGTGGGGGGAAGCATACACAAACAGGTTGTCCCAGTGGAAGGAGAGAGTGTCCACCCTTCCAAGCTTTTGGATGAAATTCTCTTGAGCAGAATTTAGTCAGTTGGTGGATCCAGTAGCTTGCAAAAAGGTCTGTCTAGTTTCCTCCAGATTTGACTGATTTTGAGGAAGGTTTCCCTATGCAACTGCCACTTGTGGTGGTCCAGGAGGTTTCTGCTTAATTGATCTGCCAGGGTGTTTTATTTCTCTGGAATGTATTGTGCCATCAGATGCAGTCCCAGATTTGAGGCTGACTGACAGATTTTCACAGCTAAGCAACACAGGGGATAAGAGCACGTGCCCCCCTGCTTGTTGATGTACCAAATGACAGTAGTGTTGTCTGTCTTGATTAAGAGTACGCCTGGTGACAGGTGTTCTTGGAAGGTTAGGATTACCCTTAGCATTTCTTTCAGGTTGATATGGAGACCCTGAACCTCCTGTTCCCAAAAGGCCTGAGTTTGCAGGGTTTCTTTGTGAGCTCCCTGGGCTGCATCTGTGGTTATGGTTTGGGTGTGTGGGTGAAGGACAAAGGGTAGACCCTTGTTCAGAGTGCAAGCCTCTACTCACCACAAGAGCTCCTTCCTTAAACAAGGAATCAGGGGGAGCTGGTGTTCCAGAGACTGAGTGTTGGTACCAGAGGTTCCTTAGGTACCCTTGTAGTTTTCTCATATGCAGTCTGGCAAGGTGTACACAGCAGGATTGCAGGAGGCCTTGTACCCTAGGGCTTGCAGGATTTTTCTGGCAATGAGGTGGGTTTTGTGCGCCAGCTGTATGAAGGCCTGATTCTCTGGGGGGGGAGGTAGGCCGTTTGTGCTGAGGTGTCCAGAAGGGTGCCCAGGAAGGTTAACCTTCATATGGGTTGTAGATGGAACTTCTCCTTGTTGATGGTGAATCCCAGAGAGGTTAGTAGGGTCTGCACAAAGCAGAGGTCCTGCAGGAGTCTTTCCTTGATTTCTGCCTGGATGAGGCAATCGTCCAGGTAGGGATAAATATTTATGCCCTTCTGTCTGCAAAAAGGCAATGACTGGAACCAGGCACTTGGTAAAGACCCTGGGAGCAGTGGATAAGCCAAAGGGCAGAGCAGAGAAGTGCTGGCATCCTGCTCTGCATCTTGGGTAACTCCTGCAGGACTACCTGATAGGGATATGCAAAGGACAAATTTGGGGTGGGGAGGTTTAGGACAGGACGCCAGGTGCCCTCTTTTCTGGGAAGCAGGAACAGCCTTGAATAAAATCCTTTTCCTGCCTGTTCCTTTAGTACAGGTTCTACTGCACCCTGATCTGACAAATAGCTTCTGTCCTCTGATTTACAGGGATGTCTGGGCAACCTAACCTTTTTGGCTTTTCTTTGAAATAGAATCTGTACCCATTGGTAATAATTTTTAGGACCCATAGATCTGAGGTGATGGCCTGCCAGTTTTCTAGGAAGAGGGAAAGTCTTCCTCCTAGCCTGTCTGGTGCCATGAGGGGCGGGGGGGGGGGGTCATTGGGGGTCCTTGAAGAAGGGAGTGGGTTTAGAACTCCCTTGTCTAAGGAGCAGCAGTGGACCACTGCCTGGGTCTTCCTTGGCTGTGAGACTGGTGTCTAGGGCCTCTGTCCCTGCGTCCCTTCTTTTGGACTGGTTTTGTCTGTGAAGGAAAGGGCCAATGTTTAGTAGGGAAGTTTCTGATGAACCTGGGAGGCTGCACCTATAAGTCATCCTTGACAGTTTGCATGGACTTGGCCTTGTCCTCCATTTTCTTAATGATCTCTGGATTTTACTTGGTCAGGCAAAGGTTGCTCCCTTAGCCAGGCATATTTTCTGATCACTGGGCCTGTAACTGCAGTCCTGCTAGAAGCTTCTAAGGCATCAAAACCACAATGCAAGGAGTGCATGGCTACCTAAGAGCTGGACTGTATGAGATCAGTTAATTCTCTGGTAGTACTATTGTCAGGAATGGAAGATAACTTCTGTTTTATTAGCTTGAGGACATTTTGCTGGAATTTCAGCATACAGAATTGTCAATTGAGTTCTTACAGCTAAAGTGGCTGAGGTGCATACCTTTTTTTTTCCCATTCTGTCTAAAATTCTGCTCTGTCAGCAGGAATGGGATTCTTAGATGAGCTTGCCCTAGCCCCCCCCCCCCTTAGGGCCCTGAGTAATGACTTCTGGGTCTGCAGTAGGGGGGTTTAAAAAGATACTTGTGGATGTCTTGCATCCTGTAATATCTGTCTGGTTTCCTGGATGCTGGGAGTAGAAAGTCTGGAGAAAGGGCAGATTCTAGAAAAACATCCTCTACTACATCCAGGATAGGAGGAATGGCCAGAGGCTTATGCTGAGCCAAGTCAAGCAACTCTGTCTCTTCTTAGACTTAGGGTAATTTTGAGCCTCCCAATTGAAAGTGATCCCTGAGGGAGTTTTAAGGTTTCCCCAAAAGAGAGGTCCTTAGGAGGGGAGGCAGATGGAATGAGGTCACCAGCATCAGAGTCCTCAAATGCTGCCAAGGGCTGGTCTTCCAAGTCTGATTCCTCAAGAAAAGACCCTTCTGATTCCTGGTCGGTGAGGACCTCGGGGGAGGTGTCCATTTTTCTTTTGGCTGGAGTGGGGGGTGGGACTAGCTTCCCCTAAGAGTCGTCATCAAGTCTTCCGCCATTATGAGTAATTGCTGTGACTGAAGGGCAGGCTGACTTGTCATAGTTCGGTGGCTGGTTCCTTGGGGAGGGACCTTTTTGGAGGTAGTATGGGTTAATAGCCTTATATAAGGTTAGTTTAATCAGCAGCATTGTCATTGGTCTAAGCCTGGCTTCAGTTGGAGCTGTCGCAGCAGAAGCCTGTGCCTGTGAAGCAGCTCCAGACCATACTGCATGAGAAAAAGTCGACATACCAGCAGGGGGAGTTGGATCCGGTGGCCTACAAACAGGTCTCGATAGAAGCCTGCAAGGGTTCCTCAGCTGGTATCAGGGGCTGCGAAGGCACCTCACTGAGTTCAGCTGTAGCACTGAGTTCAAAGATACCAGACTTCTGAACAGAGTCGTTAGAGGGCCTAACTTTTTGAGGCCTATCCTTATCCTTGCTTTTCTTTTTTCTAGGTAAATTGCTAGCCGGCTGCCTGACAGATGCCATTTCACAGTGAGTAAAAGACTCACTGAAGTGCCTAGCTACAATTTCAGCTCTCCTTCTTATGGTTCTAGCATTAAACAGGGTAGAAAATCAACAACCAGGGACATCGTGGTCTGGGCCTAAACACGTGACGCAGAGAAAATGGAAGTCTCTGTGTGGGATCTGCTTTCCACAACTGAGACAATTATTGACTTTCTCTGACATCAGTTAAAAGCAAGAAAAGGTTCCCCCAACAGGGTATTTAGCTTTAGATGGTTTCCCTCACTCTGGCAATGGCCAACAGATGCACTCGCAAAACTGATTCTGCTTCGGGCTCCATGGCAAGAAAGACTTACGTGATGGCATCGGCTGCCACCCTTTATAGCCCTGACATCAGCCGCAGTCTCTGGACAGCCAATGCAGTAGGGTAATCCTTTACTCTAGTATTTAGGCTGGGCGAGGGCTACCCAGCAGGGATAACCCACAAGTGATGACTGCAATGGTGAAACACGAAGAACATCGTACATTATCTGGTTCCTTCCAAACACAGAGAGGCTAGATCTATAAGTTCATCAGCCGGGGAATTCAGACAAAACAAATGAGCTGGACCCAAATGCTGGCAGGAACACAGACTCCAACTTGGAAGGGGTATTGGTGGACCTTCCACCTTTCTGTATGAGAACTTCTAAGATGTCTACGAAGGAGACATTATCTGGTGGAGACCTTGGGAACTCCTCCCTTTCAAAGTCAGTGTCTTTGGTGAGCGACTCCTCAGGGGAGTCTATGTGCCTCCTCTTGCATGTTCTGTTATGAGGGACCTCCTCAGTGGGATGGTCTGGAGAGGTGTCAGAAGAGAGGAAAGTCTTCAAGGGTAAACTGTCTGGATGCTTGATAGGTCTGTGAGGATCAGAGCTCAGACCCGATGGCAGCAGGGCTGTTGGATGTGTGGAAAGAGTAGCTGTCTTTCTCAGATGAGAGAAGACCATTCTCCATCACATCAAAGGCAGAATGACCAGGAGAAGCCATAGCTTGCCACACCAGTTCCGATGCTCCAGATGCTACCATGCCCTCACCACCCTCGAAGGGGGTGTTGGACCCAAGCTGTCAAATGTCCAAGCTCCAAGGGGCAGGGATGACTCAGACAACCTTGGAGTTGAACCAAGCCCTCTGGACCCAGTAACGAAGCTTTGGCTCCAAGACTCATCCTGGTCCAAGGGAATCAGTGCCAGACAAGTCAGGAACACATTCGCAGCTGAAGCCCTAGCTATCTTCACATCAGATGCAGACACACTCAGGTTTCTCGAATCTAAAGGCTCCAAAATCACCAAATGGATCAGAGATGGAGAAATCACATTGTGGGAAACAGAAAGGAGGCAATGGGATCCGATGGGAGATGGAGCCAGGATAAGCTCCATTTGGGTGTGAACTCTGAGGAACTTCATCCTATCAATTTTGACTGCAGAAAGGCTCTTGGAGGACCTAATGGAGGAAAGTTATGGATTGGGGCCGAGAGAGTCTCCTCGGGGTTTCTTGTAGGAAGGGAGAATTCAGTCAGAGAGAGACAGGCTTCAGAGAGAACCCTGGGGACTGGGTTGTGGGAGACAGACTGTGTAAACATTGATCCGAGGCTGTCCGATCCAACTTATGAACTTTGGCAGAAGGCTCTGAAGTAGAAGCAGACTTGGGAGAGTGGGTTGGAGACCACTTCCTAGATTCTCTAGACTCCAAAGAGGCCTTAGGTGCTTTTGTGGGGCTTTGAACCCTGGGAAGAGAATAGTAAAAAGAAATTATGTACTCACCATAACATTTCATCTGTGTTGTCTATTTTCTTTCTTTCAAATTAAATGAATCCCTGGAACTGGTATGTAAACTAAAAAGAATGACCAGAACGTCCAAACTCACAAAGATAGTTTATTACAGCTTTAAAAATATGGCTAAATGCTTTTGTCCTTACACATCACAGCCATTAATCAAACTGCTAAACAATTGCAACAAATAAAAATCTGTCTATACACCCCCCCAAATGCTAGCCTTATAAAAATAACCAATCGTGCCCATTCATCACATGTAGTAATCACGTCCACTGCACATACAGATACATTAAAAGCAGACAACCAATGAAAATTCCTAAATGTAAATGATAGACTAAACATACCATGTTCTTCCCTCTATCCAAAAAAAATCATAACTTGTTCATTACTCATAAAATTCATCACTACCAAGCATAAAATTAAATACATGTGTCAGCTGAGACAACAAAACCTAAATGTAATTAATCGTGAATACATAAATAAACATGCCATGTTCTAAAAAAACTTTGAGAAGACAAATCATATCTTGTTCATTATTCATGGTAATAATATCCACTGCATGTGTAATAACAACAGTACTGCTGGATGCAAACCAGCAACAATAAAAAAGTCTAGATGTAGTTGGTTGTAGAGAGTATGAATAGACATACGATATTGTTCTACCAACCAATAAAACCTAAAGCAATTACCAATCCCGGCAATGAGAAAAGGAAAATGGAACGTCCGCACTTATTTTGTTCTTGGAGGGGCAGTTCGTAAGGGCAGCTCAAATAATGTTGGGCAGACATTTTCTGGACGAATGTCTGATCCTTAAAGGGATGTTCAGCACCAGAGGGTATCCAAAATATTTTACTAATAACCTCATGCATGAAGTTATAAATAAGAGAGAGCAGAGACATGTTATCCCAATTCTTAATTTAAATAAGAATGAAGGTACTGAGTTAGCACTCATGTAGATCTCTAGTCTGAACAGTGATAATGTAACGAATATTACAACAGTGGTTATAAAAATTCAGTTATGATATATAACTTAGACAATTCATTAAGTGGATCCTAGAGAAAAAACGGTCTAACCTAAAAGAAAATTGATCACACACAAAAAAAAAAATCAGTGAGAAACCCATTATTGTACATAAAGGAGGTAAAAACATGAAAAATATTTCAGAGAAGTTTTCTAGAAAGTACAGTTGTGTACACTTACCATAAATGTAGATGTTCGAGTGTATTCACTGTTGTAGTCATCACCTGTGGGTTATCCCTGCTGTGGTCTCAGCCTGCCCGAATACCAGACTCAATGTTTTTCTGGGTCAGCTGCTGTCACTTGTTGACTGACGTCAAGTCATTACATCAGTTTTTCTTGCCCTAACCAGTCAGAAGCCTAAGGAAATATGGTAAAGTGGTCCTGGGGGCTAAAAGCTACCATAAGATGCTTATGTCTCCCTAAGGAAAGAGGATACAAGGGGGAATGGGGGGACCATGACTGCAACAGTGAATACACTCTAACATCTACATTTATGGTAATTGTTCACAGCTATATTATGTTCGTGTTTCACTGTTGCAGTCATCACCTGTGGAAGGATTCCCAAAGCTGAGGAGAGGGGTGGAAGGATTAGAGACCTAGGCATGGGTAAGCATGCCCTGCAGAACTGCAGAGGCAAACCCTGCCCTAGCCTTAGAGAAAAGAGGCAGGTGGTAATGCTTTGTAAAGGTATGGACAGAGGTCCAGGTGGCAGCTTCCACGATGTCCCTGGTGGGAACTCCTCTGATGAATGCTGTGGAAGTGAAGGCTGCCCTAGTGGAATGGGTACCAATAGGCTTAAGGGAGTGGTTTACTACGTAATCTGCAACAGAAATAGATACAGTGTGATATCCATTTGGAAATAGTTTGCTTGGAAATGGGCTTCCCCTGTGCCCCTGGGGCAAAGCTGACAAGACGTTGGTCTGTTTTCCTGAAGGGTTTACTACAGTCCAGGTAGTATCTGAGCTGTCTGAGCACATCTAGTGAGTGCAGACCCCCTCCCTTGTTTTGAGGGTTAGGGAAGAAGGTGGGTAAATGTATGGCCTGGCTGAGATTCACATTAGATACCACCTTGGGCATAAAAGGAGGTGTTACTCCTCAGGAAGACTCTGTCTGCATGGAAAATGATGAAGGGCTCAATGGCCATCAGTGCCTGAAGTTCTGAAACCCTTCTGGCTGAGATGATAGTAGGAAAGCAGTCTTCCAGGAGAGGCATTTCAGTTCTGCTGAAGCAGCAGGTTTGAAGGGTGGTAAAGTTAGTTTTTCCAAAATATAATTCAGGTCCCAGGCTGGCGTGGGTGGCCTTTTATGGGGTCAGATTATTAGAAGCCCCTCTGAGGAATTGTTTAATAAAAAGGATGTGAGAACAGGAGCTGGTCTGTATTGAAATGAGCTGAAATGACTGAGGCGTGGATTTTAATTGAAGAAAAGGAGAGTCCACTCTTGAGCAAATCCGCTAGGTAGTCCAGGATAAGAGGGATGGAAGATTGTGAGGAACTCCCCCCTCTGGACTCTCTCTAGGAGCAAATTCTTTTCCATTTCCTTGCATAAAATTTTCTGGTGCTGGGCCTTCTGCCTTCTGTGATGATGTCTAGGACCTGTTTGCTTTTAGAGTATTAGCCATGCTGAAAGTTTGAGAGTCTGCAAGTCTGGGTGCAGCATTCCCCCCCACCTGAGTCAAGAGGTCTGAGGTCAGGGGAAGCTGCCTGGGAGGCTGTGATGTCAGGCTGTGCAGTAAGGAGTACCAATGCTGTCTGGGTCAATCTGGAGTAATGAGGATGGCCTTTGGTCTCTCATCCCTTATCTTGATCAGTACCTTGGGAATAAGAGGCAGAGGAGGGAATACATACAAAAAGAGGGAGTTCCAGGGGAAGGTCAAGGCATCCACCTTCCACGTTAGGTGGTGATACTCCCTGGTACAGTGGGGGTCCAGTAAGTTTCTGCTTAAGTGGTCTGCCAGGGTGTTGTTGATCCCTGGTAGGTACTGGGCTACTAGGTGTAATCCCATGGAGGAAGGTCAAGGCATCCACCTTCCACGTTAGGTGGTGATACTCCCTGGTACAGTGGGGGTCCAGTAAGTTTCTGCTTAAGTGGTCTGCCAGGGTGTTGTTGATCCCTGGTAGGTACTGGGCTACTAGGTGTAATCCCATGGAGGAGGCTGTCAGCCAGAGGTTCATGGCTAGCAAGCATGGAGGGCAAGATTGGGTCCCTCCCTATTTGTTAATATACCACATTGCTGTGGTGTTGTCTGTTTTGATGAGGAGAACCCCTGGCCTGAGATGGGGTTTGAAGGATGTCAGAGCCTTTTGTACTGCCATCATTTCCTTCTGTTTGATGTGTAAGTGAAGGTGCTGGGCATCCCAAAGGCCTTGGGTGCACCTGCCTGCTAGGTGAGCGCCCCAAGCACGTCTGAGGTGTCGGTCATGATGGTCTGCCCAGTAGGGTGGAGGATGAAGGGAAGACCCTTGTTCTTGGCACAGGCCCCTGCCCACCAGAGAAACTCGGCCCTTATACAAAGGATCAGAGGGAGAGATGTCTCTTAGAGGCTGAGAATGCTGACACCAAAGGTTCTTTAGACACCATTGAAGTTTTCTTATGTGAAGCCTGGCCAGAAAAATGAGAAGAATGCAAGATGCCATGTACCACAAAGGCTTGCAGGGACTTCCTCACTGTGAGGTGACTTCTGGAAGTCAGCTGGGTAGAGTAGAGAGGCAGGAAGCTCTGCTTTTCTGGGGATAGGAAGACCATTTTGGATGCTGTGTCCGGCAGTGCTCCCAAGAAAATTATCTTCATGGAGGGTGTTTGCTTTGATTTCTTCTCCTTGATGGTGAACCCTAAGGAAGTTAGGAGGGTTTTGACAAAGAGGAGTTCCTGGAGCAGCTTTTCTTTGCACTCTGCCTGAATGAGGTAGTTGTCCAGATAAGGATAAGTCTGTATATTTCTTTGTCTGCAAAATGCTATGGCCAGGGCTAAGCATTTGGTGAATACCCTGGAAGCAGTAGATAAGCCAAAGGTTAGCGCAGAGAACTGAAAGTGTTGTGAGCCAGTTCTGAAGCACAGGAATTTCCTGCAGGATTCCCTTATGGGGATGTGGAGGTAGGCATCTTTTAAGTCTAAGGTCACTAACCAAGCATTTTTGGTCAGCACAGGCAGCAACTGCTGCAAAGTTAGCATTTTGAATTTGGGGACCACCAGGGAGGTATTCAGAATGGATAGATTCAGGATGGGGTGCCAAGTGCCCTCTTTTCTGGGAACAAGGAATAGTCTGGAATAAAAGCCTTTGTCTGTTTGATCTGCAGGATCAGGTTCTACTGCCCCCTGCGATATGAAAGTTTGGACTTGTTTCAATGCCTCTGCTCAGTGATTAGGAGGCAAGTCTGGGTACCCTCTTGGAATTGGGAGTTCGTTGAAAGAGAATTTCTCTCTTTGAAAAATTATCTAAGACCTACTGGTCCTTTGTTACACAAAGCCAACTTTCTTTGCAGAGGGAGAGCCTTCCTCCTAGCTTTTGATGAGCAAACGGAGGGCAGAGAGAGAGAAGGAGTCATTGAGAGTTTTTGCCATTGAAGGATGGCTTAGAACTCCCTGCCTTTGGTGCAAAGCCGTCCACTGTTTGGTTCTCTGCTGTCCCTGGGATAGGGGCCTGTGTGGTCTGTCCCTGCGGGACTTACCTTGCCCTTGTCTGCTAGGTGCAGGAAAGGACCAGTGCTTAAGAGGGAAAATTCTTGCTGAACCTAGAAGGTTGAACCTAAAAGAAATCTTACTGTTTGCATAGATTTTGCTTTGTCTTCCATCTTTTAAGCACCTCTTCTGCTTTTACTTCAAACAAGCGGTCCTTATCCAAGGGTGCATCAATTAATTTAGACTTGACATGATCAGGGAGAGGTTGTTCCTCCAACCATGCATGTCTCCTAATGACAAATCCTGACACTGCTGCCCTGCTTGAGGCTTCTACAGTGTCATACTTGGCCACTTGACAAGTAGAGTGTAGTAAATCTGATCTTTCAAACTGGCACAGTCAGCAAAGGTAGAAATCTTTTACTTTAATAGTTCCAAGTGCGTTGTTGATATTTACCATATGGAACTGACAGTTGAGTGCTCTAATAGCTAAGGTTGCAGAGGTGTATACTTTGTTACTCCATCTGTCCAGAGCTCCGGAATCCTTGTCAAGAGGAGTAGGATTCTTTGCAGAAAGTACAGCTGTGTACACTTACCATAAATATGTATGTTCGAGTGTATTCACTGTTGCAGTCATGACACTTGGGTTATCTGCCTGCGGGTAGCCCTCAGTTGGCCCAAATACCAGAGACTTAGTATTTCTGTGTCGGTTGCTGGCACTCCAGGAATGACAGGTTGTCAGGGGTATAAAAACAGGCAGCAGACATCATTACATCAGTTTTTCTTGCCCCAAATGTCAGAAGCCCCCCAATAGGGAGCTAAGCTATGGTAGGAAAAGCACCACCAGTAAAAAGTAAATACCAATACCCCTGTAAGGGGTGAGTAATAGACATAGGAAGGAGAAAGAGACAGAGACACACACACAAGGGGGCTGGAGGGAGGGAAACCAGGACTGCAACAGTGAATACACTCAAATATCTACATTTATGGTAAGTGTACACAACTGTACTATGTTCTTCGTGTTTCACTGTTGCAGTCATCACACTTGGGTTGATTCCCAAAACTGAAGAAAGGGTGGAGGCAGTCAAGAAGAGTTGGGGCTGACTAGTATGTCCTGCAGGACTGCCACTGCAAAACCTGCCCTGGATTTGGAAAAGATAGGCAGGTGGTAATGCTTGGTGAATGTGTGTACAGAAGTACAGGTAGCAGCTTCCAGGATGTCCCTGGTAGGGACTCCCCTGAGGAATGCTGTAGAGGAAGAAGTTACCCTAGTGGAATGCGTTCTGACCCCCTGAGCGGTTGGTTTCCCATGGTGTTTGTAGCAGAAATGGATACAGTGTGCTATCCATTTGGAAGCTGTTAGTTTTGAAATGGCCTTGCCCCCTGCCCGTTGCAAAGCTGACTAATAACTGGTCAGATTTTCTGAAGGGCTTAGTCCTATCCAGGTAGAATCTGAGCTGTATGTGCACATCCAAGGAGTGCAGGAACCTTTCCCCCTTTATTTTGAGGATTAGGGAAGAAAGTTGGCAAATGGATGGATTGGGTGAGAGCCACACTGGATACCACTTTAGGCATAAAGGAAGGGTTAGTCCTGAGGGAGACCCTATCAGCATGAAAAATAATGAAGGGTTCCAGAGCCATAAGTGCTTGTAGCTCAGACACTCTTCTAGCTAAGTGATGGCCAGAAGCAATGCTGTTTTCCAAGAGAGGAATTTTAACTCTGCTGATGCTGCAGGTTCAAAGGGGGGTAGAGTGAGCTTTTCCAGTACAAAGTTAAGGTCCCAAGCAAAGGTGGGTGCTCTCTTAGGTGGCCTTAAGTTGTTTGCCCCTCTCAGGAACTGTTTGATGAGAGGGTGAGAGAAGAGAGGTGGTTCAGTGTTGTAATGAGCAGAGATGACAGAGGCATGGATCTTAAAGGAGAAGGATAGGCCTCTGTGGAATACATATGCTAGGTAACCCAGTATTAGAGGTAAGGAGGGCAGTGCTGTTTCCTCTCCTTTAGATTGAATCCAGGAGCAATACGTTTTCCACTTATCAGCGTAGGATTTCCTTGTACTGGGTGTTCTGGCTTCAAGAATGACATTCAGCACTTGCTTGCTTAGGCTGGTCACTGAGGAAGAATTCAAGGAATAAGCCAGGCTGCAAGATTCAGGGTTTGCAGTTGCAGATGCAAGATCTATCCCCCCCTGCTGAGTGAGGAGGGTTGGGATCTGGGGTAGGTGCCAGGGTGGCACTGGTGACAGGCTGCACAGTAGTGGGTACCAGTGCTGGCATGGCCGTCCAGGGCAATCAGGATTGTCCTTGGTCTGTCCTGTCTTATCTTGAATAATATTCTTGAGAGAAGAGACAGAGGGGGGAATGCATAGACTGAGAGGTTTTCCGATTGGAAGGATAGGGCATCCACTTTCCAGGCCCTGCTGTGAGGTGACCTGGTGCAGAATTTGCTGAGTTGGTGATTTGAGGGAGAGGCAAAGAGGTCCACCTCTGGGGTCCTCCATTTCTGGATTAGAAGGCTGAAGGTGCTGAGTTCTAACTGCCACTTGTGTGGGTCTAGGAGATTTCTGCTTAAGTTGTCTGCCAGAGAGTTTTGTTTGCCTGGCAGGAAGTGAGCTTGCAGATGAACATGCATTCCCAAGGCAGTGTTCCACAGGGCCATGGCTAGCCTGCAGAGTGGATAAGAGTGGGTTCCCCCCTGCTTGTTGATGTACCACATAACTGTGGTGTCTGTCTTTATTAGCAGGGGTCCTGGTGAGAGTAGGGATCTGAAAGCTGTTAGATCATGCTCAACAGCTAGCATCTCTTTTTGGCTGATGTGCAGATGAATTTGACTTGGGCTCCAGTGGCCCTGAATGCACTTGTCATCCAGGTGTGCCCCCCTGGCATAGTTTGATACATTTGTGGTTAGGGTCTGGGCGGCGTGGGTTTGAGTAAAGGGAAGTCCCTTGTTGTGGTTGCATGCTGCTGGCCACCAAAGAAACTGTCCTTAGACAAGGTATGATAGGTATGACTGTTTCCAGGTCCTGAGAATGTTGGCACCAAAGACTTTTTAAGTACCATTGAAGTTTCCTTATATGCAGTCTGACATATGGAATTAATAGGATGCAAGAGGCCATAAACCCTAGGGCCTGCAGGATTTTCCTTGCAGATAGTTGGGTTCTGGTGGCCATTTGAGTGAAGTAGCCTGTCAGATAGCTTTGTTTTTCTGCATTAAGGAATGCCATCTGGGTTGCTGTGTCCAAGCTTGCTCCCAGGAATACAATCTTTTAACTGGGGACAAGTTTTGATTTTTTTTTCATTGATAGTGTACCTCAGTGAGGTTAGAAAGTTCTTTATAAATGTCAGGTGCTGCAGCAGCTGTTCCTGTCTGCCTGAATCAGGCAGTCCAAGTAAGGGTAAATTTGAATTTTTCTCTGTCTGCAATAAGCAATGGTTGGAGCCAGGCATTTTGTGAAAACTCTGGGAGCAGTGGAGAAGCCAAAGGGAAGTGCAGAGAACTGAATGCATAGATCCTGCCTTGAAGCGTAGGTATTTCATACATGAGTCCCTGATAGGGATGTGCAGACAGGCTTCTTTTAGGTCTAGGGTGGCTAACCAGGCATCTTTGGACAGCATAGGAAGAAGCTGCTGATGGGTGAGCATTTTTATTTTTGGTACCACCAGGAAGGTGCTTAGAATGGAAAGATTTAGGTTTGGGTGCCAAGTGCCCTCTTTTCTGGGTACCAGGAAGTCTGGAGTAGAACCCTTGACCCATCTGTTCTGCATTAACAGGTTGAATTGCTTTATGGAGAGAGCATGAATTGAACTTGGTTTTGTGCCTCTGCCCACTGGTTTGGAGGAAGGTCTGGGAACCCTTTTGGGGTTGGCAGTGAGTGGAAGTAAAATTTGTACCCCTGGGATACAATGTTGAGGACCCATCGGTCTTTGGTGATGGCGGTCCAGTTTTTTGAATGATTGGCAAGTTTTCCTCCTAGGGGCATGAGCAGTTGGGCAGAGGTGAGGAGTGGAGTTGAGAAGTCATTGTTAATTTTTTCTGTAAGGGGGTGGGACTTAGCACTAGTTTTTGAAGTGGAGGCACTCTATTGCTTAGATTTATGCATGCCCTGAGACTATAGTCAGAGGGGGGGGGGCTGTTTCTCCTGGGTCTAGTTTGAGATGGCCTTGAGGGGGCTGGAAAGGGCCAATGTTTTGAGGGGCAATGCCTGCTGTAACTAGGAGGCTGCACTTGCAAGAAATCTTTGACTGTCTGCATAGATTTAGCTTTTTCTTCCATATTTTTTAGAACCCCTTCTGCTTTGGTGCCAGATTGTCCTTGTTCAAAGGAGTGTCTACTAATTTTGATTTAACATGGTTTGGCAAGGTCTGCTCCTTAAGCCAAGCTCTCAGTACAGAACCAGTGACTGCTGCCCTGCAAGATAATTCTAGGGCATCAAAACCACATTGCAAAGTATGCTTACTGACTTGGCTTGCAGAATGCATAAGCTCTTGTAATTCTTTATTTTCTGCAGTCTGTAAAGGTAGCTCATTTTTGCTTAATAGGTTCCACAATAAGTTGCTGGTACTTCAGCATGTGATTCAATGCCCTAATGGCGAGAGTTGCAGAGGTGTATACTTTTTTTACCCCATCTGCCTTAAGCTCTGGAATCCCTGTCAGAAAGGGTGGGATTCTTACCTGTAGTTGTTTTTATACCTTCAGGCCCCTGGGAGATGACCTCTGGGCCAGCAATAGGATTTTTGAAAAGAAATTTGTGAGAGTCAGGAACTCTGTAGTACCTGTCTGGTTTCCTAGGAGCAGGAGGTAAAGTATCAGGAGTTAGGCTGGATTCCATAAAGACATCATCCACAACATCCAGAAAGTACAGTTGTGTACACCTACCATAAATGTAGATGTTCCAGTGTATTCACTGTTGCAGTCATCACATATGGGTTATCTGCTTGCAGTAGCCCTTAGTCGGCCTGATTATCAAAGTCTTGGGTCCTGCGTTAGTTGCTGTCTCATCTCCCATGACATCAGGTAGTCAGAGGTATAAAGCATGCAGCATACATCAGTTTTTCTTGCCCCAGATGTCAGGTGCCCCCTAATGGGAAGCAATTAAATATATATATATATATATAAGGTTATACCTCCAACAAAAAAGCAAATACACCAAAAAGCTTTTATGCATAGTAAAAAGGAATAGAGGTATAGCCAAAAGAAGTCAGGAGGCTGGAGGGAGGGTAACCAGGACTGCAACAGTGAGTACACTCTAACATCTACATTTTATGGTAAGTGCACAACTGTACTATGTTCTGTGTTTCACTGTTGCAGTCATCACATTTGGGTAGATTCCCAAAGCTAAGGATGGTAGGAGGAATTTAGATAGCATTAGGACCAGCTATAAGGCCCTGCAAGACTGCAATGGCAAAACCAGCTCTGGATTTAGAGAAAATTGGTAAATGGTAATGCTTGGTGAAATTATGTACAGAACTCCAGGTAGCAGCTTCTAGGATGTCCCTGGTAGGGACACCATTGAGAAAGGCTGTAGGGGTAGATGCAGCCCTGGATGATTGTGGTCTTATCCCCTGTGGGATAGGTTTTCCATGGTGCTTATAGCAGAAATGAATGAAATGGCCTATCCATTTAGAAATGGTTTGCTTTGAAATGGCCTTCCACTCTGCCCATGCAGCAATTGCCAGCAGCAGCTGTTCAAATTTCCTGAGAGGTTTAGTCCTGTCCAAGTAAAATCTAAGCTGTCTGTGCACATCTAAGGAGTGCAGTATCTGCTCCCCTTTGTTCTGTGGATTAGAAAAGAAGGCTGGCAAATGAATGGACTGATTAAGAGCCACACCGGATACTACCTTGGGCATGAAGGAGGGATTGGTCCTGAGGGACACCCTGCCCGCATGAAAGATGATAAAAGGCTGCACTGCCATAAGGGCCTGTAATTCAGACACCCTTCTTGCTGAAGTGATGGCTAAAAGGAAGGTTGTCTTCCAAGAAAGGAATTTGAAGTCTGCATTTGCAGCTGGCTTAAAAGGAGGTAACAGCAAGTTTTGCCAATACAAAGTTAAGGTCCCAGGCTGGAGTAGGGGCTCTCCTGGGTGGTCTTAAGTTTTTGGCCCTCTCTGAGGAACTGCTTAAGCAGTGGATGAGAGAAGAGGGGTGGGTTCTGTGTTGTAATGAGCTGAAATGGCTGAGGCATGAATTTTGATGGAGGAAAAAGGCAGGCCCTTGTGAAGCATCTCAGTTAAGTATTGAAGAATCGGAGGTAAATTGGGCGCTGCTGTGCTCATCCCCTGAGTTTGGTTCCAGGCACAGAATCTTTTCCATTTTTCAGCATAAGATTTTCTAATACTAGGCCTCCTTGCCTCCATAATGACATCCAACACTTGTTCACTGAGGGCTGGTAACGGAGAGATCAGGTAATCAGCCAGGCTGCCAGGTTCAGGGTTTGAATCTGAGGGTGCAGAATCTGGCCCTTCTGCTGGGACAGCTAGGTAAGGGTCTGAGGCAGGTGCCAGCAGTGACACTGCGCAAGAGGGGGTACCAGTGTTGGCATGGCCAGTCTGGTACAATCAGTATTGCCCTTGGTTTGTCCTGTTTGATCTTTAGTAGTACCTTAGAGAGGAGAGGCAGAGGAGGAAAGGCATAAACTGATAGATTTTTCTAGGTGAAGGACAGGGCATCCACTTTCCAAGCTTGTTTGTGGGGAGTCCTTGTGCAGAATTTGTCCAATTGGTAATTCTGGGAGGAGGCAAAAGTACAGTTTTGTACCTACCATAAATGTAGATGTTCGAGGATCCACATTGCTGCAGTCCTAACACTTGGGTAGTCCGCTGTCCCAGTCGGCCCGAATACCAAAGTATATGGCTGACGTCGGTCAAGGCGCATTAGTCTGACGCCAGGACGTCAGGGTACAAATGCGCATGACCGACGTCATATCCTCAGTCTTTTCTTGCCCCAGATGTCAGAAGACCCTAAAAAGATAAGGCCAAAACCAAAAAACACCAAAAATATGTACAATATATACAAATTTACAAGAGTATAACCTCACCCACACAACCACCCCTAAACACAGAGGGGAAGGAGGGAGGGTAAATTGGACTGCAGCAATGTGGATCCTCGAACATCTACATTTATGGTAGGTACAAAACTGTACTATGTTCTTCAGTCCACATTGCTGCAGTCCTAACACTTGGGTAGAATCCCAAAGCAGAGGTAAGGGAGGCTGGCAAATCATAAAGAAGCAGGAGCTGTCAACATGCCTTGCAAAATAGCTGTGGCAAAACCAGCCCTAGATTTAGAGTAGAGAGGAAGGTGGTAATGCTTAGAGAAAGTATGCACTGAACTCCAAGTAGCTGTCTCCAAAATATCCTTAGTTGCCACCCCCCTTAGAAATGCTGTTGAAGTGGCAGTAGCCCTAGTGGAATGAGGCCTAATCCCAGCTGGAATCTCCTTGCCATGATGGGAATAACAAAATGCAATGCAAAACCCAATCCACTTTGAAATAGTTTGTTTTGACACAGGCTTGCCCTGAGAACTCAAAGCAAAAGAAACAAACAACTGCTGAGACTGCCTAAAATCCTTAGTCCTGCTTAAATAATAACGCAACTGCCTGTGTACATCTAAAGTGTGCAAAATCTTTTCGCCCTTATTTTGGGGATCTGCATAGAAAGTAGGCAAATGAATAGTTTGGTTTAAAGCCACACTAGAAACCACCTTAGGCATAAAGGAAGGATTAGTACGTAATGATACCCTATCCTTATGGAAAATCAAAAAAGGGTCTACCGCCATAAGGGCCTGCAATTCAGAAACCCTTCTTGCAGAAGTAATGGCCAACAAAAAAGCAGTCTTCCATGACAAGTATTTCAATTCAGCAGTAGCCGCAGGCTCAGAAGGTTGTAGAGTAAGTTTCTCCAACACAAAATTGAGATCCCAAGCAGGAGTAGGAGCTCTACGTGGGGGTCTTATATTCTTTGCCCTCTAAGAAATTGCTTGAACAAAGGATGCGAAAACAATGGTGGGTCACAATCATAGTGAGCTGAAATTGCTGCAGCATGAATCTTAATGGAAGAGAAAGACAAACCTTTGTCCAATAACTCAGTAAGATATTGAAGAGCCACACTCAAATTAGGCTCAGAAATCTCCAAATTCTTTGCTGCACTCCAAAATAAAAATCTCTTCCATTTTTCTGCGTACACTTTCCTTGTACTAGGTCTTCTGGCTTCCATAATCACATTTAAAACTTGTTGAGGAAGTTGAGACCTGCTGTGTTTCAAAACAGAATATGCCAGGCTGTTAGATGAAGAGAGTGAAGCTTGACATTGAGCAGATGACCGTCCCTCTGAGACAACAGGTGCGGAATCAAAGGTAAAGGCCATGGAGGCTTCCTTACCAGACTCCTCAGTAATGGGTACCAGTGTTGCCGAGGCCAATGTGGAGCTATTAAAATCATCCTTGGCTTGTCTTGTCTGACCTTTAGGAGCACCTTTGGGAGAAGAGGCAGAGGTGGAAAGGCATACACATGAAGATTTTTCCAACTGAAAGAAAGAGCATCCACTTTCCAAGCTGTGTGATGAAACCTCTTTGTGCAAAACTTTGGCAGCTGGTGGTTTAGTGGAGAAGCGAACAGATCTATGTCTGGAGTTCCCCATGACACTGTCAATTTCGAAATACATGAAGATCCAGTTTCCACTCGTGGGGATCCATGATTTGTCTGCTTAACACATCTGCTAAGGAGTTCTGTGCTCCCGGCAGAAACCTTGCCTGAAGAGTCAGTTGCAAGCTGAGCGCAGTCTCCCATAAAATCATTGCTTGCCTGCATAACGGGTAAGAATGTGTTCCCCCTTGTTTGTTGATGTACCACATGACAGTTGTGTTGTCTGTTAGAATCAACACCTGCCCTGGAAGAAGTAACTCCTTGAAAGCCATTAATGCAAACTGGACTGCTAACATCTCCTTCATGTTGATATGTAGATGCTGTAGTCTGGCAGGCCACTTGTCTTGTATCCACTTTCCATTTAGATGAGCTCCCCAAGCAATGTCTGAGGCATCTGTCGTTAGAATCTGACTCGCCTCTGGCCAGGTCACAGAGAGTCCCTTGTTTAGGTGACATTCCTGAGCCCACCACAAAAATTCCCTTTGAATGCAAGGTATTATTTGAATGACAGTGTCCAAATCCTGGCAGTGCTGTGTCCATACATTTTTGAGATACCATTGCAGCTTCCTCATATGCAGTTTGGCATTGGGAAGCACCAGAATACAAGATGCCATGAACCCTAAGGCTTGAAGGACTGTCCTTGCAGTCAGCCCGGACTGAAGTGATAGTTGATGGAAGTAAATGGAAAGATTCTTTTGTTTGTCCGGGGTTAAAAAGGCCATCTGGGCTGCTGTATTCAGTCTCACACCCAGAAAGCACATGTCTTGAGAGGGTACTAGACTGGACTTTATTTCGTTCACAGAATACCCTAGGCATCTTAGCACTGCTATCACATATTCCAAATGCTGTAAAAGGTCTTCCTTTTCTTGAGCCAGAATCAGGCAGTCATCCAAGTAAGGATAGATTTGTATTCCTTTTAGCCTGAAGTAAGCTATCACTGGAGCCAGAACCTTTGTGAATACTCTGGGCAGTAGATAAGCCAAAGGGCAATGCAGAGAACTGATAATGGGAATTCCCAGCTCGAAACGCAGATACTTCCTGCAACTTAGTCTGATAGGCACATGAAGGTAAGCCTCCTTGAGATCTAAAGTTACCATCCAGTGATCTTTTCCCAGCAGAGGTAAAAGCTGTTGTAACGTCAACATTTTGAACTTGGGAATGTCCAGATAAGTGTTGAGGATAGATAAATCCAAAATTGGTCTCCACGTGTTCCCCTTCTTTGGTACTAGGAACAGGCGAGAATAAAATCCTAGGCCCCTTTCTGGCACAGGAACCGGCTGAATGGCCCCTATTTGGAGTAACAGAGAAATTTGCTTGTGAGCCTCTTTTCTTTGTAGAGGAGGAATGTCTGGCATGCCTTTGAAAGGAGGCAAGGTATGGAAATAAAACCTGTAACCGTGGTGAATGATATCCAATATCCATCTGTCTTGGGTAATTAAATCCCAATTTTCTTTGAAAAGAGCCAGCCTTCCTCCCAAAGGTGCTGCCAGACGCGAATGTACTGGCAGCTGAAAAGGCAGGTCATTGGGTCTGTTTACGAAAGGACTGACCCCTGCCCTCACCAGAAGACTGAGCAGGTGAACTCCCTGTTCTAGGCCTAAAAGAACCTTGAGCTCTGCCCCTACCACGTCTAGACCTACCCCTAGACTGGGAATCATAAGCAGGATATGTCCATCCCTTAGCAGGCCAATTTCTACTAAACTTCGGAGGCTGAACCTGCAAAAAATCTTTAACAGTCTGCATAGACTTAGCCTTGTCCTCCATTTTCTTTAAAACTGCTTCCACAGGCGAACCAAACAACACGTCAGACTGTAATGGAGCATCCAAAATCCTTGTCTTAACATGCTCAGCTAAATTCTGATCCCTCAACCAGGCGTGCCTACGAAGAACAGAACCAGTGGCAGCCACCCTCGAGGAGGCCTGCACAGCATCAAAACCACATTGCAAGGAATGCTTACCCACCTGTTCAGACACATGAACTAAATCCTGCAACTCTTTACACTCAATACCTTCCGCCAGAGCATCCACCTTAGACTTCAATTGTGAAAGGAGATAAATTTTGATATTTTAACATGTGAAACTGGCAATTCAACGCCCTCATGGCTAAAGTGGAAGAAGTATACACTTTCTTTCCCCATCTATCCAAAGCCCTTGCCTCTTTATCAGGAGGAACAGGATTTTTAACAACAGAAGCCTTAACACCTTTAGGCCCCTGAGAAACAGTTTCCGGGTCTGCCCTAGGACTCTTAAAAAGATACTTATGAGCTTCAGGCACCCTATAGTACCTATCTGGTTTAACTGGGGCAGGAGGCAAAGAATCAGGGTTCAGGGAAGCCTCTGCAAAACATCTTCCACCACATCCAGAACAGGAGGAATAGCTAAAGGCCTATGCTGGGGTAAAACAAAATTCCCTAAGCCTCTTCCTGGAATCAGAGAAATCTTGACCTTCCCATTTAAAATGCTCCCTCATGGAATGAAGAGTCTCTGAAAAGAAAAATCCTCAGGAGGAGAAGCTGAAGGAGTAGAATCATCCACATCAGAATCAGAATAAGGAGGATACTCCTGCAAGTCTTCAGCCAAGACTCAGAAGCCTGCGAACACTGCTCAAAACTCTCAAGCTCAGGTTCCACCCTAGGCCTCTTATCAGGAGGGGGCATAGAACCTCTAATCATAGTAATCAAATCTTCTGCCATTTTAAGCATATGTTTCTTAGGCAAAGATCCTGAAGAGCTAGGAGAAACCCCCACTGAAGTTAAACCTGGCCTGCCTCTCAAAGAAGCCTTGGAAACAGAAGGGGAGGCTCTAACCACCTTAGGAAGAGAGGGAAGAACAGCCACCTGAGAAGCCCCTTCAGCCTGGCCTACCTCCTGAGAGGACACATCCTGTAACAGTAAAGTCTCTCCCTGAGACTCCAAAGAAACTCCTGGCAGAACCTCCGGCTCCACTGAGCCTTCTAAAGAACCGACATCCGGGACTGACGGTTCTTCCAACCTAGGCTTTGCTGCTTTGTCCTTGCACTTTTTGGACGAAGCGGGCGTCGGAGCATCCGACGGCATTTTATAATTACAACGCTTCCCAAAAACTAACCTGGCACAGTCTAACCTTCTCTTTATAGTGCGTTTGTTAAATCTAGCACAAGAGCGACATCCAACAACGTCGTGCTCAGGCCCTAAACAAGGTATACACAAGGTATGGTAATCCCTATGAGGTATCTGTTTCCCACAAGAAATACAGTTATTCACTTTTTCTGACATCTGGTTAAATACTGAGGCAAGAAAAAAACAAAATATTCCCCAACGGGGTACTTAGCCAACTTTGATTCGGTCTGAAACTCCGACTTCAGAAAATTTCAGAACGCCAACCTGCACTCGCAAAACTGCTTCTGCATCGGACCATGCGGCAAAAAAGACTGAGGATATGACGTCGGTCATGCGCATTTGTACCCTGACGCCCTGACGTCAGACTAATGCGCCTTGACCGACGTCAGCCATATACTTTGGTATTCGGGCCGACTGGGACAGCGGACTACCCAAGTGTTAGGACTGCAGCAATGTGGAATGAAGAACATCATGTCTATCTCTGGGCTCCCCCATTTGTTTATCAACATGTTGAATGTTTTTGGTTCCAGTTTCCACTCGTGAGTCCATTAGATTTCTGATTTAATCATCTGCCAGTGTATTTAGCTTTCCTGGCAGGAACTGAGCATGTAGGTGCACACATGGTAGCTCAAGGCTGTCTTCCACAGAGCCATGGCTAGTCTGCAGAGAGGATATGAGTGGGTTCCCCCCTGCTTGTTTATGTACTGCATAACAGTGGTGTTTGTCTGTCTTTACCAATAACTGTCTTGGAAGAATGTGGTCCTTGAAGGCTGTCAGAGCATTTTGTACAGCTAACATTTCTTTTTGATGGATATGCAGGTGCATTTGTCTTGGGTTCCATTTGCCCTGACTGCACCTCCCTGCCAGGTGAGTCCCCCATGCATAGTCTGATGCGTCTGTTGTTAGGATTTGGGAGGCAGGGGGTGGAGTGAATGGCAGTCCCTTATTTTGGTGGCAGGCCTCTGCCCACCAAAGGAACGCCAACTGTAGGCAAGGTATGATAGGAATCATTGCTTCTAGATCCTGAGAATGTTGACACCATAGGCCTTTTAGATACCACTGTAGTTTCCTCATATACAGTCTTGCATATGGAATTAGGAGAATGCAGGAGGCCATGAACCCCAAGGCTTGCAGTATTTGTCTTGCAGATAGCAGGGTCTTTGTGGCCATTAGTTTGAAGTAAGCTGTCAAATGAAAAACCAAACAAAATTCACAGCAGCTTCCAAATAAAACTTGTAATCCACAAAATTAAGCAGCTTTTCAGGCAAAACAATAAAGCCCTGAGCAGGGCAAGCTTAGAAAATTGTGAAAAAAACCCACAGATGGCACAGCTCACTTCAGTTCATGTGTTCACATGTGCTGCTGTTTCTGTGGAATAAAGTGAACTGAAGTGTGCTGAGCCATCTGTGTTTTTTTTTCACAATTTTCTAAGCTTGCCCTGCTCAGGGCTTTATTGTTGTGCCTGAAAAGCTGCTTCGTTTTGTGGATTACAAGCTGTCAAATTAACATCTCTGGTGTGAGGAAAGCCATCTGGGAAGTTGTGTTCAAGCTTGCTCCCAGGAACACAATTTGTTGGCAGGGTACCAGATGTGATTTCTGTTTATGGTGTACCGCTGAGAAGTTAGCACTTTTTGTACAAACACCAGATGATTCAATAGTATTGTCCAGGCTTTCTGCCCAGGTATGGGTACATGTGAAAATTTATTTTCCTGCAAAATGCAATGAATGGAGCTAGGCACTTTGTGAATACCCTGGGCGCAGTAGATAAGCCAAAGGGCAGTGCTGAGAACTGAGAGTGCATGAAGCCTGCTTTGAAGCATAGGTATCTTCTGCAAGATTCCCTGATTGGGATGCGCAGGTAGGCTTCTTTTAAATCCAGTGTTGCCAACCCGGCATCCTTGCCTAGCATAGGAAGCAACTGGTGAAGAGTTAGCATCTTGAATTTTGGGATCACCAAAAAAGTGTTTAGGATAGAGAGATCCAGGATAGGATGCCAGGAGTTGTCTTTTCTGGGCACCAGAAAAAGTCTTGAGTAGAAACCTTGCCCCTTTTCCTCTTCTGGGACAGTTTGAATAGCCCTTATACTTAAGAGAACTTGCTTTTGAGCCTCTGCCCACTGATTTAGGGGTAGATCTGGCCAACCGTATAGGGTTGGTAGTGTGTGGAAGTGGAATCTGTATCCTTGGGAAACTATTTTTAAAACCCATTTGTCCTGGGTAATGAGTTCCCATTTTTTTTTTGCCTGCAGAGCAGTATTTACCCCTATAGGAGCAGTCAGTTGAGAAGGGCTTGGAAGTTTTAAAGTTAAGTAATTGAGACAGTTTTCCATAAGGGGGGGTCTTACTACTCCCTGCTTTGGAAGTGGGAGTCCCCCACTGCTTAGTCCTGTGCGCATCTTGGGATTGAAGCCAGAGTCTTCTGCTGGTTCTCGGTTTAGACTGAGAAAGCCTGGAAGAGGCAGGAAATGGCCAATGCCTACTAAATCTTGGAGGCTGCACTTGCAGGAAATCTTTAACAGTTTGCATAGATTTAGCTTTTTCCTCCATCTTTTTTAAGTACTTCTGCTTTGTTGCCAAACAGGAGGTCCTGGTTTAAGGGAGCATCCAACAATTTAGCTTTAACATGATCTGGCAAAGATGCTCCTTAAGCCAAGCATGCCTTCTAAGTACAGACCCAGTAACAGCAGCCCTGCAAGATGCCTCTAGTGAATCAAAATCACATTGCAAAGTATGGTTTCCAACTTGTTCAGCAGAATGCATTAAATCATGTAAATCCTTATTTTCAGCGCAGTCAGGAATCAACATCTTTTTCTGTTTAAGCAATCCAATAATATGCTGCTGATACTTTAACATATGAAATTGGCAACTTAAAGCCCTAATGGCCAAGGATGCAGAAGTGTATAACTTCTTACCCCATCTATCCAGTGTCCTGGAATCTCTATCAGAGGGGGTAGGATTTTTGGCAGTAGTAGCCTTTATACTCTTGGGTCCCTGTGAAATGGTCTCAGGAACCATAGTAGGATTTTTAAAAAGGAACTTGTGAGTCAGGAACCCTGTAATATCCATCTGGTTTTCTGGGAGCAGGAGGCAAAGAGTCCGGGGCCAAGCTAGACTCCGTAAAGGCATCATCAACAATGTCCAGTACAGGGGGGATAGCTAAAGGCCTGTGTTGGGGCAGGAGTAAGATATCCCTAAGCCTCTTTTTAGAATCAGAGTAATCCTGGCTTTCCCAGCGAAAATGCTCCCTAAGAGTATGCAAGGTTTCACCAAAAGAGAAATCCTCTGGAGGGGAAGCAGAGGAAATAGAGTCCTCTGCATCAGAATCCTCATAGGTAGATAAGGGTAAATCTTGGTCATCAGAAGAAACAGAAATTTCAGAATTCTGATCAGAAGAATCATAACCAAATTCAGTCCTAGGTCTCAGAGGGAGAAGGTTGGCTTCCCCTGATTAAAGTAATAAGGTCTTCAGCCATTCTTGTTTTTTAGGCATAGATGCCTGATCATGCGGTCTGGGCGTCAGTTTTCTAAGCATGGATTGAGTTTTAGGCCTTGAAGAAGAAGATGGAGTCAGTTTAATATGCAAGTCAGTAGGCCTGAATACATCCTCAGAAGCCGGTGCCTGCACAGCGGCTCCGGACCCATCCAAGGTAGACACATCCGCAGGTTCCACAGTTGAAGCATCTCATGGCATACTGGACTCCAAATGGGTCTCAGTAGAGGCCTGCGAATCTGAAGTACCGGGTATCAGGGGCTGCGAAAGTGCCTCACTGAGTACCAGTGAACTGGCGACTAGCTTAGGAGAAGCATCGTCGGCAGCTTTGGACCTAGGTGGCCTGTCTCTGTCTATCTTTGCATTTGTTCGGAATGTCAGTAGTCGGGTGGCTTACCGAAGCCATATCTGGATAATTGAACAGAGTACCAAAATATTTAGAAGCGTAAATATACCGACAACGAATAGTTTGTTATTTAAATAAGGCACAAAACCAACAGTGAAGTACGTCGTGGTCAGGGCCTAGGCAAGGAATACAGTACGAATGAAAATCTTTATGAAGTATTTGCTTTCCACAATAAATACAATTATTGACTTTTACTGACATTGGTTTAGAGCAAGAAAAAGTTTCCCCAATAGGTACTTAGCTTTAGTTGAAGACTTCGAATCTGAAACTCGAAAATGAAAATTTCAGAAGTCAGCCGACCGGCACTTGCGAACTGCTTCTGCTTCGGGCACCGCACGGGCAAGAAAGACTGATATAATGGTGTCGGCTGCATGCTTTATACCCCTTCTACATGACGCCATGGAAGATGAGACAGCAACCAACGCAGGATCCAAGACTTTGATAATCAGACTGACTGAGGGCTACTGCAAGCAGATAACCCAAATGTGATGACTGCAACAGTGAAACACGAAGAACATCTGGAGGTATTGTTAAAGGTCTATGTTGTGGCAAATCTAAAAATTCTCTGAGTCTATTTTTGGACTGAGGATAGTCTTGGCATTCCCAGTGGAAATGCTCTATTAAAGTACGCATGGTTTCACCAAATGAAAATTCCTCCGGAGGTGAAGCAGAGGGAGTGGATTCCTCTGCATCTGAATCCTCATAAGCAGATAAAGGCATGTCTTCATATTCAGAAACCTCAGAGTCATCGGACTCTTGGTTTGTTAAAGCTGCTGGGGACAGGTCTCTCTCTTAGCATGAGACGGCTGGCATCCCCTAATCAGCATAATCAGGTCTTCAGCCATTTTAAGCATTTGAAGTTGTGGCAAGGAAGCAGGTGCTTGAGATTGGGTTGTCGGTTTTGTAGGCATAGCTCATACACTGGCCTTAGAAACTTGGTAGTTTTTAGACAGAACTGAAGACGTGAAAGTCATTCTCAGTTTGTGACGAAAATCTGTAGTGTGAAGAACTTCCTTGGAAGCTGGTGGCTGCACAGCAGCTCCAGACCCATCCAAGGTAGAGACATCGGCAGGTTCCATAGTCAAAGAAGAGTCTTGCTGCATACTGGATTCCGAACGGATCTCTGTAGTGGCCTGCAAATCCATCTAAGCGGGCATCAGGGGCTATGAAAGCACCTCAATGAGTACCAGATAACTGGCGACTACCTTAACAGAAGTGTCGTCGGCAGTTTTGGACCTGTGCAGTCCATCTTTATGTTTTTTCAAAGATCGGTAGTTGGATGGCTTATCGAAGCCATTTCGGAATACGGAGATCGAGAGCGAAAGTATTTAGCAACAATAAAGGCCCAATGACGAATAGTTCGGGCATTGAACAAAGCACAAAACTGACAGAGAGGTACGTAATTGTCTGGGCCTAAACAGTTGACGCAGTAAAAATGGAAATCTCGGTGTGGTATTTCTTTTCCACAGGCAAGACAATTGTTAACTTTTTCTGACATCGGATAGAGCAAGAAAAAAGGATTCCCAATGGGGTACTTACCTTTAGAAGACTTCAGGATGACTCAATTCGGAAACGAAAACTCAGGTAGAGTCCAACTGGCACTCGTGTGAACTGCTTCTGCTTTGGGCTCCTCGGCAAGAAAGACTGATGTAATGGCGTTGGCTGCCTGCTTTTATACCCCTGACGACCTGACGTCAGTCCTGGAGCGACAACAACTGATGCAGAAATACTAAGTCTCTGGTATTCCGACTGACTGAGGGCTACCTGCAGTCAGATAACCCAAGTTTGAGGACTGCAACAGTGAAACATGAAGAACATCTAGTCTTAGCTCCTTTAGGTCCCTGTGTAATGACCGCCAGGTCTGCAGCAGGAATTCTGTACAGGTATTTGTGAGAATCTGGTATTCTGAAATACCTGTCAGGTTTACTGGGAGCAGGTGGGAGGGGGTCAGGGGCTAAGCTGGATTCAAGGAAAACATCATCCATCACTTCTAAGATGGGGGGGTGGCCAGGGGTCTGTGCTGGGGCAGGTCTAGAAACTCTCAGTCTCTTCTTAGACTGAGGGAAGTCCAGGGATTACCAGTGGAAATGTTCCCTGAGGGTGTGAAGGGTTTCCCAAAGGAAAGGTCTTTTGGTGGGGAAGCAGAAGGAATGGATTCCTCTGCATTTGAATCCTCATAAGCAGTCAGAGGTTGTTGTTCCCCTTCAAAAATCTGAATAATCAGATTCCTCAGAATCCTGCTCTGTCATTATTTCAGGAGAAAGGTGCCTTTTCCTTTTAGAAGTTGTGGCCCAACTACCCCTGATAAGGGTGATATGATCCTCCACCATCTTAAGCATTTGGGCTTGGGATGGTGAAGCAGGAGTAAAGATAGTGGCTAGAGGTAGATTTTCTAGGAGTGGCCTAGCTTCTAGGCCTAAGAGTATCTATAGGTCTAAGGGAAATGGTAGTCGATGAGAAAATGTTGTTTTTTGTCTAAAAATCGGTAGTGCAAAAGGCCTCCTTGGAAGCTGGTGCCTGCGTCACAGCTCTGGACCCGACAGAGGCAGAGACAACCAAAGACTTGGAAGACGAAGAAGATTTCTGCGGCATACTCCAAAAGGGTCTCGGTAGAGGCCTGCGTAGATACCATATCAAGCATCAGGGGCTGCAAAAGCTCCTCACTGAATTTTGGAGAACTGACAACCTACTTAGTGGTAGCATCATCCGAAGGCTTAGAATTGTGTGGTCTATCTTTATCTCTATGTTTTTTCGGAATGTCTATGGATTGTTGGCGGATGGACGCCATTTCGCAATGCGTAGATGGAAGACGAAAATACCCGTCTACAATAAGAGATCTATGACAAATGGTTCTCGCATTAGAGGGCACAAAAACAACGAGGAACATCTTGGCCTGGGCCTAAACAAGTGACGCAGTATGAATGGAAGTCTGTGTGGGATCTGCTTTCCACAGGAGAGACAATAGTTAATTTTTTTGGACATCGGTTAGTGCAAGAAAAAAGGATCCCCGACGAGGTACTTGGCTTTAGACATTTTCAGCTGAAATTCGAGCTCTGGTAGCAGCCGACAGGCACATTTGTGAACTGCTCCTGTTATGGGTTCCACGACAAGAAAGACTGATGTAATGGCGTTGGCTGCATTGCTTTATAGCACCAACTACCTGACGTCAGTCAACAAGCGACAGCAGCAGATGCAGAAAAAGAAGGACTCTGTTATTCGGGCCGGCCGAGGGCTACCATAGCAAGGATAACCCACAGGTGATGACTGCAACAATGAAACACGAAGAACATCTGATACCAACCAGAATCCGAGAATGAATAAGAGTGGAGAATGATCTTATTGTAAAGTTACTTGTGGGTGAGCAATATATTAACACAGTCACCTAGGGTTTTAGGTTGGTTCAACTGAGACTTCAGGGGTGGTGTATGCAGCTTTATGCCAGTCACGTCCCTGGTTTTACATAGGCAAGACTGAGTGAAAACTTAGGGTTTATGAACATCGGTACGAAAGAAAGAAAAAAAATATTGCTTTGTCTAAACATATTCAGGAATACCCGGGACATGAATTGAGGTTTACAATAGGAGAAAACCCCAAACTGGAGAGGGAGGCTCTGGTCTCTAACTCTAGAGAAGAGTGCGCTCTACTGGCAGTTGGGACTTAATGCTGGCAGCTTGCTAGGCTTAGATGAACAAACCTCAAATGCCTGCCTTTTGAAGTTAAACACACTTTCTAGGCAGATTGTATTTATGAACTGGTATTTAGAATGTTATTGAAATGCACACATTTTTTGTTTTATTTTTAAAGTATTTTAACTAAAAGAGTATAGGGCTCAAATTTTGTGATTTTGGATGGGGGCCTGACTATCATGTGACTTGTTCAGTGAAAGTTCTATAAAATCTTTCACTGTTGTGCAATTTTTTTAGTTTTAGTCTATGCTTGGAATTTGTCAGCTTCTCTAAGATTAAGATTCCAAGGAAAGGCCATCAGTTTTCTTGGAGGGCTGTTATGCAAAATCCCTTTCAAAAACATCTTGACAAGAGACTGCATTGAAAGAGTATCATCCGTGGGCAGGCCTGCTGAAATGGCAGATAAATGAACCATGACGGAAGAAAGGCCATAGAACACTAACACAACTACTGCAAAACCAGAGAACTAGGCCTGAAGGGGTGCTGGTTATGTTGGCATCAACTAGAAAACCTTATCCATTGCTAGTAAAGGATCTTCTAGTGGCAGGCCTTCTTGCCTCCATTAATATCTGCTGCACGCCATCGGAAAACAGATGCCTAAAAGGAATTAATACCCTATCATCCAGGCATTCAATTGAAGATGTCAGGGTGTATCAAACACCTCTGTTCTTGTGAGTATTGGATGTCTTGAGTAAGCTTGCAGTAATTGCCCCTGGCCTTTTTCAAAAGGCAGAAGCACAGCTGCCTGGACCAGAAGGGAGTCACTGTAATGATCTTGTGGGATTCTGAATTATCAGAAGTACCCTGCACATTAGTGGACAAGGTGGAAAAGTATACAGGAACATTCCTGTCCAAGGAAAATAAAAGGAAACAGTCTTCCAGGTCTTTTTACTTGGAGTCCTGCAACAAAATCTTGACAGTTGATTGTTCAGAGAGGAAGCACCTACTTGAGGACTTGACCACCCCCAAGTCTAGCTTCCATTCATGAATGTTTGCCCTGGTCCTCAGCTTGCCTGCCATACAATTTCCTCTGACTGCATGTAGGATGCCTGCAGTGTGCGCCATGAAGTTATATGCCAAGCTAACATGGTTAGTCCAACAAAGGGGGTATGACCTGATTTCCCCCACTTGCTTGATGTACCACAATTGTGGCACTGTATGAAATAATTTGCAGTCCCAGTAAAGTACAGTTGTGTACACTTACCATAAATGTAGATGTTCGAGTGTATTCACTGTTGCAGTCATCACATTTGGGTTATCTGCATGCAGGTAGCCCTCAGCCGGCCTAAATACCAGTCTTTAGATTTCTGCGTCAGATGCTGTCGCTTCTTCCATGATGTCAGGTCGTCAGGGGTATAAAACATGCAGCAGATGCCATTACATCAGTTTTTCTTGCCCCAGATGTCAGGTGCTCCCACAATGGGAAGCAATTAATTGTATGGAACACCATCATCAAAAAGCAAATACACATGATATAATATATACCAGACAAAAAGGAAAGGTAGAGCCAAGAGAAGTCAAGGGGTTGGAGGGAAAGTAACCAGGACTGCAACAGTGAATACACTCGAACATCTACATTTATGGTAAGTGTACCCAACTGTACTACATTCTAAGTGTTTCACTGTTGCAGTCATCACATTTGGGTTGATTCCTAAAGCTAAGGAAGGGTGGAGGCAGTTAAAGAGCATTGGGGCTAGCAATCAGGCCTTGTAAGACTGCTGTGGCAAATCCAGCTCTGGATTTAGAAAAGATAGGCAGATGGTAATGCTTGGTGAAAGTATGTACAGAGTCCCAGGTGGCACCTTCCAGGATGTTCCTGGTAGGGACTCCCCTAAGAAATACTGTAGGGGTAGATGCAGCCATGGTGCAGTGTGATCTTATCCCCTGTGGGATTGGTTTTCCATGGCGCTTGTAGCAGAAATGGATGCAATGGGCTATCCATTTGGGAATGGTTTGCTTTGAAATGGCCTTCCTCTCTTCCGCAAAACTAACCAGCAGCTGGTCAGACTTTTGGAGAGGCTTAGTTCTGTCCAAGTTGAATCTAAGCTGCCTGTGCACATCCAAATAATGCAGTATCCTTTAACCCTTATTTTGAGGATTAGGGAAAAAGGAAAGCAAATGAATGGACTGGTTTAGAACCACACTAGACATCACCTTGGGCATAAAGGATGAATTAGTTCTGAGGGAAACCCTGTCTGCATGGAAGATAATGAAGGGTTCCACTGACATGAGGGCCTGCAGTTGACACTCTTCTTGCTGAAGTGATGGCTTTTTCCAGGAAAGGAATTTCAGTTCTGCTGTAGCAGATGGTTCAAAGGGGGGAAGAGAGTCAGTTTTTCCAATACAAAGTTAAGGTCACAGGCTGGAGTGAGAGCTCTCCTGGGGGCCTTAAAATTTTGGCCCCTCTAAGGAATTGTTTTAGTAGGGGATGAGAGAAAAGGGGTGGCTCAGTATTATAATGAGCTTAAATGGTAGAGGCATGAATCTTAATTGAAGAGAAAGATAGGCCCTTGTGCAGCAGTTCTGTTAAATCATCTAGAATATGGGTTAAGCTGTGCACCGTTGTGCCCCTCTCCTGAGCCTGGCTTCAGGAACAGTATCCTTTTCAAACAGGATTTTCTAGTACTAGGTCTCCTTGCCTCAAGAATGACATTCAGCACCTGCTTGCTGAGGGTTGCTAGGGGTGAGCTCAGGAAATAAGCAAGGCTGCAACGTTCAGGGTTTGAAGCTGAGGGTGCAAAATCCGGCCTGCCTGCTGGGACAGCAGGGAGGGGGTCTGCGGCAGGTGCCATGGTTGTAGCTCTGTCAGACTGTGCAAAAAACTACTATCCACTCTGCTACAGGCCCCATGAGGAGCTTAGTGTCCCTCCAACCTAACACTACTCTTAAGTATTCAACTGCGGTACCATCCTTATCATTCGTATAAGAAAAGCGTAGTCCGGGTCTGAACTGTCTGCAAACAGCTAAAGTTAACTATGAACCTAACACCACTCAAGTATTCAACTGCAGTACCATCCTTATCATTCTTATAAGAAAAGCGTAGTCCGGGTCTGAACTGTCTGCAAACAGCTAAAGTTAACTTTGAGTATGTGTCTACCTGTTTGAGCCAATATTCATTTTCCCCTGGAGAGCACTCTGCTTTGGCTTGTATGCAGCCCCCCCAACCCCACACACACACACACACACACACACACACACACACACACACACACACTCATCTTCCACTTTCTCTCTTATTCCCTTCTGTTGGCAAATAGTATCCATAACTGATAAATACTGTGTTTGTTAATTTAAACTGAGACCACAGTAGCCTACTGATACAAGGTTATCCTGTTTTTCCACCTGAGAAATGGTTAAGAAATGACTTACAGTTTCAGAGCAGTCCTTGGTCAATTCTGATTGTTTCTTAAACACAAAGTTGTCTTTGCTTTGGCTCATTAGCAGCAGTACAAAAGAACTTCCTACTCACACCCTTGTTCTCCTCCTCCCCTGTTTATTACCTTAAGCCAATCCCAAAGTTAAGAAATATTACCTGTGGCAGGCACCATTTTTAAAACTACAACCACCCTTTAAACACCTCATGCTCGGCTCTGCCATAGAACTTATTAAAACTGCCTGAACTGGGGCACAGCTAACTGATAGTTTGTGGAAATACAGGGTACTCACCCATCTCCACATTCACTATTATATGTTCATTTATCAGTTTACTCCGTTACCTGATAGTTGCTCTTATGAGGGGGCTGGAAACAAACACGGTTTCTACCCGCTTTGCTCCCCACCCTGTCCCCTATTCCCTCCCACCACCAGTGGTCCTATTACACTCACAAACCCCTCCCATCTTTCTAATAGCCAACCACAGTGCTAAACCCAACACTATCTCCTTCATCTTCCCACTACTATCACTCCTCCTCAGCTAACATGTACAGGAATACCTTACCTATGCTCACTGCATGCACTCTCCTTGCATATCTTACATCCTACCAAAACTCCATCATTCCCCCACTCAACCGCTTCCACTGTACTACTACTCACACCACCACTCATGTCTCACCCTCACTCGGCTCCCCTCCCTCCAACTCAAGAACCATCCCTATGCACCCCCTGCATATTCTACCAACTATATTACTCAAATATAAAGCATCCCTACAACTTAACATAGTAACCCTCCAACTATACCTATTACCCACAGAGCACAATCATAAAGTTTCCCTAATAAACAAACACATTCAAAAAAGTACAGTTGTGTACCTACCATAAATGTAGATGTTTGAGTGTATTCACTGTTGCAGTCATTACACTTGGGTTATCCTGCTGGCAGGCTACCCGCAGTCGGCCTGAATTTCAAAGTCTTGGTCCGGCATCAGTTGCTGTCGCCTCTTCCCTGACGTCAGTGCGTCAGGGGTATAAAAGATGCAGCCGACACCATTTTCTTCTGTTTTTCTTTCACCAGATGTCAAGTGCCCCCAAAAAGGTAGGCTGAAAATTCTGCTTATAAAAAAGCATGCAGTAACATAATCACCTCCATCTAACAAGCAAATACACCACATAGGTTGTATAGAATAGAGAAGTATAGTTAAGTCCCAGCAATGGAAAGGGGGATGGAGGGAGAGTAACCTGGACTGCAACAGTGAATACACTCGAACATCTACATTTATGGTAGGTACACAACTGTACTATGTTCATCGTGTTTCACTGTTGCAGTCATTACACTTGGGTTGAATCCCAAAGTTGAGGCTGGGCCTAAATAGAATTAGGAGTGGCTATGAGGCCCTGCAGAACTGCAGTGGCAAAGCCTGATCTGGATTTAGAGTAAAGAGGTAAGTGGTAGTGCTTTGTAAAAGTGTGCACTGAAGTCCAAGTTGCAGCCTCTAAAATATCCTTGGTTTGTACTCCTCTGAGGAAGGCTGCTGAAGTAGTTGCTGCTCTGGTTGAATGTGGCCTAATGCCCTTAGGCACTGATTTGCCATGTTGTGAATAGCAGAAACAAATGCAGTGGCCTATCCATTTTGAAATAGTCCTTGTGATCCTGCAGCATATGCCACTAAAAGTTGCTCAGTCTTTCTGAAAGCTGTAGTTTTGTCCAAGTAGAAGCATAACTGTCTGTGTATGTCCAAAGAATGCAGAAGTCTCTCCCCTTTATTCTGTGGGTTTGGATAAAAGGTAGGCAAATGAATGGTTTGGTTGAGAGCCACACTGGACACTCCCCCTTAGGCATAAATGTTGGTTTTGTCCTTAGAGAAACCCTGTCCGGATGGAAAATAATAAAAGGTTCCACAGCCATTAATGCCTGCAACTCTGAGACTCTTCTTGCTGAAGTTCTTGCTAGGAGCAGAGCTGTTTTCCATGATAAGAATTTTATCTCAGCTGTATTGGCTGGCTCAAAAGGAGGCAGTGTGAGCTTTTCCAAGACAAAATTGAGGTCCCATGCAGGTATTGGTGCTCTCCTTGGAGGTCTTATGTTTTTGGCCCCTCTGAGGTACTGGCCTTAGCAGTGGATGTGAAAAAATAGGTGGGTCTGTATTGTAATGAGCTGAAATGACAGAGGCATGGATCTTAATTGATGAGAAGGATAGGCCTTTGTCCAGCATCTCAGTTGGGTATTGTAAAATCTGAGGAATATTTGGTACAAGCGTGTCAATTCCTTGTGCCTGGTTCCAAGCACAGAATCTCTTCCATTTTTCTGCATAAGATTTTCTGGTGCTGGGCCTCCTGGCCTCCAAAATAACATCCATAACCGCTTTAGAGAGAGATGTGTTCTGAATAGTTACATTATCCGCCATGCAGCCAGATTTAGGGTTCTGAGTTGGCTGTGCAGGATCTGATTGTTTTGTTGAGTCAGTAAATGAGGAATTTGAGGTAATGCCCAGGCTGGGCCTTGAGACTAGCTCTTTAGGATTGGGTACCAGTGCTGGCGTGGCCAATCTGGGGCAATCAGTATCATTTTTGGCTTCTCTTGTCTGACCTTTAGGAGTACCTTGGGGAGTAGAGGCAGTGGTGGAAAGGCATATACTGTAAGGGTTTTCCAGCTGAATGACAGTGCTTCCACTTTCCATGCTTGTTTGTGATAAGTCCTTGTGCAGAATCTCTGTAGTTGGCAGTTGTGAGGGGAGGCAAATAGATCTATGTCTGGGCATCCCCATCTCCTTATCATCATACTGAAGATTTGTGGATCTAGTTTCCACTCATGAGGATCCATGAGATTTCTGCTTCGTCTGCCAGAGCATTTGTCTTTCCTGGCAGGAATTGTGCTTGGAGGTGTACTTGATAAGTCAATGCTGTGCTCCACAAAATCATGGCTTGTCTGCAGGGGGGGGGGGGGGGGGTAAGAATGTGTGCCTCCCTGCTTGTTTATGTACCACATGACTGTAGTATTGTCCGTCTTTATCAGCAGTTGTCTCAGATGAAGTAGATCCTTGAAGGCTGTCAGAGCATTCTGTACAGCTAGCATCTCTTTTTGATTGATATGAAGATGCCTTTGGCTTGCGGGCCATGTGCCCTGAATACATCTTCCTGCCATGTGGGCCCCACAGGCATAATCTGATGCATCTGTTGTTGGTGTCTGCCTGGCTGTGGGTAAAGTGAATGGCTGTCCCTTGTTGTGGTGACAGGCCTGTGCCCACCATCGAAACTCCTGTTGCAGGCAGGGAATGAGAGTAATTAATGTTTCCAGGCTGTGGCAATGTTGAGTCCAAACACTTTTTAGATACCATTCTAGCTTCCTCATATGCAGTCTTGCATATGGAGTTAGCAGAATGCAGGATGCCATGAAGCCCAAAGCCTGCAGAATTTTTCTTGCAGATAACTGGGTCTTTGTTGCCATGCTTTCGAAGTAAGAAGTCAGTTGCCTTTGTTTGTCTGGCGTGAGATAAGCCATCTGGGCAGTTGTATTTAAGCTTGGACCCAGGAATATTATCTCTTGAGAGGGTACTAGTTTTGATTTCTTTTCATTTACTGTGTACCCTAGGCAAATTAGTAATCTTTTCACAAACACCAGATGCTTTAGTAGACTGTCTTTGTTTTCTGCTTGAATAAGGCAGTCGTCCAAGTAGGGTTATATTTGAATTCCTCTTTGTCTGCAAAATGCAATTACTGGTGCCAGGCATTTTGTGAAGACCCTGGGCGCAGTAGCAGTGCAGAGAATTGGTAGTGCATTGAGCCAGCTATGAATCTGAGGCATCTTCTGCAAGATTGTCTGATTTGGACATGCAGGTATGCCTCTTTGAGGTCCAAAGTTACAAGTCAAGCCTTCTTGCCCAGCATGGGCAGAAGCTGCTGCAGAGTCAACATTTTTAATTTTGGAAAGTCCAGAAAAGTGTTTAGAATAGACAGGTCCAGAATTGTTCTCCAGGCTTTCTCCTTTCTGGGTATTAAGAAAGGTCTCGAGTAAAATCCTTGTCCCTGCTGCTGTTGTGGTACTGGCTGAATGGCTCTCATGTCCATGAGAGATGAAACTTGCTTTTGTGCCTCTGCCCACTGACTGTGTAGCAGGTCTGGCATACCTTTTGCCTTTGGAAGGGTGTGAAAGTGGAACCTGTAGCCCTGTGAGACTATATTTAAGATCCATTTGTCCTAGGTGATCATGTGCCAATTTTGTGAAAAAAGTGCTAGCTTTCCCCCTAAGGGTGCTGCCAAAAGATAAGTGTTTGGCATTGGCAGAAGAAAGTCATTGGGACTGTTTTCTATATGGCTGTGATTATCTTCTCCGCTTTTGGAGGTAGTAGCACCCCATTGTTTGGGCTTGTATGAGCCCTGGTTTGTTGTCTGCCTCTAGGGCATCTGTATCTGCTTCTTTGTGGCCTGTCTGACACCGGAAAGGGACAGTTCCTGCTAAATCTGGGTGGTTGTACCTGTAAGAAATCCTTTACTGTCTGCATAGATTTCGCTTTATCCTCCATTTTCTTCAACACCTCTTCTGCCTTAACACCGAACAAAGTATCATGCTGTAATGGAGCATCCAATAATTTTGCTTTAACATGATCAGGCGGATTCTGTTCCTTTAACCAAGCATGCCTTCTAATAACAGAACCTGTAACAGCGGCCCTGCAAGAGGCCTCCAGTGAATCAAAACCACATTGCAAAGTATGCTTTCCCACTTGTTCAGCTGCATGCAATAAATCCTGCATTTCCTTGTTTTCAGAAAGTACAGTTTTGTACCTACCATAAATGTAGATGTTCGAGTGTCTTCACTGCTGCAGTCATTACACTTGGGTTATCCTGCCATCAGGTGGTCCCGCAGTCGGCCAGAGTTCCAAAGTCTTGGTCCGGCGTCGGTTGCTGTCGCCTCTTCCCTGACGTCAGTGCGCCAGGAGTATATAAGATGCAGCCGACGCCATTTTCTTCAGTTTTTCTTGCCCCAGATGTCAGGTGCCCCAAATAGGTAGGCAATATATATTGCTAAAAAAACATACAATAAAGGTAAAAACAAAACCTTCAGTTACCAGCAAATACACCACATAGGTAGTATAGGGTAGAAAGGCATAGAAAAGTCCCAGCTAATAAAGAGGGAATGGCAGGTGGGTAACCTGGACTGCAGCAGTGAAGACACTCGAACATCTACATTTATGGTAGGTACAAAACTGTACTATGTTCATCATGTTTCACTGCTGCAGTCATTACACTTGGGTTGAATCCCAAAGCTGAGTTAGGGTGGCTGGTTCTATAGAGGATTTGGGGTGGCTATGAGGCCCTGCAGCACTGCAGTGGCAAAGCCAGCTCTGGATCTAGAGTAAAGAGGCAAGTGATAATGTTTGGTAAAGGTGTGCACTGAACTCCAACTTGCAGTTTCCAAGATATCTTTGGTAGGTACTCCTCTAAGGTAGGCAGTTGAAGTGACTGTTTCCCTGGTGGAATGTGGCCTAATGTTACTAGGTACAGGTTTGCATGCTGTGTGTAGCAGAACCAGATACAGTGTCCTATCCACTTTAAAATGGTCTGCTTTGAAACAGCCTTTTCCTGTGATCCTGCAGCATATGCTACAAATAATTGCTGAGTTTTTCTAAAAGCTTTTGTTTTGTCCAAGTAGAAACGTAATTGTGTGTGTATGTCCAAGGAATGCAGAAGTCTCTCCCCTTTATTCTGGGGATTTGGATAAAAAGTTGGCAAGTGAATAGTTTGGTTGAGAGCCACACTGGATACCACCTTAGGCATAAATGAAGGGTTTGTTCTTAAAGAAACCCTGTCTTGGTGAAAAATGATGAAAGGCTCCACTGCCATTAGTGCCTATAACTCTGAGACTCTTCATGCTGAGGTTATTGCCAGAAGCAGAGCAGTTTTCCATGATACATATTTTAATTCTGCTGAATTGGCTGGCTCAAAAGGAGGTAAAGTTAGTTTTTCCAAGGCAAAATCGAGGTTCCAAGTTGGTGTTGGTGCTCTCCGGGGTGGTCTTATGTTTTTAGCCCCTCTGAGGTACTGTTTTAGCAATGGATGAGAAAAAATAGGAGGATCTGTGCTGTAATGAGCCAAGATGGCAGAGGCGTGGATCTTAATGGATGAGAAGGATAGTCCTTTGTCTAGCATCTCAGTTAAGTATTGTAAAATCTGAGGAATATTTGGGACAAGAGGGTCAAAGCTTTGTGCCTGGTTCCAGGCACAGAATCTCTTCCACTTTTCTGAGTAAGATTTCCTGGTGCTAGGCCTCCTGGCCTCCAAAATGACATCCATAACAGCTTTAGAGAGAGATGTTGTCTGCTTGACTAATGGATCTGCCATTCAGCCAGGTTTAAGGTTTTGAGCTGACTGCGCAGGATCTGATTTGTTTTGTTGAGTCAGAAGGTGTGGAGTTTGAGGTAAAATCCATGGTGGGCCTTGAGCTAAGTTCTTTAAGATTGAGTACCAGTGCTGGCGTGGCCAGTCTGGGGCAATCAGGATCATCTCTGGTTTTACTTGTCTGGCTTTTAGGAGTACCTTTGAAAGGAGAGAGGCAGTGGTGGGAAGGCATAAACTTTTAGGCTTTTCCAGCTGAATGAGAGAGCATCCACTTTCCATGCATGTGTGAGATAAGTCCTTGTGCAGAATTTTTGTAGTTGGCAATTCATTGGGGAGGCAAAAAGATTTGTGTCTGGGCACCCCCATTTTTGCGTTATCATGCTGAATACTTGTGGATTTAATTTCCACTCGTGAGGATCCATGATGTTTCTGCTTAAGTTGTCTGCCAGAGTATTTTTCTTTCATGGCAGGAATTGTGCTTGTAGATGAACTTGAAAGGTTAGAGCTGTGTTCCACAAGGTCATGGCTTGTCTGCATAGGGGATGAGAATGAATGCCCCCTTGCTTGTTTATGTACCACATAACTGTGGTGTTGTCTGTCTTCAATAATAGTTGTCCTGGATGCAGAAGGTCCTTGAAAGCTGTTAGGGCATTTTGTACAGCCAACATCTCTTTTTGATTGATGTGAAGATGCATTTGGTCTGCGGTTCACTTGCCCTGAATACATTTTCCTGCCATGTGTGCTCCCCAGGCGTAATCCGAAGCATCTGTTGTTAATGTCTGCCTGGCTGTGGGAAAAGTGGAAGGCTGTCCCTTGTTGAGGTGACATGCCTGTGCCCACCATCAAAACTCCTGTTGCAGGCAGGGAATTAATGGTATTACTGCTTCCAAACTGTGAGTGTTGAGTCCAAACACTTTTTAGGTACCATTGTAATTTCCTCATATGCAGTCTGGCATATGGAATTAGTAGAATGCAGGATGCCATGAATCCCAAGGCCTGCAGAATTTTTCTTGCAGGGAGTTGGGTTTTTGTTGCCATCAATTGAAAGTACTGAGTCAGTTGTCCTTGCTTGTCTGGCATAAGATAAGCCATCTGGGCCATTGTATTTAAGCTGGCACCCAGGAATATTATCTCGTGAGGGCACTAGTTTTGACTTCTTTTCATTTACTGTGTATCCTAGGCAAATTAGAATGTCCTTGCTCTCTGCTTGAATAAGGCAGTCGTCCAGGTATGGATATATTTGAATTCCTTTTTGTCTGCAAAATGCAATTACTGGTGCCAGGCACTTTGTGAAGACCCTGGGCACAGTAGATAAGCCAAAGGGCAGTGCAGAGAATTGGTAATGCATTGTACCAGCTATGAATCTGAGGTATCTTCTGCAATTTTGTCTGATAGGGACATGCAGGTATGCCTCTTTGAGGTCCAAAGTAACAAGCCAAGCCTTCTTGCCCAGCATGGGAAGAAGCTGCTGTAGTGTCAACATTTTGAATTTTGGAACATCCAGGTAAGTATTTAGAGTAGAAAGGTCTAGTATGGGTCTCCAGGCTTTGTCCTTTCTGGGGACCAGGAAAAGTCTTGAGTAAAATCCTTGTCCCCGTTGTGGCACTTTTTTAATAGCTCTCATGTCCATGAGGGTTGTAATTTGTTTTTGTGCCTCTGCCCATTGATTTTGTGGCAGGTCTTGCATTCCTTTTAGCCTTGGTAGTGTGAAAGTGGAACCTGTAACCTTGAGACACAATATTCAGAACCCATTTGCCTTGGGTGATTATATGCCAATTTTTAGAAAAAAGATTTCCCCCTAAGGGAGCTGCCAAAAGGTAAGTGCCTGGCATTCGTAGGGGGAAGTCATTGGGACTGTTTCCTGTAAGGTTGTGACTTGTCTTCACCTCCTTTTGGGGTTGAAGCACCCCACTGTCGTGGTCTGTAAGAGCCTTGGGGCTGAGATCTGCCTCTTTGTGGTCTGTCTGACACTGGAAAGGACCAATTCTTTGAAGGTCAATTTCTGCTAAATCGAGGTGGCTGTACCTGTAAGAAATCCTTCACTGTTTGCATAGATTTTGCCTCATCCTCCATTTTCTTTAATACCTCTTCTGCCTTGACACCAAATAAAGTATCCTGCTGTACAGGAGCATCCAGTAATTTAGCCTTAACATGATCAGGTAAACCTTGTTCTTTTAACCAAGCATGCCTTCGAATCACAGATCCTGTAACTGCTACTCTACAAGAAGCCTCTAATGAATCAAAACCACATTTCAGAGTATGTTTTCCCACTTGCTCAGCTGCATGCAATAAATTCTGCATTTCCTTATAGTCAGGATGTTATGAACTTGCAATCATTTTCTGTTTTAACAGAGACATTAAACATTGTTGGTATTTAAGCATGTGATACTGGCAATTTATAGCTCTCACTGCTAAGGTTGCAGAGGTGTAAACTTTCTTCCCCCATCTGTCTAATGCTCTAGAATCCCTGTCAGAGGGAACTGGATTTTTAGCCGTGGAAGCCTTTACCCCTTTGGGACCCTGGGAAATAGTTTCTGGGTCAGCAACAGGGTTTTTATAAAGAATTTTGTGAGAGTCAGGGACTCTGTAGTACCTATCTGGCTTGATGGGAGTAGGGGGCAAAGAATCAGGGTTTAAACTGGATTCAGAAAACACATCATCCACAATATCTAACACTGGCGGAATAGCAAGGGACCTGTGCTGAGGCAATAAAAGGAAGTCTCTGAGCCTTTTCTTGGATTCTGAGTAATCCTGGCCCTCCCAATGGAAATGCTCCCTCATGGTATGCAAAGTTTCCCCAAAAGAATAATCCTCAGGAGGAGAGGCTGAAGGAATTGATTCTTCAGCATCAGAGTCCTCATGGGGGGGGGTAAAGAGTATCCCTGGTCTGAAGAGGAATCAGAAGAGATGGAAACCTGGTCAGAGGAGTCATAGTCTGTATCCTGCCTAGGCCTTTTATCTGGAGGGAGATGGGTACCCCTGATCAGAGTAATTAAGTCTTCGGCCATTTTGAGCATCTGTTTTTTAGGCATGGAGGCCTGTCCAGGTGAATGTTGTACTTGCTTCTTTGTCTTTAATGGAATTTTAGACTTGGCTGTAGTTTTTATGGAAAGCTGAGAAGGTCTGAAAACACCCCCAGAAGCCGATGCCTGCTCAGCGGCTCCGGACCCATCTGAAGGGTTAGTTACCTTAGGCCCAACACCTTGAGTACCCACAGGCCTAGACATCTCCACGTGGGAGTCGGAGGCGGCCTGTGGCTCTGAGGTAGCAGGTGTCAGGGGCTGCGAAAGCGCCTCACTGAGAACCGGCGACTGGCCTAGAAGAGGCTTCATTCATCAGTTTTGGGCCTCGGATGCCTATCCTTATCTTTGTCTTTGCGTTTTTTGTGTATTCCGGTTGGTTGTTCCGATGGCATGGTATAATTAAACCTTCGGCCAAAGTAATGGCGAGCAAAATCAAACCGACATTTAATAGTGCGCTTGTTAAATCTAGCACAAAACCGACAACTAGTGACGTCGTGGTCTGGGCCTAGGCATGGAATACAGTAAGAATGAAAATCCTTATGAGGTATTTGCTTCCCACAAGAAATACAATTATTAACTTTTACTGACATCGGTCTGAGGCAAGAAAAAGTTTCCCCAATGGGGTACTTAGCTTTATTGAAGACTTTGGTTCCGAAATTCGGATTGAAAATCTCGGGAGTCAGCCGACCAGCACTTGCGAACTGCTTTTGCTTCGGGCACCACGTGGCAAGAAAGACTGAAGAAAATGGCGTCGGCTGCATCTTATATACCCCTGGCGCACTGACATCAGGGAAGAGGCGGCAGCAACCGACGCCAGACCAAGACTTTGGAACTCTGGCCAACTGCGGGACCGCCTGATGGCAGGATGACCCAAGTGTAATGACTGCAGCAGTGAAACACGATGAACATCATTCGGAATTTGTCAACATTTTCCGTTTTAGCAGTGACATTAAGTATTGCTGATCTTTAAGCATATGAAACTGACAATTTAAAGCCCTTACAGCCAAGGTAGCAGAAGTGTAAACTTTTTTCCCCCATCTGTCCAGTGCCCTAGAATCCCTATCCAAGGGAACAGGGTTTTTTGCAGTAGAGGCCTTGACCCCTTTGGGACCCTGAGATATAGTTTCGGGGTCAGCAGCAGGGTTTTTATATAGAAATTTATGAGAGTCTGGAACCCTGTAATATCTGGCTGGCTTAAGAAGTGCAGGAGGTAAAGAGTCAGGGGACAGGCCGGACTCTGAAAATACATCATCTTCAATGTCTAGAACAGGTGGGATAGCAAGAGGTCTGTGCTGAGGTAGTAGAAGGAAGTCTCTGAGCCTTTTCTTAGATTCTGAGTAATCTTGGCTCTCCCAGTGGAAATGCTCCCTCATGGTATGCAGGGTTTCTCCAAAAGAATAATCCTCAGGAGGAGAAGCTGAAGGAATAGATTCTTCAGCATCAGAATCCTAATAGGGAGGCAAAGAGTATCCCTGTTCTGAAGAGGAGTCAGAGGAAATGGAAACCTGGTCAGAGGAATCATATTCTGTGTCTTGCCTAGGCCTCTTATCAGGAGGGGGATGGGAACCCCTGATCAAAGTAATTAGGTCTTCGGCTATTTTAAGCATCTGTTTCTTAGGCATGGAAGTCTGTCCAGGAGAATGCTGTACTTGTTTCTTTGTCTTTAAAGCTGTTTTAGTCTTTGCCTTGGAAGCTGAGGTTGGCTTAACATATAACTGTGTAGGTCTGAAAACACCCTCAGAAGCCGATGCCTGCTCAGCGGCTCCAGACCCATCTGAGGGAATAATTTCCAAGTGTCCAAAGTATCCAGAGGCCTAGCTGTCTCCACATGGGAGTCGGTAGCGGCCTGTGGCTCTGAGGTAGCGGGCGTCAGGGCCTGCGAAAGCACCTCACAGAACCAGCGGCTGGCCTAGCAGAGGCCTCGTCATCAGTTTTGGACCTCGGATGACTGTCCTTTTCCTTGCATTTTTTATAAACTCCGGTCGTCGGCTGTTCCGACAGCATTATATAATTAAACCTTTGGCCAAAGTAATAAATAGCAAAATCGTACCGACGCTTAATAGTGCGTTGGTTAAATCTAGCACAAAACTGACAGCTAGCAACGTCGTGGTCAGGGCCTAGGCAAGGAATACAGTAAGAATGAAAATCCTTATGAGGTATTTGTTTCCCACAAGAAATACAATTGTTAACTTTTTCTGACATCGCTCTGGAGCAAGAAAAAAGTTTTCCCAATGGGGTACTTAGCTTTATTGAAGACTTCGGATCTGAAATTCGATTTTGAAAATCTCAGGAGTCGGCCGACTGGCACTTGCGAACTGCTTTTGCTTCAGGCACCGCACAGCAAGCAAGACTGAACAAAATGGCGTCGGCTGCATCTTTATACCCCTGGCGCACTGACGTCAGGGAAGAGGCGACAGCAACCGACGCCGGACCAGGACTTTGGAATTCAGGCTGACTGCGGGTAGCCTGCCAGCAGGATAACCCAAGTGTAATGACTGCAACAGTGAAACACGAACATCTGAGAAAACTAAACCTCATGCATATTAAAACTAGCCCTAAGTAGAGACATCCACCCCAACCCTGGCCTTACCATCTCCAACCCCAATCCTCATAATCAGACTAGAAACCACAACTTCTCCCATATCACAGCCAATAGAAAGCCAAGTGACTTCCTTCTACTAAGCATAAATATTAGAAGTATATCCAACAAAAGTCCATGAACTCCATGCCACCACAGACTTGTACTCCCCAGATATAGTCATCCTGACCGAAAACTGACTAAAACCTCATTACCAGTGAGCAAATCCTCCCTACCGGTTACGGCATACTAAGAGTAGACTGTCTAAACAAGAAAGGAGGTGCTGTAGCTATAATATTTAAAAAGCATCTAAACATCCAGATCTTAAAATCATCAGCTCCACAAATAGGCAATGAAGAAATAATATATACCAACCTCAAAACAAAACCATCAACATAATTGGATGCTACTTCCCACCTGGCCAAAACATCCCTCTACTAGAAAACCTCCAAAGCTGGTCTACCCACCATCTTCCCCAAGAAACTATAATTTTAGGTGATTTCAATATTGACTGGCAGTCCTGTTCTGGCAACCATCCAACCCATCATGTAAACCTTCATGGCTTCACCCAACTAGTCCAGTCGCCAACCAGGATAAATAAAAACTCCAGCAAGCACACTACCCTGGACTGAATACTAGTCAGCAAGAGCCCCCAGTCATATATAACAGGCTGCTTATTAGATAGCCTCAGTGATCACTTCCCAACATTCCTACTCAAAAAATACCTATACCAAGCTAAACCTGTCATCTACCGTCAAATACGTAAAAAACTAAACTTTAACCCACTCACATTCATCTCATCCCTCAAAGAATGTAACTGGCATCCTCTAAAGTACCTCAGTCTTGATGATGCAGTTGAAATTTTTAATACTACCTTCCTGAGCATCATTAATTACCATGCCCCCAATAAGACTTTCCAGAACCAAAGTACAACCCTCCCCATGGCTACAGAAAACCACTAAGTCAGAAATGAAAAACCGGGATAAAGCCTGGGAGCAATGGCGCAAAACCAAAACCCCCTCAACTAGACAGAAATTCCTAAACCTACGCAATAGCGTCAAAGCTAATAAAACAGGGCAAATTCCAATACTATCAGTCTGCCCTAGACTCCTCCCAACACAACCCCAAACAATTCTGGTCCTCCATAAACTCCATCCTCCACCCAGGTAAAGTCAGTACCCCTCTTCCTAACATCCCTCTCTCCTCCGAAAATATTGCTACCTCATTCAACACACACTTCACACAAACCATACTATCACTAGCTAAACAACACAACCCCCCTCCCCTCCTACCCACACCTTCAACGAGTAATCTCCCCACTGCCTTCTCTTTTTCTCCTGTACCTACCTCCAACATAAAAAAACTCTTAACTAAACTTAAGCCCACCAAATTAGTAGCAGACCACCTCTCAAGTGAATACCTACAAATTGCAGCTGATGCTCTGGCCTACCCAGTATCCATCTTGATTAACCGATCTCTGTCAGAAAGTTACGTTCCCACACTATGGAAAGTTTCACATATAATTCCCCTCCACAGAACTAACCAATTACCGCCCCATAGCAATTCTCTCTCCACTCTCCAAAATACTAGAGAGATGCATTCACTCTCAGGTCTCAGACTACCTCCTTACTAACAACCCCCTTTCCAGTACTCAGCATGGTTTCCGACCAAACCATAGCATTACCACTGTCTTTCTCTCCTTTACTAACACTATCCTTCAGCATAAAAACAATGGCCATCTCTCTTCTGCTACTTTCCTAGACCTATCTAAAGCATTTGACATGGGTCCCACACAAATTCATCTCTGTTCTCAGTAACCTATCTTTCTCTCAATCAGTCACCAACTGGTTTCAGAGTTACCTGTCTGACCGCCAACAAACCATTGTATGGCAGAATGACATCTCCACAACTACCTCTCTCTATAGGGATTTCCCAAGGATCCATCCTTGGACCCCTACTCTTCTCAATTTTCACCAATAATCTAGCCTCTGCCACCAAACATGGTACACTCATACAATACGCAGATGACTCAACCATCATCTGCTCAGCCCAGTCCCTACCCAAACTGCAAAAAGTCACACAGGAAGCCTTTTCCTCTGTTGAAACTTGGTTATCCGATGCCCAATTAATACTCAACCCAAACAAAACTAAACTACTCATCTTCCAACCCGCCAAACATACTTGAAACAACTCTCACTTTACCATCACGGCAAAAGACAACACCACTATACACCCAACAGAACACACCAAATTGCTAGGAGTGGAAATAGACAAACTAAAATTTGACATTCACATATCCATGACCATAAAAAAAGTCCACAAAAAACTAGGAGCATTATACAGAAGTAATCAACTTCTCACCAAAGCAGCAAAGATTTCAGAAGCAAATTCCCACTCTACTTTATGCCTCTCCAATATATACCAACCTAAGGCAATGCGATCTAAACAAGCTAGAGATCTGCTACGCCAAATTCGCCACAGGGGCATCCTACCATAGTTACCACTCTCTCTCACTTGCTGAACTGGGCTGGCTTGAACTCCCTCACCTCCTTCAATGGTATCAACTCTCACTCGCCCACAAACTAGTAAACCATCCACTAAATGTCCCATCCTTCCAGAATCTACTCCAACCCTATCGCACCACCAGACCAGTAAGATCCAGGAACAAAAATCACTTGATCACTAAAGCCAATAATTCTGCTGGTGAAGCACTATTCTCTTGCGCCATAGCCAAATTATGGAACTCCCTCCCACCCACAATTACCTCCATACCATCATGCACCCACTTCAAAACTTTACTAAAAGCACACCTAAAAAAAACATGCTGGCTATACCCTTGCAACGCCCACTCTAATATCACCCACCCCATCCAACCAACCACTACCTTTCTTTCCACCCCACTAACTACCTTGTCTATAGCAAGCTTGGATGCTCATAAGCCTACTACTTATTATACAGCAGGAACTTCTTATTGTAACAACTGTCAATGTCTGTAATGTACTTCACAGATAAAGATTCTAGTTGTCGATGGATGCACTATATTCTTCATCTGTAACTGTTTATAATTGCTATGTTAATCAAATTGTTAATAGCTATGTAAATCCAATGTGTCTGTATATTTTAACTTTTCTCCCGGGCCTCCGCTGAAAATGGACCTACGTCCAGTCGGACACTCCTGGTCAATAAATAAAATAATAAAATGGGATACCAGTGCTGGCGTGGCCCATCTGGGGGCAATCAGTATTGTCCTCGGCTTGTTCTGTTTGATCTTTAGTAGAACCTTAGAGAGGAGAGGCAGAGGGGAAAGGCATAAATTGCGGGGCTTTCCCAGGAAAAGGACAGGGCATCTACTTTCCAAGCTTGACTGTGGTGAGTTCTGGTGCAGAATTTGTTCAATTGGTAGTTCTGAGGGGAGGCAAACAGATCTACCTCTGGTGTCCCCCATTCGTTTCTCAAGAGCTTGAATATTTTTGGTTCCAGTTTCCATTCATGTGGGTCTATGAGATTTCTGCTCAAGTCGTCTGTCAGTGAATTTAGTTTGCCTGGCAGGAATTGAGCTTGCAGGTTCACTTGGTAGTTCAAGGCTGTGTTCCACAGAGCCATGGCTAGTCTGCAGAGTGGGTAGGAATGGGTTCCCCCCTACTTCTTTATGTACCACATAACTGTGATGTTGTCTGTCTTCACCAGTAGTTGTCCTGGAAGAATAAGATCTTTGAAGGCTGGTACAGTAATCTGTACAGCTAACATTTATTTTTGATTGATATGCAGGTGCATCTGTTTTGGGGTCCATTTGCCCTGAATGCACTGCTCTGCCATGTGAGCCCCCCATGCATAATCTGATGTGTATGTAGTTAGGGTTTGGGCGGCAGGGGGTAAAGTGAAAAGGAGTCCCTTGTTGTGGTAGCAGGCCACTGCCCACCAAAGAAACTCTGTCCTTAGACAAGGAATGATAGGAATCATTATTTCTAGGTCCTGAGAATGTTGACGCCATAGACTTTTCAGATACCACTGAAGTTTCATCATATGCAGTCTTGCGTATGGAATTAACAGAATGCAAGAGGCCATGAACCCGAGGGCTTGCAGGATCTTCCTTTTAGAGAGCTTGGTTTTGTGGCCAGTAGGTTGAAGTAGGTTGTCAAACTTGGTAAACCCTGGTAGTCAGAAGGAACAGAGATATCAGATTCCTGATCAGAAGGAAAATCAGTTCTAGGTCTCAGAGCGGGAAGGCTGGCTTCCCCTAATTAAGATAAGGTCTTTAGCCATTCTAATCATTTGTTTTTGAGGTATACGCTGTTTGGTCGTCGGTTTTCTAGGCGTAGTGCAAGCTTTAGGCCTGAGGAATTCAGTAACAACAAAGTAAAAGGTGCCAAAAGCAGCGTAACAACCATGAACCAAAAGGCTGCTAATGTTGCCAATAACTAGTCCCTGAATTTTGCAGAAACAATGTTTATTGTAAAACACAAATGACATAAGGATAAGCGCTTTCGTCACAATGACTTCATCAGAACAAGAAACTATTGTAAAAATACCCATTTTATACAATTAATATTATCATATGACCCAAGCAATTAAGTATTTAAAAAAACAGTCATAAAACATTTCATATAGAAAACTTTAAAAATCTAAAAAACTATGGAAATAAAGCCCTATGTAATACAGAGATACAGATTAGTGTTTTGACAACTTTAGAATTTATATGTTTAAATAAACTAAGCCCTGGAAAAACTTGGTGATTCCAGGGCAGTTGAAAAAACAAAAGCTGAACTAGCAATTAAATGCCAAAAGGAAACTACACTAAAAGGTTGTTGGTATCATAATTTACAAGCCCTAAACCTTAATTCTGGTTTGATGCTGATAGCATCATTTAACCCTGGATATTCAGCAGCATTTAACCTTAATTGCCATTTAGCTTTAGCCCTCAATAGTTTATTTTTCCAATCCCCTCGTCTAAAATCCACCTGTACAACTTCCAATATACCAAACTTAAAACTATGAAGTGGATTATCTTGAATATGTTTAAATAGGGCATTTTTTTATAGCAGAAATGAATGCAATGGCTTATCCATTTAGAAATGGTTTGCTTTGAAATAGCCTTCCCCTCTGCCCCTGCAGCAAATGCCACCCAGCAGTTGTTCAGATTTCCTTTGAGGTTTAGTCCTGTCTAAGTAGAATCTAAGTTGTCTGTGCACATCTAAGAAATGCAGTATCCGTTCCCCTTTATTCTGTGGATTGGGAAAGAAGGTTGGCAAATGATTGGACTGATTAAGAGCAACACTGGATACCACCTTGGCCATGAAGGATGGATTGGTTCTGAGGGACAACCTGTCCGCGTGAAATATGAGGAAAGGCTCCACTGCCATAAGGGCCTGTAATTCAGATACCCAACTAGCTGAAGTGATTGCTAAAAGGATAGCTGTTTTCCAAGAAAGAAATTGTAAGTCTACAGTAGCAGCTGGCTTGAAAGGAGGTAGAGTGAGTTTCTCCAAGACAAAGTTAAGGCCCCAGGCTGGGGTTGGAGCTCTCCTGGGTGGTCTCAAATTTTTGGCCCCTCTGAGAAACTGGTTGAGCAGTGGATGAGAGAAGAGGGAAGGTTCTGTGTTATAATGAACTGAAATGGCTGAGGCGTGGATTTTAATGAAGGAAAAAGACAGGCCCTTGTGAAGCATCTCAGTTAAGTATTGTAAAATCTGAGGTAAATTGGGCACTGCTGTACTCATCCCTTGAGATTAGTACCATGCACAGAATCTTTTCCATTTTTCAGCATAAGAGTTTCTAGTACTAGGCCTCCTTGCCTCTAAAATGATATCCATTACAGGTTTGCTGAGGGATGGTAAAGGAGAGATTAAGTAATTAGCCAGGCTGCAAGGTTCAGTGTTAGAAGCTGAGGGTGCAGAATCTGGTTCTCCTGCTGAGACAGCAGGGAAGGAGTCTGAGGCAGGTGCCATGGAGATAACCATGACACAATGCGCAGGAGGGGGGACCAGTGTTGGTGCGGCCAGTCTGCAGCAATCAAAATCATCCTTGGTTTGTCCAGTTTGATTTTTAGTAGTACTTGGAGAGCAGAGGGGGGGAAGGCATAGACAAAGAAGTTATGTCCTACCATAATGTTCCATCTGTATTGTTGATCCTCGTTCAGTCATTATGTATGGGTATCGGTTCCGACCTCAGAACCGAGCTGGCCATTTTCCAAGCTCGCGTCAGCTACAAACTATTGAGCTAGACTATTACCCAGAATTATTGAGTTTGCAAGTCAAAAGAAGATAGAGGCTACCGGATGGTGAGATCCACTAGAAGCCACAGGAGGGGGAAGGAGGGAGGGTCGTAATGACTGAACGAGGATCAACAATACAGAAGGAACATTATGGTAAGACATAACTTCTTTATCTGATATTGTTAATCCTCGTTCATTCCTTACATATCGGACAGAGTCCCCAGCTACCTCTATTCCTGGGAGGCTCTCATGGAAGGACATTCCTGAGCACCATAGAACCAAAAGATGCTCTTCCCCTGGAGGCCAAATCCAATTTGTAATGATTGATGAAGGTATGAGGCGTAGCCCAAGTTGCAGCTGCACAGATGTCATGTAAAGAAGCTCTGGCATGGAAGGCAGCAGAAGTTGCCACCGACCTTGTGGAATGAGCCTTCATGGTAGTAGGCAATGGGATATTACGTTGTGTATAAATTAAGGTCACACAGTCCTTCAGCCATCTAGCTAATGTGACCTTAGCAACAGCAGATCCTAATCTAGGTCCAGAATAGACCAAAAATAACTGGTCAGATTTATGAGAAGGCCTAGTCCTGTTCAAGTAGAAGCGGATTTGCCTGTGAATATCTAGGGTATGTAGGCAATACTCTCCTCTGACTGATTGGGAAAGAAAACTGGCAATTCAATGGTTTGATTAATGGACATTTCAGAGATAACTTTTGGCAGAAATGAAGGGTTAGTTCTCAAAGACACTATCGCTATGAAAAATCAAGTATGGACTCTATGCATAAAGCTGGAAGCTCAGAGATATGTCTGGCAGAAGTAATGGCAACCAAAACAAGTTTTTCCATGACAAATATTTGAGGTTGCAAGAAAAAGCTGGTTCGAAGGGTGGCATTGTCAGAGCTTGTAGAACTAATGACAGGTCCCATGGTTGAACAGGTTCTCTAAAAGGGGGCTTCAAATGATTCAGACCTTTTATGAAGGTCTTGCATAACTTTTGTGACATGAGAGGAGTCTTGGACATCCTCATGGAAATTCGATATTGCAGCCAAATGAACTCTAATAGTAGAGGCCAATAGACCCGATTAAAATAGGTCGGCCAGATACTCTAGTATTATTGACACCCGTACTGAGAAAGGATCGACTTGTTTTTCTTTCAGCCAACGGGTAAATCTTTTCCACTTGCTTAGATAAGTAATTCCAGTGGAAGACTTATGAGATGCAATAAGAATGTCCCGTACTGGTAAAGAAAGATTGTTCTGCCTGGCAATCAAGGTAACTGGAGGAGCCAAGCTGTGAGCTTCAGGCTGTCCAAGTTGGGATGAATCAGGTTCTGTGGATGTGAGATCAACTCCGGGGTGAATCCATGATTGATCTAGCAAAGGATTGAGGCCAAAGGAAGGGGAACCAAATCTGACTAGGCCAATATGGTGCTATGAGGATCACCTTGCTCTTCAACAGATGGGCTTTCTTCAGAAATTGGGGAATGAGGTGAATAGGTGGGAATGCATAAAGAAGACCCGAGGGCCAATCGTGGACTAGAGCATCCCTGGGTGACTGTCCCAGAGGGGGAATCAGGGCGAAGTAGTTGCTGCATTTGTAGTTGGTCAGGGATGCAAAGAGGTCACAGCAAGGATGGCCCCAGCGGTGGAAGAACTCCGCCCCATCAAGGGATTCAGGGACCACTCATGAGGTTGTAGAATGCACCTGCTGAGTCTGTCTGCTATCACGTTGGAACTCCCGGGAATGTGCGTAGCTAGAAGAAAACGGTTGGTAGCCATCCCCCATTGCCATATCCTCATGGCCTCTCGACAAAGGGGGTAAGAGACTTGGTTCCACCTTGTTTGTTGATGTACCAGACCACCGCCATGTTGTCTGACTGAATTGCAATAGTCCCAGACAGCAGCAGGGGATGGAATGCTTGCAACACCAGAAGCACCGCCCTCAGCTCTAGAACATTTATATGCAGTTGGGCCTCCAATTCGGACCAAGTGCCTTGGACTGTTTGTCCCTGACATAGCCCCCACACCCCATCAGGGAGGCGTCCGTGGTCACGGTAGCCTTGGGTTGCTGGGGGGAGAAGGGGCGAGACCATTGTGATGGGTTGAGGGTCATCCACCAATTTAAATCCTGTTTGCATCTGTGGGTTACTCGAATCTTGGCTGAAAAGGATACCATTGGGTGAGCAGTAGCCATTGTAGAAGCCTCATATGAAACCTGGCCAGGGGGACAATGGTGATGGAGGCTGCTATGGAACCCACCAGCTGTAGGACAGAGTGAGCTGTGGATTTCTCCCTTGAAAGGATTGGGATCAGTTGTTGCTTTATCCTTAGAATTATGTGCTCTGGAATGGATGCTCTACAATTCTTTGTATCCAAGATGACCCCTATGAATTCTGTGGACTGGGATGGGGTGAGTTTGGATTTTTGCCAGTTTATGGTTATGCCTAGCCTTTGTGCAGCAAGGTGAGAGTATGCCAGGGCTTCTTCCAATAGATGTCTGGTGGGGGCAGAAATGAGCCAGTCATCTAGGTATGGAAACACCTGGAATCCTAGTGAGCTGACACGGCTGCCATGCACTTTGTGAACATTCTGGGGGCTGTAGAGAGTCCAAAGGGCAGTACTCTGAACTGGTAGTGACTGGCTCCCACACAGAAGTGCGGAAATCTTCTTGATGGCCTGTCCACTTTTATGTGGTAGTACGCATCTTGATCCATTGAGCACATCCAATCATCTTTTTCCAAAAGCGGGAAGATAGACTGTATTGTTACTATCCGGAATTTCTGTACTCTCACAAACTTGTTCAATACACTGAGATTCAAAATTGGTCTCCAGTCCCTGGTTTTCTTTGGCACCAAAAATAGTCTTGAGTAGAATCCAGATCCTATCTGGTCTGGAGGGACTATTTGGATGACTCTTTTTCTTAGCAGCTCTCTAGTGCTGCTTTTTCCCTTTGACTGGGTGGAACGTCAGGAAGGTTTTTTGAAGGGACTGGACAAAGATCGAAGGGGATATGATCACCTCTGGTTATAATCCTTTGTACCCAAGAATTGGTGGTGATGGTTAGCCAGGCAGAAGGGTACAAGGAGAAACGACCCCCAACCACCTCCAGAGGAAAGGAGTTGGGCTGCTCTTCAGGAGTGCTGGTAGGATTGGCCAGGGAAAAAATCCCTGGAACCCTGGTTAAGCAGACCCCCTCTGCCCCGAAAGGGGCATCTTCCTGTGAGCTCCCCCCTCTGCCTCTAGGGGAGAACTCAGCCTGTGTGTCACGGAAAGGACCTGATACTTCTTGAACCCTATCTTCCCACTCTTTTGGTTTTGGGAGAAAGCACGTTGAGGGGAAGAATAACGGACACCTATGGCAGAAAAGGTCTTGCCATCCTGTTCACATCTGGCCAGTGTGCTTTTAACTTTGTACAAACAACGAAGAGGCCTCAATTGGAGCGTTAAAGGGTTCTGCGAAATTGCAGAAGCGCATCCAGGCTTGTCGTCTCAAGACCACAGCTGAATCCACTGCTCTAGCTGCTCCTTCTGATGCGTGAGATATCAGTCGTATGGAGGAGTTAGATATTGACTCAGTGTTGGCCACTGTCACAGACCTTATCAGACATGGCACCAGCCAAGGTTTGAGAGAGCTCGGAAATTAAATTCCTTTGAAGCCTGGTAAAGTGTGCCATATAATTCAGGGACCAGATAGCAAAGGTTGCTGATGCAAAGGTGTGCTTTCCTATCCTGTCCAGGGCCTGGGACTCTTTGTTGGGTGGGTGGACAGTCTGGCTTTCTTCTTCCACCAGATCCTTTCTGGTTTCGGCCTCCACCACCTGAGCATCCACAGGGAGACCTTTAGACCAATGGGGATCCGTAACAGGAGGGGACAAAATGTTATCTGGCCTCTGGGGAATAGTGTCGATGGTGTCAGGAGCCTTTCACACATGCTGAACGATGAGCTGGACAAGTTCATCGGCAGGTGGAGTAACCCAGGAGGTAGGGGGCCGGGTGCCAAAAGCCTGCAGGAACACAGACACCTCACAGGTCGGATTAGAGGGCTGCCAGTTACCTCTCTGTTTAAGGATTTTGAGGACATCACCAAAGGATACCTCAGAGGGTGATCGAGGGGATCCTTCCCCCTCATCAAAGTCTGTCTCTTCAGTGAGGGACTCCTCTGTGGAGTCCATGTGCTTCCTCTTGCACGAACTTTTCCGGTGAACTTCCTCAGAGGGGGGAAGCTGGGGAAGACAATGGAAAGGGGGTTTCCTGTGGAATATGTCCTGAGGCCCTTGCACCCGGTGTCCACCAGGTGCGACTTGTGAACACAGCAGTACAGAGGGGGGGGGCGGGGAGATAGACAGCACAGTATCGCCAGCAGAAGCCAGAGCCTTCTCCATCAGTTGGAAGGCTGGTCCACCTGAAGAGGGGTGAGTGTCCAGGACAGGGGTCACCCCTCCCCCTAAGTGTCTCAGCCTGCCGACCCGGAGTCCTCGGATGGCTGTGAAACAACAAATTACGTGTGTCAACCGTCATCCTGGGTCATAGCAAAACTCTCCTGCCATGAAGGCAACTGCAGTTCCTTAGTGAGATCCATAAAGGGAACCGTAGAGGGGGAAGACTGTGCTATATCAATGGACTTCAAAGGCAATGAAGGAGGAGAATAAGAAGGGGTCTTTGGCGATGGGTGATCACCTCCCAAGGAAGGATAGGTCCTGGGGGCAGGATACCTCTGGCCAGAAGCACTTGAGCCACAAGACGCAACATGTGTTCAGAAAGGCTTCTAGTGGACCTCATGGAGATTATGGGAGAAACAGGTCTGTCCACGGAAGAGAAGCTTGGTGCCCACCTCAGCAGTCCAATCTGAGAACAACTGTGCCGAGAGAGACTGGACTACGAGTGTTTGCACCAAGGAAATCATTGGTGCAGAGGTCACGGTCTGCACTGACAAAAGGGCCAGTAATGAAGCTGGAACCGACAAAATTGGTGCCAATAACTGAGGCGTCGGCTCAGAGCAAGATGTCGGAGCCGACGTGGTCAAGGTCTGCGCCAACTGAACAGTCTGTCGATGTAATAGTCACAGTAGTCTGAACCGAGGAACCCCTCGGTACCGATATAGTAAAGGCTACAGTAGACGGAGTTGAGATCACTGATGGTGCCGAAGGTCCAGGCACCGAAAGCGCTGGGGCTGACTGAGTGAGCTCCAAAGCAGAAACTTTAGCCTTCTTAGGTCTTGCTTGGCAGGAGTCCCCAGCCAGGGACGAAGGCAAAGACTTGGCCTTAGTAGGATCATCCAAAATTTTCATATGGGCTCTAGGAGGGGTTGAAGCCTCCGACCCAGAAATAGCCTCTGAAAAGGGAGATTTGAGAAGTCCCTTCAGCAACAACTTATTTTTCCTTTCAAAGTTCTATTGGAAAAATATTTACAAATACCACAGGGCGGGTCAACAGATAAGTGAGACACACCCAAGCAATAAACACAGTGTGTGCACCTGATGTAGATAATTTGTGTCCACAATCAGAACATCTTTTAAATCCTGGACTACCTTTATCTGCCATGATAGAAAAGGAGATAGAAGAAAGGGTACCAGCAATGATACGAAAGAATACCCAAAGGTAATGAAGAAAAGGAAGGGTTTAGAGTAAAGATAAGGAAACGCAAGACAATACAGTCGCTAAATGCGATAGGGTAAGAGACAGCAAATTAGAAACTTTTCTGACAGAAAAGGTTATATTAGACTAGTCTGATGACAAATATCTATACTTGGCTCAAGAGAAGCAGCTTGACACAACCAAATGGTGATGCGGCAAATGAAATCTGAGTTATCAGGGAGAGGGGAATTCTGGGTAAGAGTTCAGCTCAAGAGTTTGTAGCTGATGCGAGCTTGGAAGATGGCCGGCTCGGTTCAGAGGTCGAACCCGATACCCATACGTAAGGAATGAATGAGGATTAACAATATCATACTGACAGGTTTTTCCAGCTGAAGGACAGAGCATCCACTTTCCAGGCTTGTTTGTGGGGAGTCCTTGTGCAAAATTTGTCCAATTGGTAGTTCTGGGGAGAGGCAAATAGGTCTATATCTGGGCTCCCCCATTTGCTTGTCAACATGTTGAAAATCCTTGGTTCCAGTTTCCATTCGTGTGGGTCCATGAGGTTTCCGCTTAGTCCATCTGCCAGTGTATTAAATTTTCCTGGCAGGAATTGAGCTTGTAGGTGCACTTGGTAGCTCAAGGCTGTGTTCCACAATGCCATGGCTAGTCTGCAGAGGGGTAAGAATGTGTACTCCCCTGCTTGTTTATGTACCACGTAACAGTGGTGTTGTCCGTCTTTACCATTAGTTATCCTGGAAGAATGTGGTTACTTGAAGGCTGTTAGAGCATTCTGTACAGCTAACATTTCTTTTTGATTGATATGCAGGTGCATTTGACTTGGGTTCCATTTGCCCCGAATGCACTTCTCTGCCAGGTGAGCCCCCCATGCATAGTCTGTGCGTCTGTTGTTTGGGTGGCAAGGGGTGGTGTGACAGGTAGTCCCTTGTTTTGGTGGCAGGCCTCTGCCTACCAAACGAACTCTAGGCATAGGCAAGGTAAGATAGGAATCATGGTTTCTAGGTCTTGAGAATGATGACACCATAGGCTTTTTAGATACCACTGTAGTTTCCTCATATGCAGTCTTGCATATGAAATTAGAAGAATGCAGGAGGCCATGAGCCCCAAGGCTTGCAGTATTTGTCTTGCAGATAGCAGGGTTTTTGTGGCCACTTGTTTGAAGTAGGTTGTCAAATGAATTTGTTTCCCTGGCATGAGGTAAGCCATCTGGGAAGTTGTATTCAAGCTTGCTCCCAGGAATATAATTTGACAGGGTACCATGTGTGATTTCTTTTCGTTTATGGTGTACCCCAAACAAGTTAGAACCCCTTGTACAAAAGCCAGATAATTCAAAAGTATGTCCTGGCTTTTTGCCTGAATTAGACAATCGTCCAGGTATGGGTATGTTTGAATATGTCTTTGTCTGCAAAATGCAATAACTGGAGCTAGGCACTTTGTGAATACCCTCTGCGCAGTAGATAAGCCAAAGGGCAGTGCAGAGAACTGATGGTGTGTGTAGCCTGCTTTGAAGTGTAGGTATCTTCTGCAAGATTCCCTGATTGGGATGTGGTTTGCTTCTTTTAAAACTAGTGCTGCCACCCAGGCATCTTTGCCTAGCATAGGAAGTAAACGGTGAAGAGTCAGCATCTTGAATTTTTGAATCTCCAAAAAGATGTTTAGAGTAGACAGGTCCAGGATAGGACGCCATGAATTGTCTTTTCTGGGTACCAAAAACCAAAAGAAAGGACTTGCAACGAGTGTCCAAAGGAAGGTCAGAAACCAAGCCCTTTAAGTAAGCACAAGCACTTTATTCACAATGTCCCTTAACCAGATTCCTTTTCTGAAAATGAGGATGACTACTCTTATAATGTAAATAAGAATTGGAAAATGTTTCCTTTCGATAAATACTGGATGAAAAACCACCTAATTTCTTCCTGATACAAACATCCAAATAGGTAAGGTTGTCTGTATTGTAAGTATGAGTAAAGTCCAAGAAGTTTGTTGTGTTTTTAATGTAACACAAAAATTGCGTGAATTTTTGATAAGTATCTGTCCAAAAGATAACTATGTCGTCCAAGAACCTTTTGTACAAGGACCAACAACCAATAAAAGGACAGTTTGATATGTACAGTTGTTCCCATCTGGACAAAATGAAATTTGCATACATGGGGGCACATTTGGCCCCCATAGCTACTCCCCTTTTCTGTTGAAAAAATTCCCCCTGAAAAAACATAAAATTGTTATGAAGGATGATATCCATAGATGTTAAACAGTTCCTAAAATCATTCACTGTAAACATTTTACTGTCCCTCATACGGTCTTCAAACCACTGGAGCCCTATGTCATGAGGGATAGATCCAAACAGATCTACAACATCTAAAGTGACGAAGGCCAGATCTGGGGAGTATAATTCAGGTTTGACACACCTAAGGAAATCCCATGAATCTTTCAGCACTATTGGGCTATCATATGACAACTTCTTCAGTTTCTCATCTACAAATTTGGCTAAAGAGGTTGTAACTGACCCTTCAGATGCCACAATGAGCCTAAGTGGGGGATCATTTGGGTCCTTGTGTACCTTTGGTATTCCAAAGACAGATGGAACCCTTGGCTGTGAATTTAATAAAAAATTATAAATGTCATTACTAATAGATCCCTCTAATAGTAGGTCGTAGAGTAATAACTTGACTTTTGAGTGTGCTAAATTAACCTCATTGATGGAAGCTCGTGAATATTTATCAGTGTCATTTAATAAGTCCTTAATTTTGGATTCATACATGATAAAATCCATCAGTACTGTGCCACCCCCTTTATCTGGGTGCATAATTCTAATGTTCTTGTGGTTTCTCAATTCATTCAGTATTCCTCTTTCTGTTAGACAAATTTGGGAATATCTTGTGCTCAGATAAAACCTTCCTGATTTCTCTTTCCAAAATAATGTCGAGGTTTTTCAATTGTGGGTGTAATGGTGGGTTTTACAGTGCTTTTCCTCTTTAATGGAACTGTTTGTCTGGATTCTGTATTATTTTCCTGAAATATTAAAGAAAAATTCATTTTCCTAAGAAATAGTTTTAAATCTACAATAGATCTAGGTAAACTTGCTTTTCTAGTAGGAATAAATTTGAAACCTTTTGATAGGAGGTAAAAATGTTCTTCTTTTAATTCTATGTTACTGTAGTTGAAAATCTTATAATCATCTAATGTGAAGATATTTCCATACCTAGAAATAAGTGTATTTTCTTGTCTATGAGGATTTACTGGTAATTCCGCCTGAAATTGTGTTTGTATTGTGGGAGTCGGACAGGATTCTGGTTCCGAATCCTGTCCGACCTGCGTAAAGGGGGAATTTCTAAAGAATCAGAAAAATTATCCTGCCCTTCAAACTCAACATGTTGAGCAAAACCCACAGGCTCATTTTCATTATAATTGTGTACTGCATTGTATTTGAAAGCTGTTGGTTTAGGTTTCGGATAAGCCCTACCTTCTCTGTAGTCTTTCAAATCTCTTTCTAATTTAAAATGTTTCCTTTTTGAATTAGCTACACATTTTGCCTCTACTTCAAAAAAGATGTCTCTGTATTTTTTCTTTTCTGTTTCAACCCGAAACAATAAATCATTGGTAACAATAGTATTAATCCTTTCAATCTTTTCTAATAAGCACATTCTAATCCTTTCATTCTCTAAGTATAGTACCCACAACGTCTAAACCACATTTGTCAAAGATTTTAACAAGTTCCCTATGAAATTCAGAACCCTCGACAACATTGTTAGGAAATTTTGTAACACGAAGACCCTTAGGCACAATTTCCTTACTCAAACATTCCTTCAAATATAAACAATCACACCCAAGCCGCTTGTATTTCTCTAATAAATAATAAAGTTCATCTAAATTCTCTCTATAAGACAATGCATTGCTGTCCTGGTGCTTAGCTGCACCTATCAATTCGGTAACTGGGAATTCTTTTGCTATAAATAATTTAAAGTCAAAACTGCCTCTGGCAAAACTAAATTCACCTTGATTGTTTGGAAGAGGAACAGACTGTTCATCAAATAGTGGTGCCCTTGATTCTTCCCTGGTTGCTGGCGCTGTATTGCGCAAAAGACGAAGAAAATCCACAAATTCTTCGTTACTGTAAACCACATTGTTTTTTGAAAAATTAGTGCTGGTAGATCCAATAATACGTTTAGGGGCTTCCTTGGTAGTTTGCGAAGCATCGCTGTTTCCATTAAGCTGATTTTGCTTAGAATTACCTCCGTTGGCAAGCACTGCTGCTAGTGACACAAGAGACGAACATGCTGGTGTCAGAAGATCAACCAGCTGGGAAAGCTGCCCAATGACTTTACGTAGTTCACCTCTATCCTGTGAACACGTAGTTTCAAGGGTGGTTTCACCTTCTGAACTCTCAGCCATCACAAATAACCAAAACCAAAACCAAAACAAAAGATGTATGCAAGTCTTCAATAACAAAAACCAAAAGAAAGGACTTGCAACGAGTGTCCAAAGGAAGGTCAGAAACCAAGCCCTTTAAGTAAGCACAAGCACTTTATTCACAATGTCCCTTAACCAGATTCCTTTTCTGAAAATGAGGATGACTACTCTTATAATGTAAATAAGAATTGGAAAATGTTTCCTTTCGATAAATACTGGATGAAAAAAAAACTAATTTCTTCCTGATACAAACATCCAAATAAGTAAGGTTGTCTGTATTGTAAGTATGAGTAAAGTCCAAGAAGTTTGTTGTGTTTTTAATGTAATACAAAAATTCCGTGAACTTTTGATAAGTATCTGTCCAAAAGATAACTATGTCGTCCAAGAACCTTTTGTACAAGGACCAACAACCAATAAAAGGACAGTTTGATATGTACAGTTGTTCCCATCTGGACAAAATTAAATTTGCATACGTGGGGGCACATTTGGCCCCCATAGCTACTCCCCTTTTCTGTTGAAAAAATTCCCCCTGAAAAAACATAAAATTGTTATGAAGGAAATGTTAAAATCTTTGACAAATGTGGTTTAGAAGTTGTGGGTACTATACTTAGAGAATGAAAGGATTAGAATGTGCTTATTAGAAAAGATTGAAAGGATTAATACTATTGTTACCAATGATTTATTGTTTCGGGTTGAAACAGAAAAGAAAAAATACAGGGACATCTTTTTTGAAGTAGAGGCAAAATGTGTAGCTAATTCAAAAAGGAAACATTTTAAATTAGAAAGAGATTTGAAAGACTACAGAGAAGGTAGGGCTTATCCGAAACCTAAACCAACAGCTTTCAAATACAATGCAGTACACAATTATAATGAAAATGAGCCTGTGGGTTTTGCTCAACATGTTGTTGAGTTTGAAGGGCAGGATAATTTTTCTGATTCTTTAGAAATTCCCCCTTTACGCAGGTCGGACAGGATTCGGAACCAGAATCCTGTCAGACTCCCACAATACAAACACAATTTCAGGCGGAATTACCAGTAAATCCTCAGACAAGAAAATACACTTATTTCTAGGTATGGAAATATCTTCACATTAGACGATTATAAGATTTTCAACTACAGTAACATAGAATTAAAAGAACATTTTTACCTCCTATCAAAAGGTTTCAAATTTATTCCTACTAGAAAAGCAAGTTTACCTAGATCTATTGTAGATTTAAAACTATTTCTTAGGAAAATGAATTTTTCTTTAATATTTCAGGAAAATAATACAGAATCCAGACAAACAGTTCCATTAAAGAGGAAAAGCACTGTAAAACCCACCATTACACCCACAATTGAAAAACCTCGACATTATTTTGGAAAGAGAAATCAGGAAGGTTTTATCTGAGCACAAGATATTCCCAAATTTGTCTGCAACAGAAAGAGGAATACTGAATGAATTGAGAAACAACAAGAACATTAGAATTATGCACCCAGATAAAGGGGGTGGCACAGTACTGATGGATTTTATCATGTATGAATCCAAAATTAAGGACTTATTAAATGACACTGATAAATATTCACGAGCTTCCATCAATGAGGTTAATTTAGCACACTCAAAAGTCAAGTTATTACTCTCGACCTACTATTAGAGGGATCTATTAGTAATGACATTTATAATTTTTTATTAAATTCACAGCCAAGGGTTCCATCTGTCTTTGGAATACCAAAGGTACACAAGGACCCAAATGATCCCCCACTTAGGCTCATTGTGGCATCTGAAGGGTCAGTTACAACCTCTTTAGCCAAATTTGTAGATGAGAAACTGAAGAAGTTGTCATATGATAGCCCAATAGTGCTGAAAGATTCATGGGATTTCCTTAGGTGTGTCAAACCTGAATTATACTCCCCAGATCTGGCCTTCGTCACTTTAGATGTTGTAGATCTGTTTGGATCTATCCCTCATGACATAGGGCTCCAGTGGTTTGAAGACAGTATGAGGGACAGTAAAATGTTTACAGTGAATTATTTTAGGAACTGTTTAACATTTATGGATATCATCCTTCATAACAATTTTATGTTTTTTCAGGGGGAATTTTTTCAACAGAAAAGGGGAGTAGCTATGGTAGCCAAATGTGCCCCCACGTATGCAAATTTAATTTTGTCCAGATGGGAACAACTGTACATATCAAACTGTCCTTTTATTGGTTGTTGGTCCTTGTACAAAAGGTTCTTGGACGACATAGTTATCTTTTGGACAGATACTTATCAAAAATTCACGCAATTTTTGTATTACATTAAAAACACAACAAACTTCTTGGACTTTACTCATACTTACAATACAGACAACCTTACCTATTTGGATGTTTGTATCAGGAAGAAATTAGGTGTTTTTTCATCCAGTATTTATCGAAAGGAAACATTTTCCAATTCTTATTTACATTATAAGAGTAGTCATCCTCATTTTCAGAAAAGGAATCTGGTTAAGGGACATTGTGAATAAAGTGCTTGTGCTTACTTAAAGGGCTTGGTTTCTGACCTTCCTTTGGACACTCGTTGCAAGTCCTTTCTTTTGGTTTTTGTTATTGAAGACTTGCATACATCTTTCATTTTGGTTTTCTGGGTACCAGGAAAAGTCTTGAGTAGAAACCTTGTCCCTTTTCCTCTTCTGGTACCAGTTGAATAACCCCCCCATGCTTAAGAGAGAAAGTACTTGTTTTTGGGCCTCTGCCCACTGATTTGGGGGTAGGTCCAGCCAACCGCTTGTTGGCAACGTGTGGAAGTGAAATCTGTATCCCTGGGACACTATATTTAAAACTCATTTGTCCTGGGTAGAGTTCCCAATACTTTGCATGAAGAGCAATCTTCCCCCCCCAATGGGGCAGTCAGTTGATAAGTGCTTGGAAATTCTAAAAGGAAGGCACTGAGACAGTTTACCACGGGGGGGGGGGGTGTCTTATTATTCCCAGATTTGGAAGTGGAGGTCCCCCACTGCATAGTTCTGTGTGTCCCCTGGGACTGAAACCTGGGGTTTTTTGCTGTGTCTGGGTTTGGCTTGAAAAGATCTGGAAGGGGCTGGAAAGGACCAATTCTTAGAGGGCCAGTGACTACTAAATCTAGGAGACTGAACTTGTAAAATATCTCAACAGTTTGCATAGATTTAAGCTTTATCTTCCATCTTTTTAAGAACTTCCTCAGCCTTGTTGCCAAACAGGCAGTCCTGATTTAAAGGAGCATCCAACAATTTAGCTTTAACACGATCAGGCAAAGATTGCTCCTTAAGCCAAGCATGCCTTCTGAGCACAGACCCTGTAACAGCAGCCCTGCAAGACACCTCTAAGGAATCAAAACCACATTGCGAAGTATGTTTTCCAACGTGTTCAGCAGAATGCATTAAATCCTGGAATACTTTATTTCCCACACAGTCAGGAATCATTTTCTATTTAAGCAGTCCAATAACATGTTGCTGATACTTTAGCATATGAAACTGGTAGTTTAAAGCCCTAATGGCCAAGGTTGCAGAAGTGTAAACCTTCTTACCCTATCTATCCAGTGCCCTAGAGTCTCTATCAGAAGGGGCAAGACTTTTTAGCAGTAGAAGCCTTAACGCCCTGGATCTGCAATAAGATTTTTTTTAAAAAGGAGCTTGTGGGACTCAGGGACCCTGTAGTATCCGTCAGGTTTTCTGGGAGCAGGAAGCAGGGAATCAGGGGCCAAACTAGATTCCAAAAAAGCAACAATGTCTAGTACAGGAGGAATAGCTAAAGGCCTATGCTGAGGTAGAAGGAAATCCCTAAGCCTCTTTTTTGAATCAGAAAAATCCTGGCTTTCCCAGTGGAAATGCTCCCTTAGGAGTATGTAAGGTTTCCCCAAAAAAAAAAAAAAAAAAAATCCTCAGGAGGGGAAGCAGAGGGAATGGAGTCCTCTGCATCAGAATCTTCATAAGTAGATAAGGGCAAATCCAGATCAGAAGAATCAGAAAAAACAGATTCCTGATCAGAAGATTCATAATCAACTTCAGTCCTAGGCCTCTTAGAAGGGGAGGGGGGTGCTACCCCTGATTGGGGTTATTATATCTTCAGACATTGTTTGTTTTTTAGGCATAGAGGCCTGAGTAATTTTTTTCGGCATGGATCGAGATTTAGGCCTAAGTAAAGAAGGAGGCATCTGTTTAATATGCAAGTCTGTAGGCCTGAATACACCCTCAGAAGCTGGTGCCTGCACAGCGGATCTGGACCCATCCAAGGTAGACACATCTGCGAGTTCCATACTTGAAGCATCTCACGGCATTCTGGACTCCGGAATGGGTCCCAGTAGAGGCCTGCGAATCAGAAGTAGCAGGTATCAGGGGCTGAGAAAGCACCTCACTGAGTACCAGCGCCTTGGCGGCCTGTCTGTCTTTATCTTTGCATTTTTTCAGAATCCCGGTAATTGGATGGCTAACCGATGACATTTCTGGATACTTAAACCGAGAACCAAAATATTTAGAGGTGAAAATATACAGACTATGGATAATGCGCTGATTAAATAAAGCACAAAACTGACAGAGGTACGTTGTGGTCAGGGCCTAGGCAAGGAATACAGTACGAATGAAAATCTTTGAGGTATTTGCTTTCCACAAGTAATGCAATTATTAACTTTTACTGACATCGGTAAGGAGCAAGAAAAAGTTTCCCCAATGGGGTACTTTGCTTTAGTTGAAGACTTCGGTTCTGAAACTCGAAAATGAAAATTTCAGGAGTCGGCCGACCGGCACTTGCGAACCGCTTCTGCTTCAGGCACCACACGGCAAAAAAGACTGATGTAATGGTGTCGGCTGCATGTTTTATACCAGACGACCTGACATCATGGAAGAAGGGACAGCAAACAACACAGGACCCAAGACTTTGTTAATCAGGCTGAGGGCTACCTGCAAGCAGATAACCCAAATGTAATGACTGCAACAGTGAAACACTAAGAACATCATGCAGCCGATGCCATTACATCAGTTTTCTTGCCCCAGATGTCAAGAGCCCTCACAATAGGAAGCAATTACATGGTGTGGAACACCCCCAGTAGAAAGTAAATACCAACGTTATAAGGTATGGTAAAACAAAAAAATAGGTAGAAGTATAGAGAAATCGGGGGGGCTGGAGGGAGGGTAACCAGGACTGCAACAGTGAATACACTCGAACATCTACATTTATGGTAAGTGTACATAACTGTACTATGTTCTTAGGGTTTCGCTGTTGCAGTCATCACATTTGGGTTGATTCCCCAAAGCTAAGGAGGGGTGGAGACAGTCAAAGAGCATTAGGGCTAGCAATCAGGCCCTGTAAGACTGCTGTGGCAAATCCAGCTCTGGATTTAGAAAAGACAGGCAAGTGGTAATGCTTGGTGGAAGTGTGTACAGAGCTCCAGGTTGCAGCTTCCAGGATGTCCCTGGTAGGGACTCCCCTGAGAAATGCTGTAGAGGTTGATGAAGCCCTAGTCGAATGTGTTCTGATCCCCTGTTGGGTAGGTTGAAATGGCCTTGCCCTCTGCCCCTGCAGCAAAGTTGATTAGCAGCTGGTCAGATTTTCTGAAAGGCTTAGTCCTGTCCAGATAGAACCTAAGCTGCCTGTGCAGGATCCTTTCACCTTTATTCTGAGGATTAGGGAAAAAGTTGGCAAATGAATGGATTGGTTTAAAGCCACACTAGATAGCACCTCAGGCATAAATTATGAGTTAGTCCTGAGGAAAACCCTGTTCACATCGAAAATAATGAAGGGTTCCACAGCCATAAGGGCCTGCAATTCAGACACACTTCTTGTGTTCCTCCTCTTCCATGAGAGGAATTTTAACTATGCTGTAGCAGCGGAATCGTGAGCTTTTCCATTATAAAGTTAAGGTTCCAGGCTGGAGTGACAGCTCTCTTGGGGGGGGGGGGGACGACTTACATCTTTGGCTCCTCTCAGGAACTGTTTGACCAGAGGATGAGAGAAGAGGGGTGGCTCAGTATTATAATGAGCTGAGATGGCAGAGGCATGAATCTTAACTGAAGAGAAAGATAGGCCTTTGTAGAGCATTTCTGTTAAGTAATCTACTATACGAGGTAAGCTGGGCACAGTTGTGTCCATTCCATGCAGTTGGCAACAGGAACCTTATCTTTTCCACTTTTCCGAATAGGATTTTCTAGTACTAGGACACCATGCCTCAAGAATGACATCCAGCACCTGCTTACTGAGGGTTGCTGGTGAAGAGTTCAGGGGATGAGCTAGGCTCAGGGTCTGTAGCTAACGGTGCAAAATCTGGCCCTCCTGCTGGAACAGCAGGGAAGGAGTCTGAGGCAAGTGCCATGGTGGCACTACTGTCAGACTGCACAAAAGAGGGTACCAGTGCTGGCATGGCCAATCTGGTGCAATCAGGATTGTCCTTGGCTTGTCCTGTTTGATCTTTAGTAGAACCTTTGAGAGGAGGGGCAGAGATAGAGAGCCTTTCCCAGGTAAAGGACAGGGCTTCCACTTTCCAAGCTTGTCTGTGGGGAGTTCTGGTGCAATATTTGCTCAATTAATAGTTGTGAGGGGAAGCAGAGAGGTCCACCTCTGGTGCCCCCCACCTGTTCCTCAAAAGCTTGAATATTTTGGGTTCCAGTTTCCATTCGTGTGGGTCTATGAGATGTCTGCTCTCAAGTCGTCTGCCAGTGAAATTTAGTTTGCCTGGCAGGAATTGAGCTTGCAGGTGCACTTGGTTGCTCAAGGCTGTGTTCCACAGAGCCATGGCTAACCTGCAGAGTGGGTAGGAATGTGTTCCCCCCCTGCTTGTTTATGTACCACATAACTGTGGTGTTGTCAGTCTTTTCCAATAGTTGTCCTGGAAAAATAAAGGTCTTTGAAGGCTGTCAGAGCATTCTGTACAGCTAACATTTCTTTTTGATTGATATGCAGATGCATTTGCTTTGGGCTCCATTTGCCTTGAATGCATTGTCCTGTCATGTGAGCCCCCCATGCATAGTATGATGAATCTGTTAGGGTTTGGACAGCAGAGGGTTGAGTGAAACTGAGTCCCTTATTGTGGTAGCAGGCCTCTACCCACCAAAGGAACTCTGTCCTTAGGCAAGGAATGACAGGAATCATTGTTTCCAGGTCCTGAGAATGTTGACACCAGAGACTTTTTACCACTGAAGTTTCTTCGTATGCAGTCTTGCATATGGAATTAGTAGAATGCAAGAGGCTATGAACCCTAGGGCTTGCAGTATTTTTCTTGTAGATAGCTGGGTTTTGGTGGCCAGAAGACTGAAGTAGTTTGTCAAATAAATTTGTTTTTCTGGCGTGAGGAATGCCATCTGGGAAGTTGTGTTTAAGCTTGCTCCCAGGAATACAATCTGTTGGCTGGGTACCAAATGTGATTTATTTTCGTTGATGGTGTATCCCAGTGAAGTTAGAAGTCTCTTTACAAATGTCAGGTGCTGTAGTAGCAATTCCTGACTGTCCGCCTGAATCAGGCAATCATCCATGTATGGGTAAATTTGAATCCTTCTCTGCCTGCAATATGCAATGGCTGGAGCTAGGCATTTTGTGAAAATCCTGTGTGCAGTAGATAAGCCAAAGGGAAGTACAGAGAACTGATAGTGCATAGAGCCAGCTGTGAAATGTAGGCATTTCCTGCAAGATTCCCTTATGAAGATGTGCAGATAAGCTTCTTTTAAGTGTAGGGTTGCTAGCCAGGAGTCATTGGCTAGCACAGGAAGCAGCTGTTGGAGAGTAAGCATTTTGAATTTTGGAACCACAAGAAAGGTGTCGAGAATAGACAGATCCAGGATAGAACACCAATAGTTTTCTTCTGTCGCACCAGAAACAGTCTGGAATAAAAGCCTTGTCCCCTTTTTTCTGCTGGGACAGTTTGAACAGCCTTGATACTGAGAAGAGAAAGTACTTGCTTTTGGGCCTCTGCCCATTGGTATGGGGGGAGGTCTGGCCATCCGCTTGGGGTTGGGAGTGAGTGGAAGAGGAATCTGTATCCCTGGGTTTAAGACCCATCTGTCCTTGGTAATGTACTTCCAGTTTTTGGCATGCAGGGCAAGTTTCCCTCCTAAAGGTGTAAGTACTTGGGCAAGGCTTTGAAGTGTTAAGGATAAGTCATTGTGAGATTTTACCATAGGATGGTGGCTTACTACTCCCTGTTTTGGATGTGGGAGCACTCCATTGCTTAGATCTGTGAATACCCTGCGACTGTAGTCTTGGTGGTCTGCTGCCCCTGGGTTTGGACTGAAGGTCTGGGAAGGACTGGAAAAGACAAGTGTTTAGAAGGCCAATGCCTACTGAAACTAGGTGGCTGTACTTGTAAGTCTAACAGTTTACATAGATTTAGCTTTTTCCTCCATCCTTTTGAGGACTTCTGCTTTACTGCCAAATAGACGCTCTTGGTTTAATGGTGCATCTAGCAATTTTGCTTGGACATGGTCTGGCAAGGTTTGCTCCTTAAGCCAAGCATGCCTTCTAAGAACAGAACCAGTGACAGCAGTGCTGCAAGATGCTTCAAAGGCTTAAAAACCACATTGCAAAGTATGTTTACCAACTTGGTTAGCAGATTGCATTAACTCTTGTAAATCTTTATGTTCTGCACAATCAGGAATCAACACCATTTTCTGTTTAATTCCATAATATGTTGCTGATACTTTTACATATGAAACCGGCAATTTAAAGCCATGATGGTAAGAGAAGCAGAGGTGTATACCTTCTTACCCCAACTGTCTAAAGCCCTAGAATCCCTGACCGAAGGGGTAGGATTTTTGGCTGTAGTAGCCTTAATGCCTTTAGGTCCCTGGGAAATGGTCTCTGGATGCGCAGCAGGATTCTTAAAGAAGAATTTGTGGGAGTCTGGTACTCTATAGTACCCATCAGGTTTCCTGGGAGCTGGAGGCAAAGTATCAGGGGTAAGGCTGGATTCCAAGAAGACATTTACAATTTCCAGAACAGGAGGGATAGGTAGAGGCCTCTGCTGAGGCAAGTTTAAAAATTCCCTGAGTCTTTTTGGACTGAGAGTAGTCCCAGCGGAAATGCTATCCAAGGGTATGCAGGGTTTCACCAAAAGAAAAATCTTCCGGTGGGGAAGCAGAGGGAATGGAATCTTCTGCATCAGAATCCTCATAGGTAGACAAGGGTATGTCCTGGTAATACGAAGGGTCAGAGTTATCAGACTCCTGATCAGAAGGAAAATCAGTTCTTGGTCTTTTGGGGGGGGGGGGGCTGACTTCCCCTAGTTAAAGAAATAAGGTCTTCAGCCATTCTAAGCATTTTTGCGGCATGTGGACCTGAGAATGCGCTTTGGTTGTCTGTTTCCTAGGTGTAGTGCAACCTCTATGCCTGAGAAATTCGGTATTTTTGGTTTGAAACCGTCAGTTTAATATGAAAATTGGAAGGCCTGAATACACCCCCTCAGTAGCTGGTGCCTGCACAGCGGCTCCAGACCCATTCAAAGTAGAGACATCTGCAGGTTCCATACTCGAAGCATCTCGGGGCATACTGACTCTGAATGGGTCTCAGTAGAATCCTGAAAATATGCAGAAGCGAGTATCAGGGGCTGCGAAAACGCCTCACTGAGTACCGGTGGACTGGCGACTAAATTAATGGTAGCATCGTCGACAGTTTTGGACCTAGGCTGCTTTATCCTTACGTTTTTTCGGACGATCGGTAGTCGGATGGCTTATCGAAGCCATTTGGGAATACAGAGATAGAGAGCAAAAGAATTTAGAGACAAAAATAGCCCAAGACGAATAGTTCGTGTGTTGAACAAGGCACAAAACTGACAGCTAGGGACGTCGTAGTCTGGGCCTAAACAGGTGACGCAGTAAGAATGAAAATCTCTGCGAGGTATTTGCTTTCCACAGGCAAGACAATTAATGTTTTCTGACATCGGTTAGAGCAAGAAAAAAGGATCCCTAATGGGGTACTTCTCTTTTACAATACTTCAGGTCTGAAACTCGAAAAATGAAAATTTCAGGAGGTGGCCGACCGGCACTTGCAAACTGCTGCTTCAGGCACTGCACAGCAAGAAAGACTGATGTAATGGTGTTGGCTGTATGTTTTATACCCGACGACCTGACGTCATGGAAGAGGCAACAGCGTCAGATGCAGAAATCCCAAGACTCTGGTATTCAGGCTGACTGACGGCTACCTGCAGGCAGACAACACAAATGTGATGACTGCAACAGTGAAACACAAAGATCATGGATAACAGACTATGCTCTATGGCAGAGCTAGCCAAACCTGTGTGAAATATGTCTCTAGGGGATTTGTTTGTGTTGACTAATGTCACCAAATGGGCATGGCGATTTGCTGATAAAAGGGTTGAGGACCTGGCCTACTCAAGCCTACACCAAGGACCTAAGCTAAGGGTGGAAGGGGTGTATGTGCCCCTACTGGCTAGGATGTGCCTACCATAAAGTCCAGCAGCCCTGAGTCAATAAGCTACTGGCTGGCATCCAGTTGCCCAGCTTGGGTTAACTGGGATAGCCAGAGCAGTACAGAGCTAACAAACTCCTGTCACATTGAGCGAAAGCTGAACGTAAAACCAACCAACCTGCCAAAAGAAATAACTGCTACATTCAATGTAGGTTCACTGACAGAACAGAGCTTGAAAGTAAATGCCATGATGGTAAAGATGAAGCTGGAATCCTCTGTGTCCAGGAGACAAGATGAAGGGCAGTGCAGCAAAGCCACTTGGCTTGGGATCCAGAGTCTACTACTCAGTTCAAGCTAGAAATGGTGTAGGAAATGTAGTGAGGGAGAGGATTCAAAAGGCAGAGATGGACAATCAGAATTAGTAAGACTCATGGCAATCAGACTTCAGCTTAATGACAGGGCAGTATTCATAATTGCAGCCTATACCCCACAACAGGGTTTAGACTGGGGAAGATTGCATTCACACAACAGTTGAAAAACCTGCTAGACAAAAGCAGGACAACATGAATTAGTGATGATAATGGGTGACTTGAATGCACATATCAAGACACATACACAACAGGATACGAGGAGTGCCTAGGTCCACATGGGTGGGGCAACAGGAATAAAGGACAGGCCATTCTAGACTTGTTTGGCAAATGACTTGATGGCAGCCAACACACAGTTTAGAAATAAACAGTCACAAGATAACATACAACAATGGCCACCATTTAACTTAGACTTCCTCTTAGTAAGTAAAGGGCAATGGGGTAGAACCAGAAATAGCAAAGTCATCCCTCAGTGAAACAGATGGCCCACATCATAACCCACTGGATGCCACAATCTGCAAGCAGTGATCAGAGAAGGCTCTAAGGTCAGAGACAACAGCAAAACAGTTTAGGGATTTGCTTAGGGCCCTAGCACCACAAGAGGAGGAAACAGGTGAAGTTGGAAGAATGGCAGTGCCTCAAAAATAGCACGTGTGAGGACTACAGAACAGATAAGCGACTGAGACTGGCTCAGAATTAAGGTACATAAGGAAAGTTGGTGATGGAATGCAGAAGTCAACAAAAGAAGAGTGTAGGAAAAAGTGGCAGATAGAAAATACAGACCAGGCTAGGAAGGACTACTGGTTGGCTAATAAAGAGGCTAAAAAAGGAGTTGCAATAGCAAAGAACAAGACATCAAAGGCAATCTACTAGCTTCTGGAAAGTAAGTTAGTAGGTGGCACAAAAACTATCAGGTTGCAAGGCAAAGACAATAGACAGACACCCTTCATAAGGGATGCAAGCAACAACTTGCTCACCAGAATACAGGACAAAGGCAGACAGGAGTGCTTCCAGAAGCTTGTGAATGATCATCATTACACAAAAGCAGTAGTGCCCCAGATACAGCCTATGACGAGAGTAACAGCCCACCACTGAACAGCAGCACTAAAGAAGTGAAGTCAGGGAAAATAGTAGGCTAAGATGAGGTCACATCAGATGTGATAAGATGCTGGGTGAGAGAAAGGAGGAATGGCTCCTCAGGGTACTTGTAGCAGTGTGGGGAGAAAAGCATATCCTGTATGACTGAATAAGCATACTGGTGCCAGTGTTCAAGAACAAAGGGGGCATTCAAAATTGTGGGCATTAGAGCTATCAAACCCCTGTCAAACTGTATATATGACTGAAGTAAAAAATAAGATGGAAAAAGAGCAGTTAGGATTCAGATCAGAATGCATCACAACTGACCAGATGTTTGCAGGGACACAGTTGAGAAGAAGCTTGAGGATGATGAGAGTTTAAGTACAGTTGTGTACACTTACCAAAAATGTAGATGTTAGATCTGCTTGCAGTAGCCTTCAGTTGGCCTGATTATCAAAGTCTTGGGTCCTGCGTCGGTTGCTGTCTCATCTTCCGTGACGTCAGGGGTATAAAGCATGCAGCAGGTGCCATTACATCAATTTTTCTTGCCCTAGATATCAGGTGCCCCCCTTAATGGGAAGCAATTAAATATATATATATATATATATATATACACACACACACACACATACACACACAAGGTTATACCTCCAACAAAAAAGCAAATACACCAAAAAGCTTTTAAGTATAGTAAAGGAGAATAGAGATATAGCCAAAAGAAGACAGGGGGCTGGAGGGAGGGTAACCAGGACTGCAACAGTGAATACACTAACATCTACATTTATGTTAAGTGTAACCAACTGTACTATGTTCTTCATGTTTCACTGCTGCATTCATTACATTTGGGTAGATTCCCAAAGCTAAGGATGGGAGGAGGAATTTAGATAGCATTAGGATCAGCTATAAGGCCCTGCAAGACGGCAGTGGCAAAGCCAGCTCTGGATTTAGAGAAAATTGGCAAATGGTAATGCTTAGTGAAAGTATGTACAGAACTCCAGGTAGCAGCTTCTAGGACATCTCTGGTAGGGACACCTCTGAGAAAGGCTGTAGAGGTAGATGCGGCCTTGGTTGAATGGGGTCTAATCCCCTGTGGGATAGGTTTTCCATGGTGCTTAATGCAGAAATGAATGCAATGGCCTATCCATTTAGAAATGGTTTGCTTTGAAATAGCCTTCCACTCTGCCCCTGCAGCAAATGCCACCAGCAGTTGTTCAGATTTCCTTTGAGGTTTAGTCCTGTCCAAGTAAAATCGAAGTTGTCTGTGCACATCTAAGGAGTGCAGTATCTGTTCCCCTTTGTTCTGTGCATTAGAAAAGGTTGGCAAATGAATGGACTGATTAAGAGCCACACTGGATACCACCTTGGACATGAAAGAGAGATTGGTTCTGAGGGACACCCTGTCCGCATGAAAGATGATGAAAGGCTCCACTGCCATAAGGGCCTGTAATTCATATACCCTTCCTGCTGAAGTGATTGCTAAAAGGAAAGCTGTTTTCCAAGAAAGGAATTTTAACTATGCAGTTGCAGCTGGCTCAAAAGGAGGAAGAGTGAGTTTTTCCAATACAAAGTTAAGGTCACAGGCTGGAGTTGGGGTTCTCCTGGGTGGTCTTAAGTTTTTGCCCCTATGAGGAACTGCTTGAGCAGTGGATGAGAAAAGAGGGTGGTTCTGTGTTAATGAGATGAAATGGCTGAGGCGTGAATTTTGATGGAGGAAAAAGAAAGGCCCCTGTAAAGCATCTCAGTTAAGTATTGAAGAATCTGAGGTAAATTGGGTGCTGCTGTGGCCATCCCTTTAGTGTGGTTCCAGGCACAGAATCTTTTCCATTTTTCAGCATAAACTTTTCTAGTACTAAGCCTCCTTGTCTCCAAATTGACATCCAACACTTGTTTACTGAGGGATGGTAACAGAGAGATTAGGTGAGGTTCAGGGTTTGAAGCTGGGGATGCAGAATCTGGCTCTCCTGCTGAGACAGCAGGGTAGGGGCCTGAGGCAGGTGCCATGGGGCCAGCTGTGACACACTGTGCAAGAGGGGGTACACCACTGTTAGCGTGGCCAGTCTGGTGCAATCAATATCATCCTTGGTTTGTCCTGTTTGATCTTTAGTAGTATTTTGGAGAAGAAAGGCGTAAACTGATAGATTTTGCCAGCTGAAGGACAGAGCATCCACTTTCCAAGTTTGTTTGTGAGGAGTCCTTGTGCAGAATTTGTCCAATTGGTAGTTCTGGGGGGAGGCAAACAGGTCTATATCTGGGCTGCCCCATTTGTTGATCAACATGTTGAAAATCTTTGGTTCCAGTTTTCACTCGTGTGGGTCCATGAGATTTCTGCTTAGTTCATCTGCCAGTGTATTTAATTTTCCTGGCAGGAATTGAGCCTGTAGATGCACTTAGTATCTCAAGGCTGTGTGCCACAGAGCCATGGCTAGTCTGCAGAGGGGGGTAAGAATGGGTACCCCCCTGCTTGTTTATGTACCACATAACAGTGGTGTTGCCCGTCTTTACCATTAATTGTCCTGGAAGAATGTGGTCCTTGAAGGCTGTCAGAGCGTTCTGTACAACTATTTCTTTTTGTCTGATATGCAGGTGCATTTGACTTGGGTTCCATTTGCCCTGAATGCACTTCCCTGCCAGATGAGCCCCCCATGCATAGTCTGATGCATCTTGGGCAGCAGGAGGTAGAGTGAATGGTAGTCCCTTGTTTTGGTGGCAGGCCTCTGCCCACCAAAGGCATTCTAACCATAGGCAAGGTATGATAGGAATCATTGCTTTTAGATCCTAAGAATGTTGACACCATAGGCTGTTTAGATACCATTGTAGTTTCCTCATATGCAGTCTTGCATATGGAATTCGTAAAATGCACGAGGCCATGAACCCCAAGGCTTGCAGTATCTGCCTTGCAGATAGCAGGGTTTTTGTGGCCACTAGTTTGAAGTTGTCAAATGAATGTTTCTCTGGCGTGAGGAAAGCTATCGGGGAAGTTGTGTTCAAGCTTGCTCCCAGGAATATAATTTGTTGACAGGGTACCAGATGGGATCCCAGACAAGTTAACACCTTTTGTACAAATGCCAGATGATGCAGATGTATGTCCTGGCTTTCTGCCTGTATTAGACAATCGTCCAGGTATGGGTATATTTGCATATTTCTTTGCCTGCAAAATGCAATAACTGGAGCTAGGCACTTTATGAATACCCTGGGCGCAGTAGATAAGCCAAAGGGCAGTGCAGAGAACTGACAGTGCATGCAGCCTGCTTTGAAGCATAGGTATTTTCTGCAAGATTCTCTGATTGGGATGTGCAGGTAGGCTTCCTTTAAATCCAGTGTTGCCAACCAGGCATCCTTACCTATCATGGGAAACAACTGAAGAGTTAGCATCTTGAATTTTGGAATCACCAAAAAGGTGTTTAGGATAGACAGGTCCAGGATAGGATGCCACGCGTTTGTCTTTTCTGGGTACCATGAAAAGTCTTGAGTAGAAACCTTGTCCCTTTTCCTATTCTGGTACAGTCTGAATAGCCTTTAATCTTGAGAGAGTACTTGCGTTTGAGCCTCTGCCCACTAATTTGGGGGTAGATCTGCCAACCGTTTGGGGTTGGTAACGTGGAAATGAAATCTGTATCCTTGGGAAACTGTTTAAAACCCATTTGTCCTGGGTAATGAGTTCTCAATTTTTTTTTTGGGTCAGTCAGTTGAGAAGTGCTTGGAAGTTTAAAAATTAAGTCATTGAGACAAGTTTACCATGGGGGGGGTGTCTTACTACTCCCTGATTTGGAAGTGGGAGCCCCTCACTGCTTAGACCAGTGCGTACCCAGGGACTGAAGCCTGTATGTTCTGCTGGTTCTGGGTTTGAACTGAGAAGGCCTGGAAGAGGCAGGAAAGGACCAATTTTTTGAGGGCTGTCAAAGGAAAAAACTTCAAAGACCAATTCACGTTAGGTTCAAGCAAAGCACCCTTTATTACTTGCAGCAAGGAGACAAAGCATGTAGGCACAAGGTTTGTCTGAATTACTGGTGATTAGTATGTTATTCTTGTACAGTTCTCTTCCTGTCACCTAGAAAATGTTACTATTCTATTGCTGACATAGTTAGACACAGCTTTCTGTATGTTCTACGGAAAATGTTACTAGACTTATTGCTGACTAGGTTAGATTTGCTAGCTTGCAAAACATTTTGAGAAAAACCTGGCCTTGGGCTTATTTTAGCCCATTTTAACTTTTCAATTCTTCAATTGTACTGTTCTAATACAGGTGTCACATTTCGTCTAGATTCAAGGTACATTTCTAGCTTTGGTACAACTGATGCTGACTATGGTTTATACTTTCAAGCATCTATTGTTTTCTTTATCAAAGCTTCTAGCAGCTGCATACTTTCTCATAGCATAAGCAGAAATGAATATCTCGAAGTTTCATGACAGCAGAAATTAAATGTATTTTGTTATTTTCATGACATTAGCAGAAATGAAATGCTTCTTGTTAAGTTTCTAATAGCTGTGCAGATTCATGCAGTGTGAACAGAATAAATGTATTAACCCCTTTTAAACCTCGAATGCACTAAGCATACATATTACTATTATATATTTTTCTAACAAGGGCCAATGCCTACCAAATCTAGGAGGCTGTACTTGTAAGAAATATTTAACAGTTTGCATAGATTTAGCTTTTTCCTCCATCTTTTTAAGAATTTCTGCTTTGTCGCCAGGCGGTCCTGTTTCAAGGGAGCATCCAGCAGTTTAGTTTTAACATGATCTGACAAAGATTGCTCCTTAAGCCAAGCAATCCAATAATATGCTGCTGATACTTTAACATACGAAACTGGCAATCTAAGGCCCTAATGGCCAAGGTTGCAGAGGTGTATACCTTCTTAGCCCATCTATCCAGGACCCTGGAATCTTTATCAGAGGGGGCATGATTTTTGGCAGTAGTAGCCTTAATGCCATTGAGTCCCTGTGAAATAGTCTCAGGAACCACAGTAGGATTTTTAAAAAGGAACTTGAGAATCAGGAGCCCTGTAATATCTGTCAGGTTTTCTGGGAGCAGGAGGTAGAGTCAGGGGCCAAGCTAGATGCCGAAAAGGCATAGTCAACAATGTCCAGAACAGGAGGGATAGCTAAAGGCCTGTGTTGGGGCAAGAGTAAGAAATCTCTAAGCCTCTTTTTAGAATCAGAGTAATCCTGGCTTTCCCAGTGAAAATGCTTTCTAATAGTATGCAAGGTTTCACCAAAAGAAAAATCCTCTGGGGGGGAAAAGCAGAGGGAACAGAGTCCTCTGCATCAGAATCCCCATAGGTAGATAAGGGTAAATCCTGGTCATCAGAGGAGACAAATTTCAGAATCCTGGTAAGAAGTATCATATGCAAATTCAGTCCTAGGTCTCAGAGGGAGAAGGCTGGCTTCCCCTGATTAAAGTAACAAGGCCTTCAGCCATTATTTGTTTTTTAGGCATAGAGGCCTGACCATGCGGTCTGGGCGGTTTCCTAGGCATGGTTCGACTTTTAGGCCTAGAAGAAGATGGCGCCGGTTTAACATGCAAGTCAGTAGGCCTAAATACACCATCAGAAGCCGGTGTCTGCACAGCGGCTCCAGACCGATCCAAGGTAGAGACATCTGCAGGTTCCACAGTTGAAGGATCTCACAGTATACCGGACTCCAAATGGGTCTCGGTAGAGGCCTGCAAATCCAAATCAGGGAGTAGCAAAAGCGCCAGAGTACCACCGAACTGGTGACTAGCTTAGAAGCGTTGTTGGCAGTTTTGGACCTAGGCGGCCTGTCTTTCTGTTTTTTCGGAATGTCGGTAGTCGGGTGGCTTACTGAAGGCATATCTGGATAATTGAACAGAGCACCAAAATATTTAGAAGTGAAAATGTACCGACAATGAATAGTTCTTGGTTTAAATAAGGCACAAAACAGACAGCAAGGTACTTCGTGGTCAGGGCCTAGGCAAGGAATACAGTACGAATGAAAATCTTTGAGGTATTTGCTTTCCACAAGAAATATAATTATTGACTTTTACTGACATCGGTTTAGAGCAAGAAAAAGTTTCCCCATTGGGGTACTTAGCTTTAGTTGAAAACTTTGGTTCTGAAACTCGAAAACAAATTTCAGGAGTCGGCTGACCGGCCACTTGCCAACTGCTTCTGCTTAGTGCACCGCACGGCAAGAAAGACTAATGTAATGGCACCGGCTGCATGCTTTATACCCCTGACTACCTGACGTCACGGAAGATGAGACAGCAACCGACGCAGGACCCAAAACCTTGATAATCAGGCCGACTTAGGGCTACTGCAAGCAGATAACCCAAATGTAATGACTGACAGTGAAACACGAAGAACATCATGGCAGTCCTAGTCTTGGAGAAAGCATATGACAACATCCCAAGAAAGCGGATTTGGGCAGCCCTATGGTGTTCTGAAGTTCCAGAAACATTGGCAGAATTGGTGCAAGCTATGTACAAGGACCCAGAGACTCAAGTACTAGGTTTCAGAGGGGTTCCCAGTGGGACTGGATGAAAAGAGAAGGGGAGACCTGGAATAAAGGGTATATTCCGTCTCCAAAGAACTTCTCTTCTGACAAACCCCAGCTGTGGTATTTACAGACAGCACTGATACTGGGACAGGAGAGATCAGATACCATACCACTATTGTTCTCATGTGGAGTCTGCAAGGGGTATTGATTTACAGATACATATACTTACTAGGCTAATAACCCAGGGGGTCTTTATAAGCCTAGCCAGGTATAATGTCCTGTATCCAAATAGGACATTGAGGGCCAGGCATTTATAAGCCGAGAGAATCTCAGACTCCATGATACCCAGAATCTTGAGGTATTCACTTGCAGAGTGAAAAGCCTTACATGCAGATCGAGAGCTATTTTTCCTGTGGAAGAAAAGTTCTTTGAACTGAGATGCCTAGTTGACATCCCAAGAATACAATCCTGTATGAAAGTGTCAATAAAGACTGTTGAATATTCTCTTGGAATACCAGCTTGTGTAAGATCTTGGATCCAAGACAGATTCCTGACTTCACTATGAAAAAGGACATCGGAAAGATAAACAAGCCTAACCATGAAAAAGTGCAGATACCCAGTGGCCTGCAATAAGCTATAACTTAAGCTAGACACTTCGATCACTCTTGGTACAGTAGACAGTCCAAAGGGTAAGGCAAAGAAAGTACAGATGTGTACCTACCATAAAGGTAGATGTTCGAGTGTATTCACTGAACAGGAAGTAGTAACAGGTTGTGAAGTGACATTTTAAATTTGGGCAACATCACAAACAGGTTTAGGAAAGAAAGATCCAGAACTGGTCTACAAGCATTTTTTCTTTAGCACTATCATCATCCATGAGTAAAACCACCTACCCCATCTGGGAAGGAAGAACCAGTTCAATCACTCCTTGGGACAACAAGTGATGAAGATCAGGCAAAAACAAAGTACAGTTGTGTACACTTACCATAAATGTAGATGTTAGAGTGTATTCACTGTTGAAGTCATCACATTTGGGTTATCTGCCTGCAGGAAGCCCTCAGCTGGCCTGAATACCAGAGTCTTCGGATTTCTGGGTCTGATGCCGTCACCTTTTCCAAGATGTCAGGTCGTCGGGTATAAAACATGCAGCTCACATTACATCATTTTTTCTTGCCCCAGATGTCAGGTGCCCCCACTACAGGAAGCAATTATATGGTATGGTACACCCCCAGCAAAAAGCAAATACACAAGATATATATGCCAAAGAAGGAAAGGTAGAGGCAAGAGAAGTCAGGGGGCTGGAGGGAGGGTAACCAGGACTGCAACAGTGAATACACTCCAATATCTACATTTATGGTAACTACACAACTGCACTATGTTCTTCATGTTTCACTGTTGCAGTCATCACATTTGGGTTGATTCCAAAATCTAAGGAAGGGTGGAGGCAGTTAAAGAGCATTCGGGCTAGCAATCAGGCCTTGTAAGACTGCTGTGGCAAATCCAGCTCTGGATTTAGAAAGGATAAGCAGGTAGTAATGCTTGGTGAAACTATGTACAGAGCTCCAGGTAGGAGCTTCCAGGATGTCACTGGTAGGGACTTCTCTGAGAAATGTAGAGGTAGATGCACCCCTGGTGGAATGCGATCCCCCTATCTGGGGAATGGGCACAATAGTGCCCAGTTTACCTCATATTCTAGACTACTTAACAGAAATGCTCCACAAGGGCCTATCTTTCTCTTCAATTAAGATTCATGCCTCTGCCATTTCAGCACATTATAATACTGAGCCCACCCCTCTTCTCTCATCCACTGCTAAAACAATTCCTTAGAAGGGCCAAAAATTTAAGACCCCCAGGAGAGCTCCCACTCCAACCTGGGACTTTAACTTTGTATTGGAAAAACTCACCCCCCCCCCCCTTTGAACCAGCTGCTACAGCAGTGTTGAAATTCCTTTCTTCGAAAACTGCCTTACTTCTAGCCATCACTTCTGCAAGAAGCTTGTCTGAACTGCAGGCCCTCATGGCAGTAGAACCCTTAATTATCTTCCATGCGGACAGGGTTTCCCTCAGGACTAATCCATTCTTTATGCCCAAGGTGGTGTGTAGTGTGGCTCTATACCAGTCCATTTATTTGCCTACTTTCCCCCCCCAATCCTCAAAATAAGGGAGAAAGGATACTGCATTCTCTGGACATGCACAGACCGCTTTAGATTCTATTTGAACAGAAAGCCTCTCAGAAAATCTGACCAGCTGCTTGTTAGCTTTGCTGCAGGGGCAGAGAGGAAGGCCATTTCAAAGCAAACTATTTCCAAATGGATAGCCCATTGTATCCATTTCTGCTACAAGCATCATGGAAAACCTACCCCACCTACCTGCCAGGTAAAGGACAGGGCATCCACTTTCCAAGCTTGACTGTGGGGAGTTCTGGTGCAGAATTTGTTCAATTGGTAGTTCTGAGGAGAGGTGAACAGGTCTACCTCTGGTGTCCATTCATTCAAGAGCTTGAAAATTTTGGGTTCTAGTTTCGCTTCGTGTGGGTCCATGAGATTTCTGCTTAAGCCGTCTGCCAGTGAATTTAGTTTGCCTGGCAGGATTCGAGCTTGCTGGTTCACTTAGTAGCTTAAGTCTGTGTTCCACAGAGCCATGGCTAGTCTGTAGAGTAGGTAGGAATGGGTTCCCCCCTGCTTATGTACCACATAATTGTGGTGTTGTCTGTCTTTACCAATAGTTGTCCTAGAAGAACAAGATCTTTGAAGGCTGTCAGAGCATTCTGTACAGCTAACATTTCTTTTTAATTGATATGCAGGTGCATCTGTTTCGGGTTCCATTTGCCCTGAATGCATTGCCCCCCCCCCCCCATGCACAGTCTGATGTGTCTGTTAGGGTTGGGCGGCAGGGGGTAGAGTGAAAGGGAGTCCCTTGTTGTGGTAGCAGGGCTGTGCCCACCAAATGAACTCTGCCCTTAGACAAGGAATGATAGGAATCATTGTTTCCAGGTCTTGAGAATGCTGACACCATATAGTTTCCTCATATGCAGTCTTGCCATATGGAATTAACAGAATGGAAGAGGCCATGAACCCCAGGGCTTGCAGGACTTTTCTTGCAGATAGCTGGGTTTTGGTGGCTAGTAGGTTGTCAAATAAACTCGTTTCTCCGGAGTGAGGAATGCCATCTGGGAAGTTGCGTTCAAGCTTGCTCCCTGGAATACAATCTGTTGGCAGGGTACTAGGTGTGATTTCTTCTTGATGATGTACCCCAGTGAGGTTAGAAGTCTCTCTACAAATGCCAGGTGTTGTAATAGCAAGTCCTGACTTTCTGCCTGAATCAAACAATCAAACAATCGTCCAAGTATGGGTAAATCTGAATATTTCTCTGCCTATAAAATGCAATCTGAATACCCTGGGCACAGTAGATCAGATAAAGAGAAGTGCAGAGAACTGATGGCGCATGGAGCCCATCCTGAAAAGTAGGTATTGTCTGCAGGATTCCCTTACTGGGATGTGCAGGTAAACTTCTTTTAAATCTAGGGTTGCCAGCCAGGCATCCTTGGCTAGCATAGGAAGAAGTTGAAGAGTTAGCATTTTGAATTTTGGAACCACCAGAAAGGTGTTGAGAATAGAAAGGTCCAGGATAAGACGCCAAGAGTTTTCTTTTCTGGGAACCAGGAACAAACAGTCTTGAATAAAAACCTTGTCCTCTTTGTTCTGTTGGGGCAGGTTGAGTAGCCCTGATACAGAGGAGAAAGAGAACCTGTTTTTGGGCCTCCGCCCACTGATTTGGGGGGAGGTCTGGTCATCCACTTAGGGTTGGGAGTGAGTGGAAGTGGAATCTATCTTGGAGAAACTATGTTTAAAACCTACTTGTCCTACGTAATGAGTTCCCAGTTTTTTGCATGCAGGGCGGACTTTCCTCCTAAGGGAACAAGTAGTTGAACAGGGCTTCAAAGAGTTAAGGATAAATCATTGTATCATTTTTCCATAAGGGGAGGCGTACTACTCCCTGCTTTGGAATTGGGAGCCCCCCACTGCTTACATCTGTGCATACCCAGAGACTGAAGTCTTGGTGGTCTGCTGCTCCAGGGTTTGGACTGAGAAGGCCTGGAAGGGACTGGAAAAGACAAGTTCTTTGAAGGCTAATGCCTACTGAATCTAGGAGGCTGTACTTGTAAGAAATCTTTAACAGTTTGCATAGATTTAGCTTTTCCCTCCATCCTGAGGACTTCTTGTGCTTTGTTGCCAAAAAGGCATTCTTGGTTTAAGGGTGCATCCAGTAATTTAACTAACATGATCTGGCAAATTCTGTTCCTTAAGCCAAGCATGCCTTCTAAGTACAGACCCAGTGACAGCAGCCCTGCAAGATGCTTTTAAAGCATCAAAACCACATTGCAAAGTAGGTTTACCAACTTGTTCAGCAGAATGCATTAACTCTTGCAAATGTTTGCATTCAGCAGTCAGGAATCATCATTTTCTGTTTACATAGTCCCATAATATGCTGCTACTACTTTAATATATTAAACTGGCAATTTAAAGCCCTAATGGCCAAAGTAGCAGAAGTGTACACCTTCTTATCCCATCAGCCTAGCGTTCTAGAGTCCCTATCAGAAGGGGTAGGATTGTTGGCAGTAGTAGCCTTAATGCCTTTCGGTCCTTGGGAAATTGTCTGGATCCACAGTGGGATTCTTGAAGAGGAATTTGAGTCAGTCAGGTACTCTGTAGTACCTGTTCGGTTTCCTGGGATCTGGAGGCAAAGTGTCTGGGTAAGGCTAGATTCCAGGAAAACATCTACAATCTCCAGAACAGGAGGGATAGAGGCCTGTTGAGGCAGGTGTAAAAATTCCCCAAGTCTCTTTTTGGTCTCAGAATAGTCCTGGCTTTCCCAGCGGAACTGCTCCCCAAGGGTATGCAAGGTTTCATCAAAAGAAAAATCTTCTGGAGGGGAAGCAGTGGAAATGGAATCCTCTGCAGTAGAATCCTCATAAGCAGATAAGGGTAAATCCTGGAAGTCAGAAGGAAAGTACAGTTTTGTACCTACCATAAATGTAGATGTTAGAGTTGGCATTACACTTGGGTTATCCTGCCGTCAGGCGGTCCCCGCAGTCGGCCAGAGTTCCAAAGTCTTGGTCCGGCGTCGGTTGCTGTCGCTTCTTCCCTGACGTCAGTGCGCCAGGGGTATATATGATGCAACCGACGCCATTTTCTTCAGTTTTTCTTGGCCCAGATGTCAGGTGCCCCCAAATAGGTAGGCAATACATTTTGGTAATAAAACATACATAAAAAATAAAAACAATACCTTCGGTTACAAGCAAATACACCACATAGGTTGTATAGGGTAGAAAGGTATAGATAAGTCCTAGCTAAGAAAGAAGGGATGGAGGGAGGGTAACCTGTACTGCAGCAGTGAATACACTCGAACATCTATATTTATGGTAGGTACAAAACTGTACTGTGTTCGTGTTTCACTGCTGCAGTCATTAAACTTGGGTTGAATCCCAAAGCTGAGTTTGGGTGGCTGGGTCTATAAAGGATTTGGTGTGGCTATGAGGCCCTGCAGCACTGCAGTGGCAAAGCCAGCTCTGCATTTAGAGTAAAGAGGCAAGTGGTAATGCTTGGTAAAGGTGTGCACTGAACTCCAAGTTACAGCTTCCAAAATATCTTGGTAGGTACTCCTCTAAGGTAGGCAGTTGAAGTGGCTGTTGCCCTGGTGGAATGTGGCCTAATGTTGCTAGGTACAGTTTTTCCATGCTGTGTGTAGCAGAAACGGATACAGTGTCCTATCCACTTTGAAATGGTCTGCTTTGAAATAGGCTTTCCCTGTGATCCTGTAGCATATGCTACAAACAACTGCTCAGTTTTCCTGAAAGCTTTTTTGTCCAAGTAGAAGCGTAACTGCCTGTGTATGTCCAATGAGTGCAGAAGTCTCTCCCCTTTATTCTGGGGATTTGGATAAAATGTTGGCAAGTGAATAGTTTGGTTAAGAACCACACTGGATACCACCTTTGGCATAAATGTAGGGTTTGTTCTTAAAGAAACCCTGTCCTGATGAAAAATGATAAAAGGTTCCACTGCCATTAGTGCCTGTAACTCTAAGACTCTTCGTGCTGAGGTTACTGCCAGAAGCAGAACAGTTTTCCAGGACACATTTTAATTCTGCAGAATTGGCTGGCTCAAAAGGAGGTAAAGTTAGTTTTTCCAAGACAAAGTTGAGGTCCCAAGTTGGTGTTGGTGCTCTGCGGGGCAGTCATATTTTTAGATACGTGTTGTAATGAGCTGAGATGGCAGAGGCGTGGATCTTAATGGATGAGGAGGATAGGCCTTTGTCCAGCATCTCAGTTAAGTATTGTAATATCTGAGGAATATTTTGAACAAGAGGGTCAAAGCTTTGAGCCTGGTTCCAGGCGCAGAATCTCTTCCACTTTTCTGAATAGGATTTCCTGGTGCTGGGCCTCCTGGCCTCCAAAATGACATCCATAACAGCTTTAGAGAGAGGTATTGGTTGCTTGGCTAAGTAATCTGCCATGCAGCCAGGTTTAACGTTTTGAGCTGGCTGTACAGGATCTGATTGTTTTGCTGCATCAGAAGATGAAGAATTTGAGGTAAAATCCATGCTGGGCCTTGAACCAAGTTCTTTAAGATTGGGTACCAGTGTTGGCGTGGCCAGTCTGGGGCAATCAGGATAATTTTTGGCCTTTCTTATCTGGCTTTTAGGAGTACCTTTGACAGGAGAGGCAGTGGTGGGAAGACAAACTTTTAGGGTTTTCCAGCTGAACGAGAGAGCATCCACTTTCCATGCTTGTGTGTGGTAAGTCCTTGTGCAGAATTTCTGTAGTTGGCAGTTCAGAGGGGAGGCAAAAAGATCTATGTCTGGGCGTCCCCATTTTTGTGCTATCATGCTGAATACTTGTGGATTTAATTTCCACTTGTGAGGATCCATGATGTTTCTGCTTAAGTCATCTGCCAGAGTATTTTTCTTTCCTGGCAGGAATTGTGCTTGCAGATGAACTTGATAGGTCAGTGTTGTGCTCCACAAAGTCATGTCTTGTCTGCAGAGGGGATAGGAATGAGTGCCCCCTTGCTTGTTTATGTACCACATAACTGTGGTGTTGTCAGTCTTTAGCAATAGTTGTCCTGGATGCAGAAGGTCGTTGAAAACTGTTAGGGCATTTTGTACAGCTAGCATCTCTTTTTGATTGATGTGAAGATGCATTTGTTCTGCAGCCCACTTGCCCTGAATACATTTTCCTGCCATGTGTGCTCCCCAGGTGTAATCCAAAGCATCTGTTAGTGTCTGCTTGGCTGTGGGTAAAGTGAAAGGCTGTTCCTTGTTGTGGTGACATGCCTGTGCCCACCATCGAAACTCCTGTTGTAGGCAGGGAATAAGTGGTATTACTGTTTCCAAACTGTGACAGTGCTGAGTCCAAACACTTTAGGTACCATTGTAATTTCCTCTTATGCAGTCTGGGCATATGGTATTAGTAGTATGCAGGATGCCATGAACCCCAAGGCCTGCAGAATTTTTCTTGCAGGGAGTTGGGTTTTTGTTGCCATCAATTGAAAGTACTGAGTCAGTTGTCTCTGCTTGTCTGGCATGAGATAAGCCATCTGGGCCATTGTATTTAAGCTGGCACCCAGGAATATCTCTTGTGAGGGCACTACTTTTGACTTCTTTTCGTTTACTGTGTACCCTAGGCAAATTAGCAATCTTTTTACAAACGCCAGATGCTTTAGAAGAATGTCTTTCTGCTTGAATAAGGCAGTTGTCCAAGTAGGGATATATTTGAATTCCTTTTTGTCTGCAAAACGCAATTACTGGTGCCTGGCATTTTGTGAAGACCCTGGGCGCAGTAGATAAGCCAAAGGGCAGTGCAGAGAATTGGTAATGCATTGTGCCAGCTATGAATCTGAGGTATCTTCTTCAATTTTGTCTGATTGGGACATGCAGGTATGCCTCTGAGGGCCAATGTAACTAGCCAAGCCTTCTTGCCCAGCATGGGAAGAAGTTGCTGTAGTGTCAACATTTTGAATTTTGGAACATCCAGGTAAGTATTTAGAGTAGACAGGTCCAGTATGGGTCTCCAGGCTGTCCTTTCTGGGGACCAAGAAAAGTCTTGAGTAAAATCATTGTCCTTTTTCCTGTTGTGGCACTTTTTGAATAGCTCTCATGTCCAAGAGGGCTGTGATTTGTTTTTGTGTCTTGCCCATTGATTTTGTGGCAGGTCTGGCATTCCTTTTGGCCTTGGTAGAGTGTGAAAGTGGAACCTGTAACTTTGAGACACAATATCCAGAACCCATTTGTCTTGGGTGATTATATAAGAATTTTGTGAAAAAAAGAGCTAGTTTTCCCCCTAAGGGAGCTGCCAAAAGGTAAGTGCTTGGCATGTGAAGGGGGAAGTCATTGGGACTGTTTCCTATAAGGTCGTGACTTGTCCTCCTCCTTTTGGGGTTGAAGCACCCCACTGTCGTGGTCTGTAAGAGCCTTGGGGCTGAGATCTGCCTCTTGGGCGTCTGCCTCTTTGTGGTCTGTGACACTGGAAAGGACCAATTTTTAGAAGGCCAATTTCTGCTGAATCGAGGTGGCTGTACCTGTAAGAAATCCTTCACTGTTTGCATAGATTTTGCCTTATCCTCCATTTTCTTTAATACCTCTTCTGCTTTAACACCAAACAAAATATCATGCTGTAAAGGAGCATCCAATAATTTTGCCTTAACATGAACAGGTAAACCTTGTTCTTTTAAACCAAGCATGCCTTCGAATCACAGATCCAGTAACTGCGGCTCTACAAGAAGCCTCCAATGAATCAAAACCACATTGCACAGTATGTTTTCCCACTTGTTCAGCTGCATGCAATAAACCCTGCATTTCCTTATAGTCAGGACTTTGAGCTTGTAAGCATTTTCTGTTTTAACAGAGACATTAAATATTGGTGGTATTTAAGCATGTGAAACTGGCAATTTAAAGCCCTTACTCCTAAAGTTGCAGAAGTGTAAACTTTCTTTCCCCATCTAACCAATGCTCTAGAATCCCTGTCAGAGGGAACTGGATTTTTAGCAGTGGAAGCCTTTACCCCTTTGGGACCCTGGGAAATAGTTTCTGGGTCAGCAGCAGGGTTTTTATAAAGAAATTTGAGAGAGTCAGGGACTCTGTACCAATCTGGCTTGAATGGTGCTGGGGGCAAAGAATCAGGGGTTAAGCTGGATTCAGAGAACACATCATCCACAATATCTAACACAGGCAGAATAGCCAGGGGCCTGTGCTGAGGCAATAAAAGAAAATCTGAGCCTTTTCCTGGATTCTGAATAATCCTGGCTCTCCCAATGGAAATGCTCCCTCATGGTATGTAAAGTTTCCCCAAAAGAGCAATTCTCATGAGGAGAGGCTGAAGGGATTGATTCTTCAGCATCAGAGTCCTCATAGGGGGGTAGGGAGTATCCCTGGTCTGAAGAGGAATCAGAGGAAATGGAAACCTGGTCAGAGGAATCAGTCTGTATCCTGCCTAGGCCTTTTATCAGGAGGGGGATGGGAAACCCTGATCAGAGTAATTACGTCTTCGGCTATTTTGAGCATGTTTTTAGGCATGGAGGCCTGTCCAGGTGAATGCTGTACTTGTTTGTCTTTAATGGAGTTTTAGACTTGGTTGTTGTTTTCATGGTAAGCTGTGAAGGTCTGAAAACACCCTCAGAAGCCAATGCCTGCTCAGCGGCTCCGGACCCATCTGAGGGATTTCCATAGGCCCAAAACCTTGAATTACCAGAGGCCTAGTGATCTCCACGTGGGAGTCGGAGGCAGCCTGTGGCTCTGAGGTAGCGGGTGTCGGGGGCTGCGAAAGCACCTCACTGAGAACCGGTGACTGGCCTAGAAGAGGCTTCATCAGTTTTGGACCTCGGATGCCTGCCCTTATCTTTGTCTTTGCGTTTTTTTGTGTATTCCGGTCATCTGTTGTTCCAACGGCATGATATAATTGAACCTTCGGCCAAAATAATGGAGTGCAAAATCAGTTTTATAGTGCGCTTGTTAAATCTAGCACAAAACCGACAACTAGTGACATCGTGGTCTGGGCCTAGGCATGGAATACAGTAAGAATGAAAATCCTTACGAGGTATTTGCTTCCCACAAGAAATGCAATTATTAACTTTTACTGACATCGGTCTGAGGCAAGAAAAAGTTTCCCCAACCGGGTACTTAGCTTTATTGAAGACTTCGGTTCTGAAATTCGAATTCAAAAATCTCAGAAGTCGGCCGACCAGCACTTGCGAACTGCTTTTGCTTCGGGCACTGTGTGGCAAGAAAGACTGAAGAAAATGGTGTCGGTTGCATCATAAATACCCCTGGTGCACTGATGTCAGGGAAGAAGCGACAGCAACGGACGGCAGACCAAGACTTTGGAACTCTGGCCGACTGCGGGACCGCCGGACGGCAGGCTAACCCAAGTGTAATGACTGCAGCAGTGAAAAGTACAGTTTTGTACCTACCATAAATGTAGATGTTAGAGTGTTCACACTGCTGCAGTCATCACACTTGGGTTATCTGCCGTCAGGCGGTCCCACAGTCGGCCCGAGTTCCAAAGTCCTGGTCCAGCGTCGGATGCTGTCGCTTCTTCCCTGACGTCAATGCGACAGGGGTATAAAAGAGGCAGCCAATGCCATTTTCTTCAGTTTTTCTTGCCCCAGATGTCAGGTGCCCTCAAATAGGAAGGCAATACATAATCCTAAGTAAATTACAGAAGTAGAAAACAATAGCTACAGCTGTAAGCAAATACACCATATAGAAATACATCTTAGAGATTGTATAAACAGGGAACTATAGATAAAACCCAGGTAAGAAGAGGGGAAGGTGGGAGGGTAACACTAACATCTACATTTATGGTAGGTACAAAACTGTACTATGTTCGTGTTACACTGCTGCAGTCATCACACTTGGGTTGAATCCCAAAGCTAAGGCTGGGCGGTTGGTACTAAACGGAGTTTGGAGAAGCTAGTCGGCCCTGCAAAACTGCAGTGGCAAAGCCAGCTCTGGTTTTTGAGTATAGAGATAAGTGGTAGTGCTTGGTGAAGGTGTGCACTGAACTCCAAGTTGCAGCTTCCAAAATATCCTTGGTTGGTACCCCTCTGAGGAAGGTTGCTGATGTTGCTGTAGCCCTGGTGGAATGAGGCCTAATGTTACCAGGTACAGGTTTCCCATGGTGTGTGTAGCAGAACGGATACAATGTCCTATCCATTTTGAAATGGTCTGTTTTTGATATACGCTTTCCTTGAGATCCTGCAGCATAGGATACAAAGAGCTGATCAGATTTTCTGAAAACCTTTGTTTTAGCCAAGTAGAAACGTAATTGCTTGTGAATGTCCAAAGAGTGTAGGAGCATTTCCCCTTTATTCTGGGGGTTTGGATAAAAGGTGGGTAAATGAATGGTTTGGTTTAGAGCCACACTGGATACTACCTTTGGCATAAAGGAAGGGTTAGTTCGTAAAGAGACTCTGTCTTGATAAATGATGAAAGGCTCCACTGCCATTAGGGCCTGTAGCTCTGAGACTCGTCGTGCTGAAGATATTGCTAGCAGCAGGTCAGTTTAACGTGGATCTTTATAGTTGAAAAGGAATCTGAGGAATATTTGGGACAAGAGGATTTTGGCCTTTAGCCTGGTTCCAGGTGCAGAATCTTTTCCATTTGAGTAGGTTTTCCTGGTGCTGGGTCTCCTGACCTCTAGAATGACATCCATAACAGCTGTAGAGAAGTGTTGACTGGTTGTTTAGATAATCTGCCATGCAGCCAGATTTAAAGTCTTGAGCTGGCTGTGTAGAATCTGATCGTTTTGCTGAGTCAGGTGAGGAATTTGAGGTAAAATCCATGGTGGGCCTTGAGCCATGGTCCTTAATATGGGATACCAGTGTTAGCGTGGCCAGTCTGAAGCAATGAGTATCATTTGTGGCCTCTCTAATCTGGCTTTTAGCAGCACCTTTGCCAGAAGAGGCAGTGGAGGAAAGGCATACACTTAGTGTTTTCCAACTGAATGAGAGGACGTCCACTTTCCAAGCTAGTGTATGGTATGTCCTTGTGCAAAGCTTTCGCAGTTGGTAGTTTTGGGGGGAGGCAAACAGATCTATGTCTGGGCTCTCCCATTTTTGAGTTATTGTGAATACTTGTGGGTCTAGTTTCCACTCGTGAGGATCCATATTTCTGCTTAGTTTGTCTGCCAATGTATTTTTCTTTCCTGGCAGGAATTGTGCTTGTATTTGAACTTGGTAGGTCAGTGCTGTGTTCCACAAGGTCACTGCTTGCTTGCATAGGGGGTAGGAATGTGTGCCCCCTTGTTTATGTACCACATCACTGTGGTGTTGTCCGTCTTTATTAGACGTTGTCCTGGATGTAGGAGGTCCTTGAAATCTGTTAGGGCATTTTGTACAGCTAGCATCTCTTTTTGATTGATGTAGAGATGCATTTGATCTGCAGACCATTTGCCCTGAATACACTGTCCTGCCATGTGTGCTCCCCAGGCATAATCCGATGCATCTGTTGTCATTGTTTGCCTGGCTGTGGGCAAGGTGAAAGGCTGACCCTTGTTGAGCTGACATGCCTGAGCCCACCATAGAAACTCCTGTTGAAGGCAGGGTATTAGTGGTATTATTGTTTCCAAGCTGTGGCTGTGTTGAGTCCATACGCTTTTCAGGTACCATTGTAATTTCCTCATATGCAGTTTGGCATATGGTATTAATAGTATGCAAGATGCCATGAATCCCAAGGCCTGCAGAATTTTATTTGCAGGGAGTTGGGTCTTTGTCGTCATCATTTTGAAATATTGAGTCAGTTGTCCTTGCTTGTCTGGCGTGAGATAAGCCATCTGGGCTGTTGTATTTAAGCTGGCACCCAGGAATATTGTCTTGTGAGGGCACTAGTTTTGACTTCTTTTCGTTTACTGTGTACCCTAGGCAACTTAGTTTTTTTACAAACGCCAGAGGTTTTAAAATAATGTCCTTGCTGTCTGCTTGAATAAGGCAGTCGTCCAGGTATGGATATATTTGGATTCCTCTTTGTCTGCAGTATGCAATTACTGGTGCCATGCATTTTGTGAAGACCCTGGGCACAGTAGATAAGCCAAAGGGCAGTGCAGAGAATTGGTAATGAGTTGTACCCGCTATAAATCGGAGTTATCTTCTGCAATTTTGTCTGATAGGGACATGCAGGTATGCCTCCTTGAGGTCCGTTACTAGCCAAGCCTTCTTGCCCAGCATGGGAAGAAGTTGCTGTAGTGTGAGCATCTTGAATTTGGGTACTTCCAGGTATGCGTTTAGAATTGAAAGGTCCAGAATGGGTCTCCAGGATTTGTCCTTTAGGGGAACCAGAAAGTAGAGTAAAATCCTTGTCCTTGCTCTTGTGTCGGAACCTGTTGAATGGCTCTCATGTCCATGAGTGCTGTAATTTGTCTTTGAGCCTCTGCCCGTTGATTTTATGGCAGGTTTGGCATTCCTTTTATCCTTGGTAAAGTGTGAAAGTGGAACCTGTATCCTTGAGTTACAATATTTAGGACCCATTTGTCTTTTGTGATGATGTGCCAATTGTCATGCAAGTTTTCCTCCCGAGGGAGCTGCCAAGAGTGATTTGCTTGGCAGTCTGAGGGGTAAAGTCATTGTGATGGTCTTCTGATAGTTTGAGACCTGTCTTCTCCTCCTTGCTGGGTTGTGGCACCCCATTGTCATGGCTTGTAATAGCCTTGTGGCTGACCTCTGCCCCTTGGGCGTCTGTATTTGACCCCTCGGTGGTCTGTCAGAAGTTAGAAAGGAACAGTTTTTGATTGGCCAATTTCTGCTGAAACGAGGGGGTTGAACCTGTAAAAAATCCTTGACAGTCTGCATAGATTTTGCCTTATCCTCCATTTTCTTTAAAACCTCTTCTGCTTTCACACCAAATAAAGCATCCTGCTGTAAGGGTGCATCCAATAGCTTTGCTTTAACATGATCAGGTAAAGTTTGTTCTTTTAACCAAGCATGCCTACGAATGACAGACTGTTACAGCTGCTCTGCAAGAGGCTTCCAATGAATCAAATCTACATTGCAAAGTATGTTTTCCCACTTGTTCTGCTGCATGCAACAAATCTTGCATTTCCTTTTAATCAGGATGCTCTGTATGTGTGCTCAATTTTTGTTTTGAGACATCAAATGTTATTTCAGCATGTGAAACTGGCAATTTAAGGCCCTCATAGCTAGAGTAGCTGAGGTATATATACGTTCTTTCCCCATCTGTCTAGTGCTCTAGAATCCCTTTCAGACGGTACAGGATTTTTAGAAATAGAGGCCTTAACCCCTTTGGGACCCTGGGAAATGGTTTCTGGGTCAGCAACAGGGCTTTTATATAGGAATTTGTGAGAGTCAGGGACAATGTAGTATGTCTGGTTTGGCTGGTGCAGGAGGTAATGAATCTGGGTGAAGGCTAGATTCTGAATAAACATCATCCACAATGTGCAACACAGGTGGAATAGCAAGGGGTCTGTGCTGGGGTAGTAAGAGAAACTCTGAGCCTTTTCTTAGAATCAGAGTAATCCTGGCCTTCCCAGTGGAAATGTTCCCTCATGGTATGTAAAGTTTCCTCAAAAGAGTAGTCTTCTGGGGGAGATGCTGAAGGAATAGACTCTTCAGCATCAGAGTCTTCATAAGGGGGGAAAAAGAGTACTCCTGTTCCTCAGAAGAATCTGAGGTAATGGAAACCTGGTCAGAGGAAGCGTAGTCCTCCTCCTGTCTAGGCCTTTTGTCAGGTGGGGGATGGGAGCCCCTGATTAGGGTAATTAAGTCTTCGGACATCTTAAGCGTCTGCTTCTTAGGCATGGGGCCTTGCACTGGAGACTGCTGTAGAGGCTTCCTTACTTTTAATGGAGTTTTCAAGTTTTGCAAAGGATTTAATAGTAAGTGTAGTCGGTCTGAAGACACCTTCAGCAACTGACGGCCTGTCAACTGCAGCAGAATCCCCTTCAGCCATGGAGTTGGAAGGGCCTAAACATAAAGGCTGTGGAGGCCCTGCAATCTACGTTTGGGAGTCGGATGCAGGCTGGGGTTCTAAATCAGCGGTCATCAGGGACTGCATAGGCACCTCACTGAAAACCGGAGAACCAGTGACTGGCCTAGCAGATGCCTCGGTGTCTGGTTTGGGTCTCTGCTGCCTTATATTTGCGCTTTTTATGCACCCCAGTAGTCAGTTGCTCCGACGGCATGGTATAATTAAATTTTCTACCAAAATAATGTAGGGCGAAATCAAAGAGAGGTTTAATAGTTCGTTTGTTAAACCTAGCACAAAACCGACAACCTGTGACGTCGTGGTCTGGGCCTAGGCAAGGGATACAATAAGAATGAAAATCCTTATGAGGTATTTGCTTCCCACAAGAAATGCAATTAACTTTTTCTGACATCGGACTGAGGCAAGAAAAGGTTCCCCCAATGGGGTACTTAGCTTTATTGAAGACTTCGGTCTGAAATTCGATTAGAAAATCTCAGGAGTCTGCCGACCGGCACTTGCGAACTGCTTCTGCTTCGGGCACCGCGCGGCAAGAAAGACTGAAGAAAATGGCGTCGGCTGCCGCTTTTATACCCCTGTCGCACTGACGTCAGGGAAGAAGCGACAGCAACAGACGCCGGACCAAGACTTTGAAACTCGGGCCGACTACGGGACTGCCTGACGGCAGATAACCCAAGTGTGATGACTGCAACAGTGTAACACGATGAACATCACGGAGATCAGACTCCTGATCAGAAAAAACAGAAAGAAAATCAGTTCTAGGTCTAAGATGGGGAAGGCTGGCTTACCCTAATTAAGGTAATAAGGTCTTCCAGCCATTCTAATTTGTTTTTGAGGCATATGGGCCTGAGAATGCGGTTTGGCCATCTGTTTTCTAAGTGTGGTGCGAGATTTAGGCCTGAGGAATTTGGTTTTCTTAGCTTAAAACGAAGTTGTTGGTTTAATATGAAAATCGGTAGGCCTGAATACACCCTCAGAATCCAGTGCCTGCACAGCAGCTCCAGACCCATGCAAGGTAGAGACATCCACAGGTTCCATAGAAAAAAGCATCTCAGGGCATACTGGACTACAAATGGGTCTCAGTAGAGGCCTGCGAATCTGTAGTGGCAGGTATCAGGGGCTGCGAAAGTTCCTCACTGAGTACAGACTAGCATAACGGAAGTGACATCAGCAGTTTTGGACCTATGCAGTTTGTCTTTATCCACACATTTTTTGGAAGATCGGTAGTCGGATGGCTTAATGAAGCCACTTTGGAGTACAGAGATCGAGAACGAATGTATTTAGCTACAAAAATAGCCAGACAACAAATAGTTCGGGTGTTGAACAAGGCACAAAACCGACAGTGAGGGACGTCATGGTCAGGGCCTAAACAGGTGACACAGTAAGAATGGAAATCTGAGTTATTTCCTTTTCACAGGCAAGACAATTGTTAATTTTTTCTGACATCAGTTAGAACAAGAAAAAGGGATCCCCAACGGGGTATTTATCTTTTTGAAGACTTCAGGTCTGAAACTCGAAAATGAAAAATTCAGGAGTCTGCCGACTGGCACATGCGAACTGCTTTGGGCACGGCAAGAGACACTGATATAATGGTGTCGGCTGCATGTTTTATACTCCTGATGTCATGAAAGAAGTGACAGCGTCTGACGCAGAAATCCGAAGACTCTGGTATTCAGGCCAGCTGAAGGCTACCTGCATGCAGATAACCCAAATGTGATGACTGCAACAGTGAAACACTAAGAACATCACTCTGATCTGCAGGATGGGGAATAACCCCCTGGAAAGGTGGAATTTCTTTCCATTGCCAACGATGACCTTGAACGATTTTTCAGACCCCATTTGTCTGAATCTTTTGCCATAGAGAAAAATGGTTATTTAAACTTTCTGGAAGAAAAGAGAGGACAGGGTAAAAGGGGGTTACAAATGCTCAGACTTGTACTCTCCTTGGTTTTGGAAGCTTCGAGACTTATTTCTGGAACTCCTTTGCCATTTCTGCAAATTTTTTTAGAGACCATTTATTCACCCTGTTTTTGGATAAAATTGGATGAGATAGAAAATCCTTTAAGACAATGTGAAAAAGGAAAGCTGATAAATCAGATTCCCTGGAACAAATTGTCCCTTTCATCACACTTTGGCACCTCTGCTACAGAAGATATCAAAAACAATCTCTACTGAAGGAAGAATTTAAAATCTCATTTTTATAATCCAGGATGTCCTGAGAATGCAGCCATGCAGGCCTTCTAAAAACAGTACTTGTGACCACACCCTTGGAAGTAGTATCAGAGTCACACACTGCAAACAATGCGTATTGACCTGTGCAATACAAGTAACCAAGCTATTTACAGCAGACCCCCCCCCCAAAAAAAAGAAACTGCAGATAAAACATTACTCATACTTTTACAATTTGTTGGAACAAACTAGCATATCGACCTGACAACACTGAATTCTGAAAATCAGAGTTGAAGTACACACCTTTCCCATACTTAGAGAGTAGGACAAAGGACTGGAATTAATCAAATACTTAACAGCATCAGTATCAACTTAGGTTATAGGTATTGGGTCGGGTCAGGCTTGAGAAAGTACAGTTGTGTACACTTACCATAAATGTAGATGTTAGTGTAGTCACTGTTGCAGTCATCACACACGGGGTTATCTGCCTACAGGTAGCCCTCAGTCGGCCCGAATACCAGAGTCTTGGGATTTCTGCATTAGATGCTGTTGCCTCTTCCATGACATCAGGTCGTCATGGGTATAAAACATGCAGTAGATGCCATTGCATCAGTTTTTCTTGCTCCGGATGTCAGGAGCCCTCAAAATAGGAAGCAATTACATGGTGTAGAACACCTCCAGTAAAAAGTAAATACCATTGCCATAAGATATGGCCAAAAAGAGGATAGGTAGAAAGCATAGAAAAGTCAGGGGGCTGGAGGAAGGGGAACCAGGACTGCAACAGTAAATACACTAACATCTACATTTACGGTAAGTGCATACAACTGTACTATGTTCTTAGTGTTTCACTGTTGCAGTCATCACATTTGGGTTGATTCCCAAAGCTAAGGGCGGAGGCAGTCAAGTATTACGGCTGGCTAGTGGGCCTTGTAAGACTGCTGTGGCAAATCCAGCTCTGGATTAAGAAAAGATATGCAAGTGGTAATGCTTGGTGAAGGTGTGTACCGAACTCCAAGTTGCATCTTCCAGGATGTCCCTAGTAGTGACTCCCCCTGAGAAATGCTGTAGAGGTTGAGGTAGCCCTAATGGAATGAGGTCTGATCCCCTGTGGGGGACGTTTTCCATGGTGTTTGTAGCAGAAATGGATGCAGTGTGCTATCCATTTTGAAATGGTTTGCTTTGAAATGGCCTTGGCCCTCAGCCCCTGTAGCAAAGCTGACTAGCAGCTGGTCAGATTTTCTGAAAGGTTTAGTCCCGTCAAGGTAGAACCTGAGCTGTCTGTGCATGTTCCCCTTTATTCTGAGGATTATGGGAAAAAAAGGTTGGTAAATGGATGGATTGGTTTAAAGCCACACTGGATACCACCTTGGGCATAAATTATGGGTTAGTCCTGAGGGAAACCCTGTCAGCATGGAAAATAATCAAGGGTTCCACAGCTATTAGTACCTGTAAATCAGACACTCTTCTTGCTGAAATTATGTCTAGAAGTAAAGCTGTTTTCCAAGAGATGAATTTTAACTGCTGCAGAAGGTTCAAAAGGGGGAAGCGTGAGCTTCTCTCGTACAAAGTTAATGTCCCATGCAGGGATGGGAGCTCTCCTAGGTGGCCTTAAATTGTTAGCTCCTCCCAGGAACTGTTTGAGAGGGTGAGGAGAGAGAGGTGGCTCGGTATTGTAATGAGCTGAGATGGCAGAGGCATGAATCTTAATTGATAAGGGTAGGCCTTTGTGGAGAAGCTCTGCCAGGTAATTTAGGATTTGAGGTTAGGTGGGCACGACTGTCTCCTTTCCTTGAGAGTGGCTCCAAGAACAATATCTTTTCCATTTTTCTGAATAGGAATTTCTAGTACTAGGCCTTCTGGCCTCCAGGATGACATCCAGGACCTGTTTGCAGAGGGTTGCTGGTGGTGTATTTAGGGGATAAGCCAGGCTGCAAGGTTCAGGATTTGCAGCTGTCAATGCAAAATTTGTCCCTCCTGCTGGGTCAGCAGGGAGGGGGTCTGATGTAGGTGTGCCAAGGTGGCAATGTCAGACTGCATAGGATTGGGTGGCCAGTCTGGGGCAATAAGGATAGTCCGTGGTCTGTCCTGTCTTATCCCGAGTAGTACTTTTGAGAGGGGCAGAGGGGGAAGGCATAAATTGAGAGGTTTTCCCATGTAAAGGCTAGGGCATACACTTTCCACACTTGGCTGTGAGGGTTTCTGGTGCAAAATTTGCTCAGTTGATGGTTTTGAGGGGAGGGAAAGAGGTCCAACTCTGGTGTCCCCCACCTGTTGATTAGAAGTTTGAAGGGGTTGGTTTCCAGTTTCCACTTGTGTACAGTAGATTTCTGCTTAAGTCGTCTGCCAGTGATTTTTGTTTGCCTGGCAGAAACTGAGCTTGCAGGTGCACTTGGCTGCTCAAGGTTGTGTTCCACAGGGCATGGCTAACCTGCAGACTGGGTAGGAATGAGTTTCCCCCTGCTTATGTGGCACATAACCATGGTGTTGTCTGTCTTTATCAGGAGATGTCCTGGAAGGATAAGGTATTTGAAGGCTGTCAGAGCATTCTGTACAGCTATTACTTTTTGATTGATATGTAAAGGAATTTGTCCTGGGCTCAATTTGCCTTGAATGCATTTGCCCGCCAAGCATAGTCTGAGTCTGTTGTCAGGGTTTGGGCGGCGAGGCGTGGAGTGAAAGCAAGTCCCTTGCTGTGGTTGCATGCATCTACCCAGCAAAGCATCTCTGCCCTTAGACGAGGAATGATAGGAATCTGTTTCCAGGTCCTGAGAATGTTGACACCAAAGACTTTTTAAATACCACTGAAGTTTCCTCATATGCAGTCTTGCATATGGAAATAGTAGAATGCACAAGGCCATGAACCCTAGGGCTTGCAGTATTTTTCTTTAGATAGCTGGGTTTTAGTAGCCATTAATTTGAAGTAGTTTGTCAAATAAACCTGTTTTTCTGGAGTGAGGAATGCCACCTGGGAAGTTGTGTTCAAGCTTGCGCCCAGGAATACAATCTTTTGGCTGGGCACCAGTTGTGATTTCTTTTCTTTGATGGTGTATCCCAAAGAAATAAGAAGTCTCTTTACAAATGCCAGGTGCTGAAGTAGCAATTCCTGACTGTCCGTCTGAATCAAGTAATTGTCCAAGTATGGGTAAATTTGGATTATTTCTCTGCCTGCAGTATGCAATGGCTGGAGCCAGGCACTTCGTGAATTCCTTGGGCGCAGTATATAAGCCAAAGGGAAGTGTAGAGAAAGTACAGTTGTGCACCTACCATAAATGTAGATGTTAGTGTATTCACTGTTGCAGTCATTACAATTGGGTTATCCTGCTAGAAGGCTACCCCGCAGTCGGCTCGAATTCCAAAGTCTAGGTCCAGCGTTGGTTGCTGTCGCTTCCTCCCTGACGTCAGTGTGCAAGGGGTATAAAAGATGCAGCCAATGCCATTTACTTTAGTTTTTCTTGCCCCAGATGTCAGGTGCCCCCATAACGGTAAGCTAAAAATGTTTATAAAGCATGCATGCACCAAGTAATAAGTTTCCTTCATCTACAAGCAAATACACCACATAGGTTGTATAGAATAGAGAAGTACAGATAAAGTCCAGCAAAGATAAGGGGGGGATGGTGGGTGGGTAACCTGGACTGCAACAGTGAATACACGAACATCTACATTTATGGTAGGTACACAACTGTACTATGTTCAGTGTTTCACTGTTGGTCTTTACAATTGGGTTGAAGACCAAAGCCAAGGTTGGGAGGCTGGAACTAAATAGAATTAGGAGTGGCTATGAGGCCCTGCAGGACTACAGTGGCAAAGCCTGCCCTGGATTTGGAGTAGAGTGGTAAGTGGTAGTGCTTTGTAAAAGTGTGCACTGAACTCCTGGTTGCAGCCTCTAAAATGTCTTTGGTTGGCACTCCTGTGAGGAAGGCTGCTGCTCTGGTTGAATGTGGCCCAATGCCCTTAGGCACTGATTTGCCATGTTGAGAATAGCATAAAAAACAAAAAAAAATCCTTGCTTTCCTGCCTCTCCTAGACTAGTTTAGACCAGTTTACAGGCTTTGCTGTATTCTGGGCTGTGGTGTACTTCCTGTCTTGTCCATTACCTTACTTGGATAAGAAGGAAGTTTCTTTGCTCACCAGTGGGAGTGGGGAGCCTTGAGCAGCCTATCTGTCCCTGAAGGAAGTGACCTCAGCACAAGAGCTGTAGTAATTGGTTGTTTTGGACCATTTCTAGCTCTTTTCAAGTTCCCTGTTTAAAATGCGCCTCGGAGCGTTTTTTTTCTGGCTATACTACTCAGAGACAGCTCCACGTGGTCCTAGCTATAGAGAACTGAGAAAAGAGACTACTTTCCAGATTTAAGTATTTTTTTCTGTTTTTTACTTGGAATACCTTCTCTTGCTTATTTTAAACAAGCTTATACTGGTTTTTTTTTTTTTTTTTTAACTGTTTGCTGCATTTTATAGTATCTGCACTTAAAATTTACCTGGTCGAAAATTAATCGAAAATCTGTGTTTGTTTAACTATTGAGGCTACCCACTAAAGTGTGCTAGCCTGTGTAACTGATTTATTGCTGCCTTCTGTATTTGAGTGTTTTCTATCTAAAAACAAAAAAATAATCTTTGTTTTCCCACCTCTCCTCGACTAGTTTAGACCAGTTTACAGGCTTTGCTGTATTTTGGGCTGTGGTGTAGTTCCTGTGTTGTCCATTACCTTACTTGGAGAAGGAAGTTTCTTTGCTCACCAGTGGGAGTGGGGAGCCTTGAGCAGCCTATCTGTCCCTGAAGGAAGTGACCTCAGCACAAGAGCTGTAGTAATTGGTTTTGGACCATTTCTAGCTCTTTTCAAGTTCCCCGTTTAAAATCCGCATTAGCGCGGCTTTGCACGATTGTGCGCATAGCGCAGCGCCGGTTAAACAGGGTTAAACTTTTCCTGGCTCCACCAAGTCTGCTCTTCAAATTTTCCCTTAGAATCTCTACTCTTAGAATAACCAGTCTACTCGTTATATTATAAGCATAGCACTTGTTCTCTAAGCTACTCTTCTAAGCAAGCACTCTCAAACTCAAGTAGCACTACATCCACCTACCACCCCAACCACTTCCCTTAAAGGCACAGCACTCTCTTATAATATTCTAGCATGTCAAGTGGTAGATTGCTAGCATCTTCTCCTGCTCAGGTGGTTAATCTGGGAATCTTGAGACAATGCTATAATTGTCTCATACACAGACAACCCTCTCCTCCTCCCAACAAATACATGAGAGTGACTATATAGCCAAACTGGAGGCTGAACTCTCTCAACTCAGGACTGGCAAGACCAGACAGGAGGAGAAGGTAACCACACACACAACAAACCCAGTCACACAGACCTACCCCAACTGCAAATCAAGCACATAACACAAAAACATACTCGGAGGCTCTATTAAAAAACTTACCAAAACAACAGAGGCTCCCAAAGCAAACACCCAAAAATCCACCACCTCAAAACATAACATATGCAACACATACTTCAATAAATCGGTGTGTCAATAAATCACAGCCCTTAAGGCCAAACACTATGCCTGATACACTAGTGGTAGGTGACTCTATAGTCAGACACACTGATGTCCCACTTACCAGGCTGAGCAAGGAGAGGGTAACGGTAAGCTGCCTATCGGGGCTAGGATCCGCCATATAACACACGCACTCAGGTCACTCAAAAGCACGTACAAATATGACTCCGTCATTGTCCATGCCGGCGTGAATGACCCGAGACGTACCTCCTTGGACTACATGGAGAGACATTGAGGAGCTCTCGGATTATGTAGCCCAGGCTGGTATGACCCTGACCCTGAGCAGCATCCTGCCCTCACCAAGAATGATGCCACAATACAAAGACAAGATGATCAGCTTTAATAATTGGCTCAATTACTAGTGTCATTCTAGGGGGATCCAATGTCTGTCTGCTTGGGATGACATGCTGGACCAAGCCACGCTGCTTCGCAAGGAACGGCTTGCACCGGTCACCACTGGGCTTCCGGATATTGGCGAAGGCTCTTGCCACCCCCATAGTGCCTTTTTTAGGCAAGGCTCAAAAGACGAACCCACCTCCTTAGAAAACAAAAATGGAAAAAAATTAAGGGTAATGTGTCAATGCCAGAAGTCTAAATCTCAAGATGCAGGCTCTCGAAGCACTCCTCAGTATGGAGAACATCGATGTCTGCGCTGTAACCGAGACCTGGTTCAAGGCTCCTGAGAGCACCTCAGCGCTACCAGGCTTTATCTCGTATCATGCTTTTCGGCCCCAAAACCCGGGCCGAACCACAAAGGGAGGGGGAGTGTCCATATTCATCAAGGATACCCACACCTCTAGGTTAGTGGCAACTCATGAAGCATCGGGAGACCATCCAGGTGCAGCTAACCGTAGGCAAAACTGCTATACAACTGGCTGCATGTTACAGACCACCCTCCCAATCTCAAGAACCCCACTCAGCCTTCCTGAAGGCACTGGAAGATATGAATGTCTCACCAAATACCATCATATTGGGAGACTTCAACTACCCTAACAGACTGGGTGCACTATTCTAGCCCTAACACCCTAGCCCAAAGGTTCCTGGAATTCATAAACTCAAATGCAATGGAACAGCTTGTCACCCCTCCCACAAGGGGGGATAATATACTAGACAATCATCACAAACATGGGGACAAAATGCTCCACACCGGAAGTATTGCCCTCACTGGTGAGATCTGACCACAAACTAATCACCCTGGATATACATTTACCACCTCCACCCCCAGCACAAAAGACTACAGTGAGAAACTTCTCAAAAGCCGACTACACTTCTCAAGACTGAGATGGTATCATTTAAGCCCTCAGGGCCAATGGAAACCACATCCCACAATGCTGAATCCTACACAAATACTTTCTACGGACATCTCCAAGAATGCATGGATCGTGCAATCCCAAATAAAACCAAGACCCTCTCCACCAAAGGAAAGCGTCCTGTCTGGTGGACCCCAGCCATAAACAAATTGTATAACAAAAGAAGGAAGCTACTGCAAGACAGAGCAAAATCCCATAAAGGGAAGGCATCTCTGATCAGCACTAGTAGAAAGCTATGTTCTCTCATAAAAATATCCAAGGCCTACTTTGAGAGAAAACTTGCCAAGGACACTAAAGATAACCACAAGGCATTCTTCAGTTATGTTAGAAACCTGGGCAGAAACACTCAGATATGCTCAGAGTTAGTACAAGACAAAAAATTTACCGAACCCACAGATATTGCCAACATTCTGGCAGACGGGTTCAGTGCAAATTTCTCCCCTCCCTCACCTCCAAAAGAAGATACTCATCCCAGCTGAATGTAACCTCCCCGTCATCTCTGATGTCCAGGTGAGAACCGCCCTCAACAAAGCAAAAAACACAGCATCTATGGGACCTGATGGTATCCCCGGCTGCGTGATACGTGAACTCCAAGAGGAGCTAAACCCGCATATAAAAATGTTATTTAACCTTAGCCTTACTACAGGATATGTACCTGAACACTGGCGTACAGCAACAGTGGTACCACTCCACAAGGGAGGCTCCACTACAGACCCTGGGAACTACCGCTCCATAAGCTTGACCAGCCTGGTTTGCAAAGCTATGGAAAGAATTATGGAACTCAAACGACATTGGTGACCTACAGACACTTGATCCCACCCAGTTCGGCTTTGTAAAAGGCAGATCCTACCTTTTGAACCTGGTTGACTTTTTTGAAACCGTCACTAGAGCCATTGACGAGGGCAAGGCAGTCCATACAGCCTACCTGGACTTGGCTAAAGCCTTCGACACAATACCCCACTCGGGGTTCATAGAAAAGCTAAACAGCTTAAAAGTAAATCCATGTGTCACAAGATGGGTTGCAAACTGGCTAAAGAACAGAACCCATACAGTCAAGATTGTGGGAGCCATGTCAGACTCAAAGCCAGTCACAAGTGGCGTCCCACAGGGCTCTGTCCTTGGGACCCCTCTTGTTCGGCATTTACTTCTCAGATGTGAAAGCAAACATGGGAGGGTTGTGGCTGACAAAGTTCGCAGATGACTGAAAACTAGGCGCCATAGTCGATACACCAGCTGACACATACATCCTACAGAAAGGCCTCACCGAAACGGACAACTGGTGCCGGAATCACGGCCTTAAACTGAATGCCAAGAAATGTATAGTCATCCCCTTTGGGAAAAACAAAATACCCACAAATTATCACAGACAGTAACCCACTGAGTACCGAAAAAGTAATCAGAGACCTGGGGACCCAAGTTGATAGTGACCTCTCATTTGACAACCACGTTGACAAAGTGGTTAGAAAGACTTTCTACCTTGCCCACCTTATCATGAAGGGGTTCACATCCAGATCAAAGGAGGTCATCGTGCCCCTGTACTCCTCCCTTATCAGGCCCATGATTGAGTACAATGCCCTATTTGGTATGTACCTCACCCGGCACAACAGCTGGAGAGACCCCAGAAGTACCTCACCAAGAGAATCAAAGGTTTCCAACATATGTCATATGCTGCCAGGCTAAAGAAACTCCAGCTCTATTCAGTAGCATACCGCCTGCTCAAAGGTGATCTGTGCCTGACATACAAGGCCATATCCAACCAGGAATTGATGGACATGCTCCACCTCAAAAAATCAAAATCCATAAGAACCACGAGAGCCAAAGATTTAAACCTCAGTACAAACATGAATAGAACATGCTGGAGGGACAGATTCATAACTCAGAGGCTTCCCATACTCTGGAACAAAATCCCAAGTCCATGTTAGGCAGAGCCCCTCAGACTCTCTTCAAGAGAAATCTTGAAAAGTGGATGGGAGATCGTAGGTTTACCCCGGGGGTCACCCCTGTATCGCTACTTAACAGAGGCACAGTAAACTAATTTTAATAAGTAAGGGGGTCTTCAATGTGTCACTACTAGACAAAGGCACAGTATTCTAAATTTATTCTATACACCTTAGTACCACTACATGGGGTGGCGAAATCCACATCTCTAGGGCTAGGCTTACAAATGCCTCAGGGCAGATAACCTAGTACTAAACTATGAAACTATAAAATGAATGCAGTGACCTATCCCACTTTGAAATAGTCTTCCTTGAGATCCTGCAGCATATGCTACCAGTAATTGCTCAGTCTTTCTGAAAGCTTTGGTTCTGTCCAAGTAGAAGCACAGTTGTCTGTGTATGTCCAAAGAATGCAGAAGTTTCTCACCCTTATTCTGTGGGTTTGGATAAAAGGTAGGCAAATTAATAGTTTGGTTGAGGGCCACAATGGAGACTACCTTAGGCATAAATGTGGGGTTTGTCCTTAGAGAAACCCTATCTGGATGGAAAATGATAAAAAGTTCCACAGCCATGAGTGCCTGAAGCTCTGAGACTAGTCTTGCAGAGGTTATTGCTAGGAGCAGAGCTGTTTTCCATGATAAAAATTTTATATCAGCTGTAGCTGCTTGCTCAAAAGGAGGCAGAATGAGTTTTTCCAAGACATAATTGAGGTCCCATGCAGGTATAGGTGATCTCCTTGGAGGCTGTAAGTTTTTGGCTCCTCTGAGGTACTGCCTTAAAGGATGAGAAAAAATAGGTGGCTCTATTGTAGTGAGCTGAAATGGCAGAGGCATGAATCTTAATTGATGAAAAGGATAGGCCTTTGTCCAGCATCTCAGTTAAGTATTGCAACATCTGCGGGATATTTGAAGCAATCATGTCAATTCCTTGTGCCTGGTTCCAAGCACAGAATCTCTTCCATTTTTCTGCATAAGAAATTCTGGTACTGGGCCTCCTGGCCTCCAAGATTACATCCATTACCGCTTTAGAGAGAGGTGTGTTTTGAAAAGCTACATTATCCGCCATGCTGCCAGATTTAACGTCCCGAGTTGGCTGTGCAGGATCTGATTGTTTTGTTGGGTCAGTAAGTGAGGAATTTGAGGTAATGTCCAAGCTGGGCATCGATTCAAGTTCCTTAGGATTGGGGGCCAGTCTGGGGCAATCAGTATCATTTTTGGCTTCTCTTGTCTGAACTTTAGGAGTACCTTGGGGAGGAGAGGCAGTGGGGGAAGGCATATACTGTTAAGTTTTTCCAGCTGAAAGATAGAGCATCCACTTTCCATGCTTGCTTGTGATAAGTCCTTGTGCAGAATCTCTGTAGTTGGCAGTTGTGAGGGGAGGCAAAAAGATCCATGTCCGGGCATCTCCATTTCCTTGTTATGTTGAAGACTTGTGGATCCAATTTCCACTCGTGGGGATCCATGAGGTTTCTGCTTAGTTCGTCCGCCAGAGTATTTATCTTTCCTGGCAGGAATTGAGCTTGCAGATGTACATGGTAAGTCAATGTTGTCTCCCACAAAGTCATGGCCAGTCTGCAAAGGGGGTAGGAATGTGTGCCTCCCTGCTTGTTTATGTACCACATGACTGTAGTATTGTCCGTCTATCAGTAGTTGTCCTGGATGAAGTAGGTCCTTGAAGGCTGTCAGGGCATTTTGAACAGCTAGCTTTTCTTTATCGATATGCAGTTGCATTTGGATTGTGGACCATGAGCCCTGAATACATCTTCCTGCCATGTGGGCCCCCCAGGCATAATCCGATGCATCAGTTGTCAATGTCTGCCTGGGGGTATGGTGAACGGCTGCCCCTTGTGGTGACAGGCCGTTGCCCACCATCAAAACTCCTGTTGCAAGCAGGGAATGAGTGTAATTGTTTCCAGGCTGTGGCAATGTTGAGTCCAAACACTTTTTAGATACCATTGTAGTTTCCTCATATGCAGTCTTGCATATGGAATTAGCAGAATGCAGGATGCCATGAAGCCCAAAGCCTGCAGAATTTTTCTTGCACAGTTAACTGGGTGCTTATTTCCAACTTTTTGAAATAAGTAGTCAGTTGTCTTTGGCGTGAGATAAACCATCTAGGCAGTTGTATTTAAGCTTGCACCCAGGAAAATTATCTCTTGAGAGGGTACAAGTTTTGATTTCTTTTCGTTTACTGTGTACCTTAGGCATGTTAATCTTTTTACAAACGCCAGATGTTGTAGTATGTCCTTGTTCTCTGCTTGAATAAGGCAGTCGTCCAAGTAAGGATACATTCGTATTCATCTTTGTCTGCAAAATGCAATTACTGGTGCCAGGCATTTTGTGAAAACCCTGGGCGCAGTAGATAAGCCAAAGGGCAGTGCAGATAATTGGTAGTTCATTGAGCCAGCTATGAATCTGAGGTATCTTCTGCATGACTGTCTGATTGGGACATGCAAGTATGCCTTTTTTAGGTCTAAAGTTACAAGCCAAGCATTCTTGCCCAGCATGGGCAGAAGCTGCTGCAGTCAACATTTTGAATTTTGGTATATCCAGGTATGTGTTTAGAATAGATACGTCCAGTATTGGCCTCCAGGCTTTGTCCTTCCAGGACAAGAAAAGTCTTGAGTAAAATCCTTGTCCTTGCTCTTGCTGTGGTACTTGTTGAATGACCCTCATGTCCATGAGGGCTGTAATTTGCTTTTGTGCCTCTGCCCATTGATGTGTGGCAGGTCTGGCATACCTTTTGACCTTGGTAGAGTGTGAAAATGGAACCTGTAGCCTTGGGACACAACATTCAAGACCCATTTGTCTTGGGTAACCATTTGCCAATTTGATGAAAAAAGTGCTAGTTTTCCCCCTAAGGGGGCTGCCAAAAGAAAAGTGCTTGGATCTGGCAGAGGAGAGTCATTGGGACTGTTTCCTGTAAGGTTGTGATTTGTCTTCTCTGCTTTTGGAGATAGGAGCACCCCATTGTTTAGGCCTGTATCAGCCTTGGGGCTGAGATCTGCCTCTGGGATGCCTGTATCTGCCTCTTTGTGGTCTGACACTGGAAAGGACCAATTTTTATAAGGCCAGTTCCTGCTAAATCTGGGTGGCTGTACCTGTAAGAAATCCTTAACTGTCTGCATGGATTTTGCTTTATCCTCCATTTTTTTCAATACCTCTTCTGCTTTACTACCAAGTATCATGCTGTAATGGAGCATCTAATAATTTTGCTTTAACAGATCAGGCAGATTCTGTTCCTTTAACCAAGCATGCCTTCTAATAACAGAACCTGTAACAGCGGCCCTACAAGAGGCCTCCAGTGAATCATAACCACATTGCAAAGTATGCTTTCCCACTTGTTCAGCTGCACGCAATAAATCTTGCATTTCCTTGTTCTCTGAACATTCAGTATCGGTCAACAATTTCTGTTTAAGCAGTGACATTAAATATTGCTGATATTTAACTCATTCCCTCCAGTACAGCTCTTTTGAGTGTGTACCTTTAACTCCCAGTGGGCGTGGTTTGAGCCTTTAAAAATGAAGTTATCACCTTACAATTCTAACAAATACTCATTAACATAGGTCAAATAACACAGTTGTGTTTGCCATCATATATGCGTCAAGATAAAATATTCTGATACCTTGTATGTAGCATGGTTTTGGAATTATTAATGCAAATATGAACAAGTAATATTTGATGCCTAGAGGAGCAGTAGGATGTAATTGCAGATGCACCTGGAGGTGTCACTCGGATTTAATGAGTTAAAGCATATGAAACTGACAATTTAAAGCCCTTACAGCCAAGGTAGCAGAAGTGTAAACTTTTTTCCCCTCATCTGTCCAGAGCCCTAGAATCCCCATCAGAGGGGACAGGGTTTTTTGCAGTGGAAGCTTTGACCACTTTGGGACTCGGATATAGTTTCTGGGTCAGCAGCTGGGTTTTTATATAGGAATTTATGAGAATCCGGGACCCTGTAGTATCTGTCTGGCTTAGCAGGTGCAGGGGGTAGAGTCAGGGGACAGGCCGGACTCGGAAAATACATCTACAATGTCTAGAACAGGTGGAATAGCAAGGTGTCTGTGCTGAGGAAGTAGCAGAAAGTCTGAGCCTTCTCTTAGATTCAGAATAATCTTGGCTCTCCCAGTGGAAATGCTCCCTCATGGTATGCAGGGTTTCCCCAAAAGAATAATCCTCAGGAGGAGAGGCTGAATGGAATGGATTCTTCAGCAGAGTCCTCATAGGGAGGCATGGAATAATCCTGTTCAGAAGAGGAATCATAGGAAACAAACCTGATCAGAAGAATCATATCCAGTCTCTTGCCTAGGCCTCATCAGGAGTGGGATGGGAACCCCTGATCAAAGTAATTAGGTCTTCGGCCATTTTAAGCATCTGTTTTTTAGGTATGGAAGTCTGAGTAGGAGAATGCTGTACTTGTTTTTGTCTTTAGAGCTGCTTTAGTCTTTGAAGCTGAAGATGGCTTAACACAGTTGTGTAGGTCTGAAGACACCCTCAGAAGCAGATGCCTGCTCAGTGACTCCGGACCCATCTGAGGGAATGATTTCCGAGTGTCCAATACCTCGAGTATCTAAAGGCCCAGTCGGCTCCACGTGGGAGTCAGAAGCAGCCTGTGGCTCTCAGGTAGCAGGCGCCAGGGGCTGCGAAAGCACCTCACTGAGAATCGGCGACTGGCCTAAGAGGCCTCGTCGGTTTTGGACCTCGGATGCCTATCCTTTTCCTTGTCCTTGCGTTTTTTGTAAACTCCAGTAGTCGGCTGCTCTGACGGCATTATATACTTAAATCTTCGGCCAAAGTAATGAAATGCAAAATCGAACAGACGCTTAACAGTGCATTGGTTAAATCGATCACAAAACCGACAGCTAGCAACATTGTGATCAGGGCCTAGGCAAGGAATACAGTAAGAGTGAAAATCCTTACGAGGTATTTGCTTCCCACAAGAAATACAATTGTTAACTTTTTCTGACATCGGTCTGGAGCAAAAAAAAAAATTTCCCAATGGGGTACTTAGCTTTAATGAAGACCGGATCTGAAATTCGCTTTTGAAAGCATCTGTTTCTTAGGCATGGGGCCTTGACCTGTAGACTGAACAGTTTTCTTAGGTTTTAAAGGAGTTTTAAGTTTAGCATAAGATTTAATGGTGAGTGTAGTCTGTCTGAAGACACCTTCTGCAACCGAAGGGGTTTCCTCTGCACCGGTGTCTAAATCTGCTCTGGTGTCGGTAGATAGCTGCATCAGCCTAGTAGACTCCGCGTGGGAGTCGGCAGCAGTCTGGGGTTCCAGCTCTGCGGTCGTCAGGGGCTGCGTAGGCGCCTCACTGAAAACTGGCGACAGGCCCAGCTGAGGCCTCGGGGTCTGGCTTATTCCTAGGCTGCCTGTCCTTATCCTTGTGTTTTTTTATGAATTGCAGTCGTCGGCTGCTCCGACGGCATGATATAATTGAATTTCCTACCAAAGTAATGCTGTGCAAAGTCAAAACGGCATTTCATAGTGCGTTTATTAAACCTAGCGCAAAACCGACAACCTGTGATGTCGTGGTCTGGGGCAAGGAATGCAATAGGAAAGGAAGTCCTTATGAGGTATTTGCTTCCCACAAAATGCAATTGTTAACTTTTTCTGACATCGAACTGAGGCAAGAAAATGTTCCCCAACGGGGTACTTAGCTTTATTCAAGACTTCGGACTGAAATTCAAATCGAAAATCTCAGGTGTCTGCCAACCGGCACTTGCTAACTGCTTCGGGCACCACGCAGCAAGAAAGACTGAAGAAAATGGCGTTGGATGCCTCTTGTATACCCCTGACGCAAGTCAGGGAAGAAGCGACAGCAACAGACACCGGACCAAGACTTTGGAATTCGGGCCAACTGCGGGACTGCCTGATGGCAGGATAACCCAAGTGTGATGACTGCAGCAGGGTAACACAATGAACATCAGTCTGGAATAAAAGCCTTGTCCCCTTTGCTTTGCTGAGACAAATTGAATAGCCTTGATACTAAGAGAAAGTATTTGCTTTTGGGCCTCTGCCCACTGGTTTTTGGGGAAGGCTGGCCATCCACTTGGGGTTGGAAGCGAGTGGAAGAGGAATCTGCATCCCTGGGAAACTATGTTTAAGACCCATCTGTCCTTGGTAATGTACTCCCAGAATTTGGCATGCAGGGCAACTTTCCCTCTTAAAGGTGCAAGTACTTGGGCAAGGCTTGGAAGAGTTAAGGATAAGTCTGAGATTTTACCATAGGATGGTGGCTTACTACTCCCCGTTTTGGATGTGGGAGCATTCCATTGCTTAGATTTGTGAATACCCTGCGACTGTAGTCTTGGTGGTCTGCTGCCCCTCGGTTTGGACTGAAGGTCTGGGAGGGACTGGAAAAGACCAGCTTTTGGAAGTCCAATGCTTACTGAAACTAGGTGGCTGTACTTGAAGAAATCTTTAACAGTTGGCATAGACTTAGCTTTTTCCTCCATCCATTTGAGGACGACTTCTGCTTTACTGCCAAACACACTTGCTCTTGGTTTAATGGTGCATCTAATAATTTTGCTTTGACATGGTCTGGCAAGGTTTGTTCCTTAAGCCAAGCATGCCTTCTAAGAACAGACCCAGTGACAGCAGCCCTGCAAGATGCTTCTAAGGCATCAAAACCACATTGCAAAGTATGTTTACCAACTTGGTTAGCAGAATGCATTAACTCTTGTAAATCTTTATATGTTGCTGATACTTCAACGTATGAAACTGGCAATTTAAAGCCCTGATGGCAAGAGTAGCAGAGATGTATACCTTCTTACCCCATCTGTCTAAAGCCTTAGAATCCCTGTCTGAAGGGGAAGGATTTTTGGCTGTAGTAGCCTTAATGCCTTTAAGGTCCCTGGGAAATTGTCTCTGGATTCGCAGCAGGATTCTTAGAGAGGAATTTGTGGGAATCAGGTACTCTATAGTACCCGTCTGCCTTCAGCTCCCAGGAAATCTACGTATCAGGGGTAAAGCTGGATTCCAAGATGATATCTATAATTTCCAGAACAGGAGGGATAGCTAGAGGGCTGTGCTGAGGCAAGTTTAAAAATTCCTTGAGTCTCTTGGACTGAGTAGTCCTGGCTCTCCCAGCGGAAATGCTCTCTAAAGGTACGCAGGGTTTCACCAAAAGAAAAATCTTCTAGTGGGGAAGCAGAGGGAATGGAATCTTCTGCATCAGAATCCTCATAGGTAAATAAGGGTATAACCTGGCAATAAGAAGGGTCAGAGTTAGACTCCTGATCAGAAGAATCCGAAGGAAAATCAGCTCTTGGTCTTTTTAAGGGGGAAGGCAAACTTCCCCTAATTAAAGTTACAGGCTTGCTGTTCTTGAACGGTTTGTAAGTTTCTTGGAGGCCATTTTTTGCTTGGGCTAAAGGGAAGTCTCTCTGTTGATCAGTGGCAGTGAAAAACATTGAGCAGCCTGCCTGCCCCTGTGGGAGTGGTTACAGACTTGAAACTGTAGTTTCATTGGGCATTTTGGGCCAATTCCTAACTCCTTCATCTTCCTCTCTTAAAACCTGGTTGCCTCGGGGTTTTGGCATCTTTTCAGGCTTGTTGGCGAAGCACCCACCAAGAGGAGAAAATGCTGAGAGAAGAAAGGAGCCACTTTTGAGATTAAGTATTTTTCCTCTGTTTATTTGCTAAGTTTTTCTGCATAGCCGCCTATTTTGAGCATTTTCTGGCTTGTTAAACTTGATTTCTGCATTAGTAACTGTATTTAGAGCACAACCTAGAGCTTTTACTGAATTTCCTGTTTGCACTTATTTTTAAATTCGTTTTTTTCTCAAAACTTGCATTTTATCTGTCTTTGGCCTAGCACTCTTGTGTGGGGTCATTTACTGCACTGTTATAACTTGTTGATACTGGTGAACCTCTGCTATCTCTGAAAAAAAAAAAAATCTTGTTTTCCCACTTTTCTGAGATTTAAAAAAGTTCAGTTACAGGCTTGCTGTTCTTGAACTTTGTAAGTTTCTTTGAGGCCATTTTTTGCTTGGGCTAAAGGAAAGTCTCTGTTGATCAGTGGCAGTGAAAAACATTGAGCAGCCTGCCCCTGTGGGAGTGGTTACTGACTTGAAACTGTAGTTTTATTGGCCATTTTGGGTCTATTCCTAACTCCATCTTCCTCTCTTAAAACCCTCATTTGCGCGGTTTTGTGCATAGCGCAACAGCGGGCAGCGCCGCCTAATTGGGTTTAAACTATTCCTGGCTCCACAAAGTCTGCTCCTCATTTTTTCCCTTAGAACTGCTCTATCTCTCAATTTAAACACCATATTCTCATTCTAAGGCCCTTCACTGGTCCAATTAAGTAATCCTACAAGTTAGCACTATTAAACCATAAGCACTACTTACTCTTATACTCTCTACGATTACCCTGTCCTCTATTGGTCAGTCTTAAATTCAGTTTCTCTATATTACTCTAGCATGTCCAAAGGTCAGTCAATGGTTTCCTCTCCAGTCCAGCTGGTGAATCTGGAAATTTTGAGGCAATGTTACAACTGTCTCATGTACACGGACAACCCTCTCCTCCTCCAAACAGGTTCAAATATATGCGAGAGATGCAACTATTTAGCCAAACAGGAGGCTGAGCTCTCTCATCTCAAAACTGGTGTAACCAGTCAGGAGGAGAAGGTAACCTCATACAACACAATTCCAGTATCACATAGTCCCACCACATCAGCGAACGAAACAAATACACAAAAACATACTCGGAGGCTCTAAATAAAAATCTACCTAAGCAAGAGACCTCCAAAGCAGACATCCAAGCAAACGCTACCTCAAAACAAAACACGCACAACACATAGCCCACAAAGTCAGTGTGCCAAGCAGCCACAGCTCTTAAGGCTGAACAACACACCTGATACTCTTGTAATAAGTGACTATTGTCAGCCACACTGACGTCCCGCTCACCAGGCTGAATAAAGAGAAGGTCACGGTGAGCTGCCTGTCGGGTCCTAGGCTCTGCCACAACGCAAGCACTCAGGTCACTCCAAAGCAAATACAAATATGACTCCGTCATTGTACATGCTGGTGTGAATGACCTGAGACGTACCTCCCTGGACTACATGAAGAGACAGAGGAGCTCTCTGATCATGTAGCCCAGGCTGGTATGACCCTGACCTTGAGCAGCATCTTACCCTCACCTAGAATGATGCCACAGTACAAACACAAAATAATCAATTTTAACAATGGCTAAAATTTTGGTGTCATTCAAAGGGAATCCAGTGTCTGTCAGCCTGGGATGACATGCTCGACAAGCCACGTTGCTTCGCTTGGGATGGCTTGCACCTGTCACCACTGGGCTTTCGGATATTGGCAAAGGCTCTTGCCACCCCCATAGTGCCTTTTTTAGGCAAGGCTCAAAAGTCAAACCCACCCCCATAGCACAAGGAACAAGAAACTAAGGGTAATGCTTAATGCCAGAAGTCTTAACCTCAAGATGCACGCACTCGAAGCTCTCCTCAGTATGGAGAACATAGACATCTGTGCAGTGACAGAAACCTGGTTCAAGGCTCCAGAGAGCACCCCAGCACTACCAGGCTATACCTCGTATGCTTTTCGGCCCCAAAACCCGGACCGAATCACAAAAGGAGGGGGAGTTTCCATATTTATCAAGGATATCCACACCTCCAGGTTAGTGGCATTGCACGAAGTATCGGAGACCATCCATGTGCAACTAACAGTGGGCAAGACTGCTTTTCAGTTTATAGCATCCTACAGACCACCCTCTCAGTCAGGAATCCCACTCTGCTTTCCTGAAAACATTGGAGAACAAGACCACCTCTCCAAACACCATTATATTGGGCGACTTCAACTACCCAAACATCGACTGGGAGCACTACTCAAGCCCCAGCACCTTAGCACAAAGGTTCCTGGAAATTATAAACTCAAATGCTATGGAACAACTAGTCACCACTCCCACAAGAGGGGACAACATACTAGACCTGATCATTACCAACATGGGGACTTTATGCTCCACACCAGAAGTATATCCTTCATTGGTAAGATCAGACCATAAATTAATTTCACTGGATGTCCACATCCTGACCCCACCCCCAGCCCAGAAAACCACAGTGAAAAACTTCTCAAAAGCGAACTTCTCACTTCTCAAAACCGAAATGGAATCCTTCAAGGCCCCAGGGCCAGTGGAAACTATGGCCCAAACTGCAGAATCCTATATAAACTCATTCTACGGACATCTCCAGGAATGCATGGATCATGCTATCCCAAACAAAACCAAGATCCAATCATCCAAAGGCAGGGGTCCAGTCTGGTGGACCCCTGCCATAAATAAACTGTACAACAGAAGGAGGAAGCTACTACATGAGAGAAAAAACCCTAATAGGGAAGGCATCTCTGATCAGTACTAGCAAAGAATTACGATCCCTCAAAATCCTCCAAGGCCAGCTTAGAGAGAAAAATTGCACAGGACACCAAAGACAATCATAAGGCTTTTTTCAGTTATGTTAGGAACCTGGGATGCAACTCCCAGACTTGTTCTGAGTTGATTCTAAACGACAAAAAATACACTGAACCCACAGACATCGCCAATATCCTGGCAGACAGGTTCAGTGCAAACCCCCCCTTCCCCGCCCAAAAGAGCAAGTATCTATCCCGGCAGAGGGCCGTCTCCCAAACATCTCTGATGCTTAGGTGAAGGCTGCCCTCTCCAAAGCAAAAAACACGGCTTCCATGGGACCAGATGGCGTCCCAGGTTGCGTCCTACATGAACTCCGAGAGGAACTAATCCCTCAAATAAAACAGCTATACAATCTCAGCCTCACTACAGGATATGTGCCCACAGAATGGCGTACAGCAAGAGTAGTCCCACCCCACAAAGGTGGAGCCTCTACGGACCCTGGAAACTATCGCCCCATAAGCCTGACTAGCTTAGTTGGCAAGGCTATGGAGAGGATCATCATGGAGCTCATAAACAAAGACATTGGGGACCTACAGACACTAGATCGTACCCAGTTCGGCTTTGTCAAGGGCAGATCCTGCCTTTTGAACCTGGTTGACTTCTTCGAAACAGTCACCAAAGCCATAGATGAAGGGAAGGTAGTCCACACAGCCTATCTGGACCTTGCAAAGGCATTTGACACAATACCCCACTCGGGCATCATAGATAAGCTATCCAGCTTAAATATAAACCCTTATGTCACAAGATGGGTCGCAAACTGGCTCAAAGACAGAACCCACAGAGTGAGAGTTGCTGGAGCCATGTCAGACTCGAAACTGGTCACAAGCGGCATCCCACAGGGTTCTGTCCTGGGACCACTCTTGTTCGGTATATACTTTTCCGAGGTACAGGCAAACGTGGAAGGACTATGGCTCACCAAGTTTGCAGACTGCAAACTGGGCGCCATAATCGACTCTCCAGCTAACACAAACATCCTTTAAAAAGGTCTCAGAGACAGATAACTGGTGCCAGCGCCATGGTTTAAAGCTAAATGCCAAAAAATGTATAGTCATACCCTTTGGCAAAAACGTGCCCACAAATTACCACATAGGCGGAAACCCATTAAGTACAGAGAAAGTTATTAGGGACCTGGGGACCCAAGTCGATAGTAATCTCTCCTTTGAAAACCACATTGCCAAAGTGGTTAGAAAGACCTTCTACATAGCCCATCTCATCACGAAGGGTTTCACATCTAGATCAAGAGAGGTAATCGTGCCCCTTTATTCATCCCTCATCAGGCCCATCATAGAATACAATGCCCCTTTTGGGATGTACCTTACCCGACACCTGCAGCAATTAGAGACACCCCAAAAGTATCTCACCAAGAGGATCAAGGGTCTCAAACAGATGCCATATGCTGCTCGGTTAAAAAAACTCCAGCTCTACTCAGTTGCATATCGCCTACTTCAAGGCGATCTATGCCTGACATACAAAGCTATGTCAAATCCAGAATTAATGGACATGCTCCACCTCAGTAAATCTAAATCCCTTAGAGCCACACACTCGAGGGACTTGAACCTCAGCACAGAAATAAATAGAACTTGCTGGAGGGACAGTTTCATAACCCAGAGGGGCTCCCTTCGCTCTGGAATAGAATTCCAGTTCATGTGAGGCAGAGCACCTCACTGAATCTCAAGAAGAATCTCGATAGGTGGATGGGGGATCGTAGGTTTGTCCCAGGGATTACTCCCGTGTCAGTATTAGACAGAGGCACAGTAAACTAAACCTTAAAAAGGGCACAGTATACTCAAATCAAGGGGTGGCGTAAGCCATACAGAATCGGGCTAGGCTTATAATTGCCCCAGGGCAGATAGCCTAGTATGAACCTATGAACCTATAAAGTAATAAGGTATTCAGCCATTCTAAGCATTTGTTTCTGTGGCATGTGGGCCTGAGAATGTGCTTTGGTCAGTTTCCTAGGCGTAGTGCAAACTCTAGGCTTGAGAAATTCTGTATTTTTGGTTTGAAAGAAAGCTGTCTGTTTAATTTGAAGATTGGAAAGCTTGAATACACCCTCCGAAGCCGGTGCATGCACAGCAGCTCCGGACCCGTCCAAGGTAGAGACATCTGCAGGTTCCACAATCAAAACATCTCATGCCATACTGGACTCCGAATGAGTCTCAGTAGATGCCTGCGAATTTGTAGAAGCGTGCATCAGGGGCTGGAAAAACACCTCACTGAGTGCCAGCGGACTGGCACTAGCTCAAGAATAGCGTAGTCAGCAGTTTTAAACTTAAGCGGTCTGGCTTTGTCTTTATCCTTACTTTTTTCGGAAGATTGGTAGTCGGATGGCTTATCGAAGCCATTTCAGAATATGGAGATTGAGCAAGAGAATTTGGCGACAAAAATAGCCAGACGACGAATAGTTTGGACATTGAACAAGCCACAAAACCGACAGCGAGGGACGCCGTGGTCTGGGCCTAAACAAGTGATGCAGTAAAAATGAAAATCCATTTGCTTTCCACAGGCAAGACCATTTTTTCTGACATCGGTTAGAGCAAGAAAAAAGGATCCCCAATGGGGTACTTACATTTTAGAAGACTTCAGGTCTGAAACTCGAAAAACAAATTTCAGGAGGCGGCCATCTGGCACTTGCGAACTGCTCCTGCTTCAGGCACCACACGGCAATAAAGACTGATATAACGGCATCGGCTGCATGTTTTATACCCCTGATGACCCAACGTCATGGAAGACGCGACAGCATCCAATGCAGAAATCCCAAGACTCTGGTATTCAGGCCGACTGAGGCTACCTGCAGACAGATAACCCAAATGTGATGACTGCAACAGTGAAACATCTGAGCTGTCCTTGGAGTCTGAATCCAAAATCTGGAGACCCCCCCCCCAATATCCATCCCTGCATCTTCCTGTTAGTATTCAGAATCTTAAATCTCTTAAGGAAATATCTTTTACCAGTAACTACTTTATAGGAAGAATCACTAGCCTGAATTAAACCCTGTTCCAGACCTAGTAAACTCTGCCCAACCAAAACAATTTTAGGAGTAGATAAATACTTTGGTTTCTTTTAGACAGGAAAAATGGGGCCAACTGCTTTACTAATGGCAGCAGCTGCTTCCCACAGAATGGGCACAGTATTATGTCAAACAGGGGATACCTATTTCCCTCCCCCAGGATCAACAGCACCTCGCCCTTGCCCACTGAAGGGATCCCAACAGCCACACAGGATGTGGCGAACCCCCGATCCACAGTAGCTGTAGATGGTATAGAGTAATCTGGGTGGAAAGATGAATTGTTTAAGATACAAAACAAGTAGCCACAGCAGTCACCCACCTGTGGCTGAGGTACACTGCTAGCCTGCTGTGGTGTCAAAATCTGTTTGCTTAACTTTCTTTTTGTGGCTAGAAGGAACAACCATGAAACCAGTAGACTGTTCTATGGTCAAGCCGAAAATGGTGCCGCCTTCCTGGGGAAAAAGAGCAACAATTGCTGGTAAACACTACCAGTCCACAAGTTAGACAGAAAAAAAACAAAGTAAAAAGCACTTTAAAAACACAGTCCCCAAAAAGAAAAAATTTCTTCACAGAAAAATTTTTTTTCAGTTACTTTACACTATTAAACTGACAGAACAAGTGCTCAGTTTAAAACTACATTACAGTCTCGAGGCAGTCCATTAAACTCCTAGCTTTAAAACAAACTCTCCTGGAGAGGAAAGTAAAACAAAATTAAGAAAATTTCTCTCCCAAAGGGAACCTGTCTGCCCAGCACATGAACGCACAAGCCAACTGTTCTTCAAAAGCCTCAGGAGGAGGGTATTCTTCAGCAGCTGTACAACTTTGAAGGGCTTTGCACCTTGTCTTTTAGTCAGCTCAGTGTGACAGTTTGGGTGCTAAAAAAGTGCTCTGAAGCTTTGGAAGCTGGCCTGCTATTCTATCCTTGGCAGGACAGTAATCAAAACATGAACATATTTTATTTGCATTTGTTTACGGAGGTACTGCAAAGATCTCAATGGACCATTTTTGCAAGCACATCCCAGGTCAATAGGATCACATAGTAACGAACAAAACATTTATATAGAAAAACATTCTAAACACACATACCCAGTTAGAGATGTAAAAATGTTATTTAGTTCACGAATATCACAGCAGTGATTACAATTACCAACTTTTCTTCACAAAAATTGACATCCCCCACCCAATGCGGAACTTTCCTGCCCAACCTCAGTGAAGCATTAGCTGACCAATCACACTAAAACCTCAGGGAAGAGCACACAACAGCAAGAAAATTCTGAAGGTTTGGCACCCTAAACAGACTTTACATATAGCTCCCTCTGGAGCTTGACAGCCATTTGGGCTCATGGAAGCGGTCTGGTTATCACATCCTTGGCATGACATAACCCATACCTCTTGGGATATTACAACAGTGATCTAATGATATCTGGCCAAGGGACAGTGCTGAAATATGAATGCAACTCACAGCAAGAAAGATTTGAAGATGGTGTCAATTAACCTACCCTGCATTACAGTCTCCTTCAAGTAAGTGTCAAATGCAATCCCTGGGGGAAAGAAAAGCTTTGGAAGACTGGCCAGCTGCATTACAGGATATCCTAAGACTGATGACTGCAACAGTGAACACGAGGAACACCTTACTATAACTGTTGACAGTATCAACTGATGCAGTACCAACCCCCCCCCCTTCTATCCACTTTCTGACCAATGCCCATAGGCTGGGGTGGGCGCCCTATTCTCCCCCATGCTACACTGTTCCTAATATCCCTCTTGCCTCATTTTGCTAGAGAACTGAGTCAGCATTGGATAGGTCATGCTGTGGATCATAGGTACCTGTGGCTTGGAGTCTTGGACAAGAAAAAACTAAAATGGCACTATCCAACTACTCTATACTGACATCTTAATTTAAGGGAAGTGAGTCTAGCCAGAATGGAAGAACCTTCTACTATTTGGGACAATCTTCAAATTCCTGCAGTCAGGAATCCCAGTCAGTACTGTAGCAGTAAATTAAGCATTTCCTTTTAACTAAAGAAACAAGATCAATTGGCACCTCCAAATACATCAATACATTTTCAAAGTGTACTGGTAGTGAACCTTACAACTGTGAGATGGCATGCAACTGCTCCAAATCTGATCTGCTGGTAACTCAGTCTAGTCCTTAGACCTCTCATAAGGAGCTGGAAGGTGGAGACCATTTTATCCACGCAACACTTGACACTAGCAAAGGCTCTGCAATCTCTTCCTGTTTTCTTCAGACAGGAAAGAATTATGGAGGTTGCTAAATAGAAGTCACATCTTATACAATTAATCTTTCACAAAATCTATAAATCAAATGCTGGGGAATAGGCAGCTGTGATGTAGGTGTGGGGGAGTCTTATACAGGTACTTATGTTCTTACCATAATGTTCTGTGTTACTGATCTTCATTCATTCTTTACGGATTGGTATCAGTTCCGTGCTCAGAAAAGAACTGGGCATTATAACAAGCTCGCGCCAGCCAAAAAACTCTCAAGCTAAGCTTACCCATAAGTCCCCCTCTATCACCTCAGATAGTTTTGCCTGCAAGAAAAAAGGATAGAAAGCACAGGCTTTGTCTGAGCAAATTCCCTACCATAAGCTAGGACCAAATCCACATCTCCAGGAGTCTTTTGGAGGGGGTTGATGGGAGGGATGTAATGAATGAAAAACAACACAGACTGAACGTTATGGTAAGAACATTACTTTATTTGATGGTTAATCTTCACTCATTCTTTACCGATGGGACAGAGTCCCTAGCTGCTTTATTTCTTAGAAGGCCCTATGGAAGGATATTCCTGAGCACCACTGAACCAAAGGAGGTTCTCCCCTGGAGACCAAATCCAATTTGTAATGAGTGATTAAAAGTATGAGGGGTAGCCCATGTTGCTGCTGCACAAATGTCATCCAAGGAAGCTTTTGCATGGAAGGCACCAGATGTCACAATCGACCTGGCTGAATGTGGTTTGACCTTACTTGGTAAAAGTTTGTTGGTAGATAAAACAAATGCAATCTCTCAACCATTTAGAAAGTCACTTTGGAAACGCATTTTTTCATTTTCGATACTGAGAAGGATATAATTAATTGGTCAGATTTTCGTAGAGATTTAGTCTTGTCCAAGTAGACTCGCAATTGTCTATGCATATCAAGTAAATGCAGGGAGTATTCTCCTTTGTTAGAAAAAACTGGAAAAAAAGACTGGCAGATCAATGGTTTGATTAATGGTCAAATCTGAAATAACTTTGGGTAAGAAGGTGGGATTGTCCGGAGTGATACTCTGTGGAAAACCATGTAAGGACGTTTTCTGCACAAGGCCTGTAACTCATATATTCGTCTTGCTGAAGTAATAGCTACCAGAATAAAACTTTCTAGGATAAAAATTTTATACCACAAGTGGCAGCAGGTTCGAAAGGGGGAAGAGTCAGACTGCGGGGCTATTGTTAAAATTCCAAGGTTCAATTAGAACTGGTTAGTCTTTCAGCCTAAAGCACTCAGACCCACACCTTTCAGCCAGGCACTTGTTCTAAACCTACTTGCGGCACCAGATAAACCCCCAGCACTCAACTCCCTACTTATTCAGGCAAGGCCAAGAGACAGCTCACGGTATACTACAGCCTACCTGATGAACCTGGACATCTTGAGGCAATGCTACAACTGCCTCTTGTACACAGACAACCCTCTCCTCTTATCACCAAACACTTGAGAGATGCACTTCTATAGCCAAGCTAGAGGCAAACCTCTCTCCAACCAAGACTGGAACAGACAATCAGGAGGAGAAGGTAACAACTCGCAACACCCTGCTCCCTACACAGAGACCAACTAAACCAACACCTCCAAAACCCACATACAACACTAAGACATATATGGAAGCTCCGATTAAAAATTTAAATCTGCTTAGGCAACAGAGACCTCCAAAGCAGACAAAAGCAACCTCCTCCCAACACCACACCCCAAACACAGACAAAATTGTGCACCACACAACCACAGCCCATAAGGCAAAACATACCCAACGCACTAGTGATAGGTGACTATAGTCAGGCACAGACGTCCCACTCACCAGGCTAGACAGAGGTTACTGTTAGCTGCTTGTCAGGTGCCAGAATCGGCCACAACGCATGCTCTCAGGTCACTATAAGGCAAGTACAAATATGACTGTCATAGTCCATGTCAGTGTAAATGACCCGAGACGTACCTCCCTGGACTACATGGAGACATGGAAGCGCTCTCAGATCTTGTAGCCCAGGCAGGTATGACCTTAGCCCAGAGTAGCACCCTGCCATTACCAAAAATACCACAGTACAAGGATAAGATCAACTTCAACAAATGGCTAAGCTTCTGGTGTCATTCAAAGGGGATCCAGTATCTGTCTGCCTAGGATGACATGCTTGACAGGCCACGATGCTTCACCAGAGATGGCCTACATCTGTCACCCCCTGGGATTCAGAATACTGGCAAAGGCTCTTGTCACCACTATAGTGCCTTTTTTAGGCAAGGCTCAAAAAATAAACCCACCACCAGAAGAACTACAGGAAACAAAACTGAGGGCAATGTCACAACGCTAGGAGTCTAAACCTCAAAATGCATTCTAGGCACTCATCAAAATGGAGAACATAGATATCTGTGCAGTAACTGAGACCTGGTTCAAGGCTCCCAACAGCACCCCAGCACTACCACGCTATAATTCATACCACACGTTTCGGCCACAAAACCCGGACCGAAAAACGAAGGGTGGAAGTGTGTCCATATTCATCAAGGACATCCACACCTCCAGGCTAGTTGCAAAATACAATGCCTGCGAAATCATCCAAGTGCAACTATAACCCAGGGCAACCATGCATTCCAAATTGTAGCTAGTTACAGATCCATGACAATCCAGGACACTCACTCCTCATTCCTAGGGACATTTGGAAAAAATGAAGGTCCAACCAAATACCATAATAATGGAAGATTTCAACTACCCCAAACTGGGAAAATTACTCTTGTACCAACCCCCTTGCTCAACGATTCCTGGAGTTCATAAACCCTAACGCCCTGGAACAACTTGTCAATGCCCCCACCAGGGGCAACAATATTCAGGATCTGATCATTACCAACATGGGTGACCAGTGCTCAATGCCAGAAATAAACTCCTTGCTTGTCAGATCAGACCACAAACTAATCACCCTAGATATCCACATCCCGACCCCACCCCCACAAAAGGAAACAATCGTAAAAAAATTTTCAAAAGCAATCTTCACGTTTCTCAAGATTGAGATTAACTTTACGATGCCCCTGCAGATGGATAACACAGTCAATAGCCACTACTGCTGAATCACACAAATTCACTCTAACATGAGTGCATGGATCGTGCTGTCCCCAATAAAACCAAGACGCTATCCTCAAAAAAAAAAAAAAAAAAAAGGAAGCCGATCTGGTGGTCCCCTGCCATTAAACTTTACAACAGAAGGAAGAAACTGTTGCTCAAGAGTAAAAAACCCATGCATGGAGGAACTCACTGACTAGCCTCAGTAAGAAACTAAGGTCTCTCAAAATCCTCCAAAGCTAACGTTGAAAGAAAAATTGCCACGGATTCTAAAGACAGCCACAAGGCATTCTTTAGATAAGTCAAGAATCTCCATGGTAACACAGAGATCTGCAACGAGCTACAACAGAATGGCACAAAATATACAGAGCCAACTAATATTGCCAACATATTGGCAGATAGGTTCAGTGAAAACTACTCCCCCCTCACCCCCAAAAGGCCTATAACTATACCAGACAGTTGTAGAGCCCTGGCAATCACAAACACATAGGTAAAAACGGCACTCTAAAGCCAAAAACACAGCATCCATGGGACCGGACAACATCCCATGCTACGTCTTACATGAACTCCAAAATGAACTAGGCCCCCCACCTAAAATACACATTCAACCACAGCCTATGTGCCCACAAGAATGGCGCACAACAATGGTTATCCCACTCCACAAAGGAGGAACCACCACAGATTCCGGGAACTACAGACCTATTAGCCTGACAAGCCTGGTCTGCAAGGCCATGGAACGTATCATGGAACTCAAAGATATAGGTAACCTCCAAACTCTGGACGCTACCCAATTCGAATTTGTGAAAGGTACAGCATGTCTCCTAAACCTGGTTGACTTATTTGAAACAGTTACTAAGGTCATAGATGAGGGCAAGATGGTCCACACAGCCTACCTGGACCTCGCTAAAGCCTTTGACACTACTCCTCATTCAGGAACCATTGACAAACTCACCAACCATAACATAAACACTTACGTCATGAGATGGGTGGCCAACTGGCTCATAGACAGAACTTACACGGTAAGAGTTGCTGATCAAACCAGTGACAAGTGGATTACCCCAGGGTTCAGTCTTGGGACCCCCTCCTGTTCGGTATACACTTCTCTGAAGTGCAAGCGAATACCAAGGGTCTACGGCTAACCAAGTTCGCAGATGACTGCAAACTGGGTGCCATTACAGATTCCCCTGCAGACACAGACATCCTACAAAAGGGCCTCACAGACAGACACATGGTGTCAAAATCATGGCCTCAACCTAAATTCCAAAAAATGCATCACCCCCCTTTGGCAAAAACAAGGTACCCATGAATTACCAAATAGGGGAAGTTCACTTAACACAAAAAGTGTGATAAGAGACCTTGGGACCCAAGTGGATAGTAACCTCTCCATCGATAACCACATTGCCACAGTGATCAGAAAGTCTTTCTACGTGGCCCACTTAATCAAAAAAAAGGGTTCGCATCTAGAAATAAGGAAGTCATCGTTCCCCTTTACTCATCACTTATCAGACCCTCATTGAATACAATGCCCCATTTGGGATGTACCTCAAGACACCTACAACTTGAGAGGCCCTAAAAGTACCTCACCAACAGGATCGCTGGCCTCAAACAATTGCCCTATGCCGACCGACTCAAATAGGACATGCTGGAGGGATAGATTTGTGTCTGAGACTTCCCATGCTCTGGAACAAAATTCCCATCCATGTCAAGCACACCCCGTCATTAGCACTATTCAAGAGAAACCTTGATAAGTAGATGGGTGATAGAAGTTCACCAGTGGGATTATGTCTGGGGCACTGCTCGACAGAGGGGCAGGAATTTAACAATCCATGGGTGGCTAAAGCCAATACTCTGTTGGCTAGCCTTGCTTTGGCTTTCGGGCCGCTAGCCTAGTACCTACCTATGATTCGCTCTTTGAAGTATGGCCTAATGTGGGTGACACCTTTCAAAAAGGTTTTACAAAGATGGTGGGAAATCAAGGATGAGTCCTGGACACCATTGTGTAAGTTAGAGATAGCAGCGAGGTAAACTCTAATAGTTGTAGCTGCAGCTCCTGAATGCAGGAGAGTCTATAAATAATCCAGTACCAAATCAAGCAGGGCTGAAAATAGATCTATTCCCTTAGAGATCAAATTACGAATCTTTTCCACTTGCTGAAGTAAAGTTTCCTGGTGGATGGTTTATGAGAAAGCCAGAAGAATGTTACGCATAGGGGAGGATAGGTTATTTTGCCTGGCAATTACTGGAAGTGAAGAACTAAATGGTCAGCTTGAGACTCTGGATGCATCAAACCTTGCGGGTGTGACAGCAATTCTTGAGTTAGATCCAGAATCCATGGTTGGTGTACTAGGTGAGGCCAAAGGAAGGGAAACCAAACTTTTTGGGGCCAATAGGGTGCAATGAGGATTACTTTGCTTCTCAAAGAGCTTACTTTAAAAATTGCGGGATCAGAAGGGGAAGGAAAGCAAAGCAGTCCCATGGGCCAATCCCGAACCAGAGTGTCCCTCAGGGACTCCTCCTGCGGGGGAATTAGGGCAAAGTAGCTGCTGCATTTGTTGTTTTCAGGGGAAGTGAAGAGATCGCAGCAAGGCTGGCCCCAGTGACTGAAGATTTTCAGTGCATCTGCTAGGTTTGTCTGCAATCATGTTGGAATCCCCAGGAATGTGCGTTGCTATCAAAGGGCTTGGAAGATAACGCCCATTGCCAAATTCCCATGGCTTCCCGACACAATGGGTAGGACATGGTTCTCCCTTGTTTGCTGATGCATCAGACTACGGACATGTTGTCTGACTGGATAGCAATTGTCCCTGACAGGACAGATTGGAATGCTTGCAACGCTAGAAGCGCTGCCCTCAGTTCTAGAACACTAATATGCAGATTGGCCTCCATGAGGAACCAAGTGCCTTGGACTGTCTTCCCCTGGAAGTGCCCCTCCCCATCAGGGAAGCGCCTGTGGTCACTATGGCCTTGGGCAGGGTGGGGGAGAAAGGATAGCTCCATAGGTCTTTCTCTGGCTTCATTTAATACTGAAACACCTGGAATCCTTAGTCTCAAGTGAGCTGTTACCACTGCCATGCATTTGGTGAACACTCTGGGGCCCATAGAGAGCAAACGGCAGTGTTCAGAATTGATAGGGATTGGCTCCCAGCTGGAAGCAGAGGAACCTTCTGGAGAGTTTGTCCATTTTTATGTGATAATACGCATCTTGAAGATCTATCAAGCACATCCAATAGGCTTTCTCCAGAAACGGAAGGACAGACTGAACCATGCCCATCTGGAATTCTGTCTGACAAATTTGTTTAGGAAACTGAGGTCCAAGATTGGCCTCCAGTCCAGTCTTTTTTGGAACCAAGAACCTTGAGTAAAACCGCGATTCTCTCTGGTCTGATGGGAATGTCTGGATGACTCTCTAAGCAAATTTCTTGTGCTTCTACGTCCCTCTGACTGGGTGGAACGTTAGGGATTCGCCTTTGTGGCTTCGGGTAAAGGTCGAAGGGGATGTGATAACCTCTGATAATAGTCTGCACCCAAGAATCTGTTATGAATTGCCAGGCAAGGTGGTGCAGAGAAAACTGCCCCCCGACTGCTTCCAGAGGGAAGCAATCTGGTTGCTCTTCAGGAACGCTGATAAAGCTTGTCCAGGAAGAGAGTCCCTGAATCCCTGATTATGCAGACCCCCCTATGCCTCTATGGGGGAGTTTTGCAGATGTTTCCCCCTTATGCCCCAGGGGGTAAACTTGCCATGTCACAGAAAGGATCCTGGGACTTCTTGTACCACATCTTTTCACTTCTCTGATTCTTAGAGTAAGATCGTTGGGAGGGTGGAAAAACGTACGCCCACAGCAGACAGGGCTTTGCCATTCTTTTCATACCTGGCCAATGTCTCACTTTTGGGCCAGAGAGGAAGCTTCCACTGGAGCATTGAGGAAGGAAGACATAAAAGGCGCATCCAGGTGTGACCTTTGCATGACCATGCCTGCACCAGCTGCACTAGCTGCCCCTTCGGTAGTATGAGATATCAACTGCATGGATGAGTTAGAGATTTCTGGGTTACAAGCTGTGAGGCAACTTTGTTGCGTACCCGAGAGACTGCTCCTAAGGTTCCAGACAATTCCAAAATTAGGTCTCTCTGGAGCCTGGTAGTGTGCCAAGCACTTCAGGGACCGGATGGCAAAGGTCGATGAAGAAAACACACGCTTCTCTAAACTGTCAATTGCCCAAGACTCCCTGTTCGGGGGATGGAAAGTATGGCTCTCTGCAGCAAGCTCTTAGTGGCCGCTACCACCACTGCGTCTACTGCTAGACCTTTGGACCAATGTGGACTTGCCTCTGGTGGAGAAAGAATTTTGTCTGGTCTCCAGGCGATAGGTTCAACAGTGAGCACACCAACAAAGCTGAGAAAAAGCCAGAAAACGTCGTAAAAAAGGACGAGCGCTTTCGGTTTATATGGATCTGATGAAGTGGTAACCCCGCGAAAGCGCTCATCCTTTTGTAATAAAGTGTTTTAGGATGTTTTTTTGGCTTTTTCTCAGCTTTGTTGGTGTGCTCACATCTTGTTTTTAAGCCTTGATTTATGTTTGTGAGCCACCTTTGGCAGGAGTGTGCACTGTATTTTGATAGGTTCAACAATGTCAGGATTCCTCCACTAACGCTGCGCCAGGTCATCTGCAGGCAGGGTCAAGAAGTACAGGGTTGAGCACGGAAAGCCTGTAAGAATACAGACTCTTCAGAGGAAGGGTTGGTGGGCTTCCAGTCACCCCGCTGCTTTAAAATTTCCAGTGCGTCTCCAAATGAGACATCCTCAAGGGGCGACTAAGGGGACCCTTCCCCTTCATCATGGTCTATCTTAAGTAAGGGATTCCTCAGGGGAATCCACATGCTTCCTCCTAAATTATCTCTTACGTGGTGGTACCTCCTCAGTGGGGGCATCTGAGGAGGACTGGGTACCTTGTGGAAGGATATCTTGAGGTTCCCATGATCGATGTCCTAGAGTACTGGACTGTCAGCTGCAATTCAGAGGATAAGTAAATACGAGTCTCCAGTGCCGAAGGGACCAGCTGTGAGCCTGCAGAGGCAAGTGCCCTCTCCACCTGGAAAGCGAGCCCGCCTGAAGAGGAGTGGGAGCCCAGAACAGAGAAAGACATCCTCTGGACCGGGGTCACAGCTCTGACGAGCCTACCCCAGGGAAGGAGCCACAGGAGGACTTGGTGCTGCCAAGACCACCGAACAGTAATAGAAGGCGCAGAAGAAAAAAACAGGTGCTATACTAGGGGTCACAGTGCCAACAGCCCAGTCACGATCCAGAAGATGGCTCAGCTCTGAGTGAGCCGAAGTCCATAGGGAAGGCTCCAGAGCCATGGTAAGGTCTACCAATGGAACTGAAAAAGCAGTTGCTGAGATACGAGTCAGTATTTAGGGCTGCGATACCTCCAAGGAGGTCAACTAAGGAATACAAGTCAGAGTCTGTGGAGAAAATTCCTCAGCTCTGGGTGTGAGGGAGGATTTGGAAGGAGTTGGGAATCCTCTGGCTGCCAATAGCTGCTCCACGAGTCTCACTAAGTTGGATTCCGAAAGGCTTCTGGAGGAGCGGGTTGACATCCCTGGAGAATCATGGCATTTTAAAAAAGGGCTGTACTGCTGTCCTTAAAAGGGATCTATCGACTGGGAATATCAGGTCTGAGGCAACACCACCTATCAGCACCGTAGTCAAATGATCAGCAGGATGTAGGGGGGGGGGGCAGTGACCGTAGTTGGAAAAACTTATTTTTGGTGCAGAAAAGGGTGTCTGTACTGTTGCCATGAGAGATGAAGTTCTGGATGGTTCAGTAGTCACAAGAGGTACTGTGGAGGAAAGCTTGCGGCATTGCTGCAGAGGACAGTACCATAGTAGAAGGTAGAAGCATTGGTGCTGAGGGCGGTAACATAGTTGCTGGTTGAGGTCTTATTGATGACGGCACTATAGAAGGGGTTGGAGGCACTGATGCCAAGATTTCCAGTGTCAATTTAGATATTTTTGTCTTTGGTTCAAAAGATTTAACTGATTTTGGAGATGAAGGAACAGAATGGCGGCTTCTGCTCATTTTTAGGAGGGGTTGAGCCCTCAGTCTCAGAAATAGCCTCCGAGAAAGGAGTTTTAAGAAGGCCTTTAAGAATTAGTTTTTTTCTTTCCATAAAGGTACGGGTGCTAAAGTCCTTACATATGTCGCAAGGATGTTCAAGTTTCAAATCCGAAGGTGTCCGAATTTGGCATTTTTCTACCGCACTTATTGCGCTATTTGAAGCCTGTCAATTCTTTATCAGCCATCAAATATACAGTAAGCACCTGTTTGTAAGTATACACAAAAACAAATTACACACTACCACAGAGAGGGGGGAGGTTTGTTCACCAACAAAGGTAAAACAAGAAATACCCAACAGGAAAAGGAAGAGAGAAAGGAAAGTGAAGAGGGGAATACCAACAATGGTACAGGGAATTACCACAGAGGTAAGGGAGGCCTGTACCAACAATGGTACGAAGAATACCGCAAACTTGGTAAAGAAAGTAAAAAAGAGACTTCAAAGAGTAAGCAAACTCTAAATGACTAGCAAGGAAGATATTTTACAAGTAACCAATAAAAGGAATTTTTAGAAACAAAATTTTTTAAATGACTTGGCTTGAGAGCTGGCATGACGCGTCTTGATTATACACGGCAAATGAGATCAGAGATGATAGAGGGACACTGGCTAAGCTTAGCTAGAGTGTTTTTTGGCTGGCACGAGCTTGTTATAATGGCAGACTTGGTTCAAAGGAAGGAACAGACACCCATCAGTAAAGAATGGATGAAGATTAACATAAGATCAACCTTTAACAGCAAAGCTGCAGGAGTTTGGCAGTCTCTAATTCACCAATGTCTTCTGCTACAATGAAAATTCCCCGAATGTGAGGGAACTTTTGAGGCTTGCACAAAAGTAGCAATTTTTACAGGGGAATTTTAAAAGTTGCTTAGACAATGGAAAGTCCTCTCTTGCATGGCTCATCAGTGGTTTAGAAATGTTAGCAGAAAGTTTGTGAAATTAAGAGGATTCAGGCTTGGAATTCACTAGCTTCCTATTTGTCAACACATCATCCAGAAGCCTTGGCCACTTTTCTGGGAATATGGAAGCATTCTTTTCTGACCATTTAAGTCATTTAAATGAAAAAAATGTTAAACACTAAATTTGAATCTACAAAGCTTAAAACTGACAAGTGTGATAATCAGGACCCTAATCAAAGTAAACACTGCAAGTGAAGGACTACATGGAATGTGTACCACAAAAAAAATAGAAGATTCTTAAGGGGATGACATTTCCTAAAAATAACATCTTTTGAGATACTAGAAAAAAATAACCGAATCCAGTAAAGACTCACCTAATGAATTTCAGATTCACCTGTAAGAATGCAGATCAACCAATGTTTTTACAACAAAAAAGGCTTCATAGTGCAAAACCACTGCCAAACTTCAGAGGGAAAGGAGAGTTTTGGAAGAAAACAAATTGACAAAGATCTTGGGTTGTGAAATAATCAAATGCTACTGCCACAGTAAGATGACCCTCCCTGAAGATTCATTTTTACTAACCTCCATATGATTCAGCAACTTTTCAGACAACAAAAAAGCTAAAAAGCACCACTAGTGTAACCTTTATTGTACGTATAGAAAAAAGTTGAAATCTCCTGAAGTTCTTAAATTAAGTTCAGTTACAGTAGAAAATACAGGAGGTAGAATGCAACACCTATGAAAAACATAACACGAAATGTGCCATTCCAGATCTCCTGTGGCCATTCCTTTAAAATGTGACATGATGTGCAGTCACTGTAGAAAAACAGAAGCGAACTGTTCCATTTTGAAAAGCCCTTAATTTTATTACAGTAGAAAATACAGGAGGAGGTAGAATGTAATTTCATTGACATGGAAGGTTCATTCTACGACTCCTGGAATGTACTCAGACGGTGTGCAGCTCCCTTACGTATACACTCTGATGTTTTGAAGATATAAAAATGATCAACTCAACTTTCCTCATCTGCTTCAGCCTCTTCCTCTTCATCAGATTCAGATTCTGTTAAAAAAACATCCAGTTTAAAAAGTCAATTAGAAGCACACATGAAAAATTGCAAAGCTTAAATTAAGCAAACTGAAGGAACAAAGCAGATCAAGGAATTCAAGAATTTTGCAGATATACTTTCACAAACATGCAAAGTTGCTGGGCACACAGAAAATTTCACAGGGTGTAAATGACTACAGAATGCCAGTTACTGGAAGGAAATGGACAACAGATACAGTCCTGAAATCCCAACTGCTGTATCAAAAGAAAAGGCTGTATTTCTGAGCTTCCTGCAAATTGTAATGTTGAGCACTTCAATAGAAATGCATCAGAAATGACTCAACTTCAGAAGATGGGTTACCAAAGCACAACGTTATCATGGAAATTTATGATTTTGCATATTCCCCCGAAAGAACTCCCTAGATCAAAGTATTATATATATTAATATTTTTTATTAATGAAGCTTTATATAGCCACAAATTGGTTAGACCCATCTAAAACATCATGGGAAAACTTTAGAGTTTTGGCAACAAGGCATATATTAGCTCAAACTACTTTTAAATCCGCATAAGAAAAATATTAATCCAAAAATTTGGGAACAGATTTAATATTATACTAGCATAATACTTTTAATTTGAAGGTATTAACAATTTATATGTTTGGAGAGAATTTTGTAATCAAACTATTACTTGAAATAGTATTAATTACTCTGTTTTTCTTCTATTATTAATGTTTCACATGGAAGCATTCTTGTAAATATTGTATATTTGTTTGGTGTGATGGTTAGTGATTAGTATTTTTTTTTTAAATTTTTGATCTTGTTTTTAATGATGTATGAAAATAATATAATAAAGATTTATTATGGAAAAAAAAGAAATGCATCAGAAATGCTATAAAGATGTGCTTACCTGGGAACCATTAATTTACAAGCTGCCAATTCCAATTACGGAAAACTTAGACACTAAAACATAAAAGTATATACTAGACAAAATTCAGGCTATGGCTCAAGTGCAGACCACAATGTTTTTTTGGTTATGGATCTCATCTTCAAAATAGGACTTCTAAATGTGCAAAAAGTCTACAAATGCAATCCAACTTGCCTATGCACACTCAGAAAACAAGCCATTAAATTCCGGAAATGAATCCGTGAATCACTGGGTGAAGATAGCAAGGAATCTCCAAAGGAGGGGAAAAAAAAAGACAAATCCCAGTGCTCGACTATTTCAAGACCACCCTTAAAGAGAATCTATGGACAATTACAAAAAATACAAGGCGTCACTGATACTCCCATGGACAAGTGAATAAAACAAAATTTTGCAAATGTCTTATTCTAAGATGTGTGAAAGTATGAACAGATATCTTGGTTGCAGCAATGCAGGTACCTTCTACTGTTATGGCATATGAGAAAACAGACAAAATGTTCCTTAGTGAAACAAGGACTTCACTCCTAAAAAAAACTACCTACATGTGGCAACTTTTGAACAGACGCAGAGTACCAACCTGCTGCCAGTGACTGCTTTGGGAACAGGTTTGTACAGTAGGGTCCACTGGCTGGGGGCAAGACGATGTGAGCGCACCTGCAATAACTAGACTATGGGAAAGGTTTAGAATTTTGGCAGTATATGCAACTTCTTATGGAAGCCTCAAGTACAGCTGGAACAAAGAAGGTGGTATAACATGTCCGGAGAAAGGCATTTCATTTGTTGAGCAGATGTTCGGGTACAGGATCCTTTTCAGCAACTACTCAGGTAGCAAGAGAGACCACTGAAAGCAATTTAATAAAATTAAATACATGATGTAGTTAACAGAAATACATTTTACTACGTGCGTCTAAGAGGATTACTGCCTAGGTGTTGCAAATCTAATGCCTTACAGTTTTGCTGTCATCGAAATACCACTCGGTAGCCTTAATAAAAGGAGGAGCTGCTAGGCTTTGTCTTACGAAGTGTCAGGATGCCCAGAGTGAAAAGTCATGCCTAACAGAGCTAGCAAGGAACAAGTGAAGTATCAAGGATGGATGGGTAGTGGATGGTTGCAACAATCATGAAGGGGGGGGGGGGGGAAGAGGGGAAGCAAGAAATTAGACCCACAAGACTACTTACATAAATTATAACAAACACATGACATTCTCTACCACTCCCTTCCACAGGAGTGCCCTGCTTTAGTTCAGGTAAAATGAAAGTTATTTGCAGACAAAGTCCAATAACCACAACAAGAATCTAGGGCATTATACAAGAATAGTACAGTTTTGTACCTACCATAAATGTAGATGTTCGAAGATCCACATTGCTGCAGTCCTTACACTTGGGTAGTCCGCTGTCCTCGGTCGGCCCGAATATCAAAGTATAAGGCTGACGTCGGTCAAGGCGCATTTGACTGACATCAGGACGTCAGGGTACAAATGCACATGACCGACGTCATATCCTCAGTCTTTTCTTGCCCCAGATGTCAGAAGACCCTAAAAAGAAAGGTCAAAACCAAAAGACAGCAAACAACCAACCATCCTAGCACTAAAAATATGTACAATATATACAATATACACCATATTGACAACCCAACCCACACAACCGCCTCTAACTACAGAGGGAAGGAGGGAGTATTGGACTGCAGCAATGTGGATCTTCGAACATCTACATTTATGGTAGGTACAAAACTGTACTATGTTCTTCATCTCACATTGCTGCAGTCCTTACACTTGGGTAGAATCCCAAAGCAGAGGTAAGGGAGGATGGCCAAACTATAAGGAAGCAGGAGCTGCCAAAATGCCCTGCAAAACAGCAGTGGCAAAACCAGTCCTAGATTTAAAATAAAGTGGTAGGTGATAATGCCTAGAGAAAGTATGCACTGAACTCCAAGTAGCTGCCTCCAAAATATCCTTAGTTGCCACCCCCCTCAAAAAAGCTGTCGAAGTGGCAGTAGCCCTAGTGGAATGAGGCCTAATCCCAGCTGGAATCTCCTTGCCATGATGGGAACAGAAAGCAATGCAAAACCCAATCCACTTAGAAATTGTTTTTTTGACACAGGCTTGCCCTGAGAACTCAAAGCAAAAGAAACAAATAACTGCTGAGACCGCCTGAACCCTTTAGTTCTGTCCAAATAATATCGCAACTGCCTGTGTACATCTAAAGTGTGCAAAATCTGTTCCCCTTTATTTTGGGGATTTGCATAAAAAGTAGGCAAATGAATAGTTTGGTTTAAAGCCACACTAGAAACCACTTTAGGCATAAAGGAAGGATTAGTACGTAAAGATACCCTATCCTTATAGAAAATTAAGAAAGGCTCAACCGCCATAAGGGCCTGCAACTCAGAAACCCTTCTTGCAGAGGTAATGGCCAACAAAAAAGCAGTCTTCCATGATAAATATTTCAACTCTGTAGTAGCTGCAGGCTCAAAAGGTTGTAGAGTGAGTTTCTCCAACACAAAATTGAGATCCCAAGCAGGAGTAGGAGCTCTACGTGGGGGTCTTATATTCTTTGCCCCTCTAAGAAATTGCTTGAACAAAGGTTGAGAAAACAATGGTGGGTCACAATCATAGTGAGCGAAATTGCTGCAGCATGAACCTTAATAGAAGAGAAGGACAAACCTTTGTCCAGTAACTCAGTAAGATATTGAAGAGCCACACTTAAATTAGGCTCAAACATCCAAATCCTTTGCTGCACTCCAAAATAAAAATTTCTTCCATTTATCTGCGTACACTTTCCTTGTACTAGGCCTTCTAGCTTCCAAAATAACATTCAAAACTTGCTGTGGAAGTTGAGACCCACTATGGTTCAAAACAGAACATGCCAGGCTGTTAGGTGAAGAGAGTGAAGCTTGACATTGAGCAAATGACTGTCCTCCTGAGACAACAGGTGTGGAATCGAAGGCAAAGGCCATGGAGGCTCCCGTACCAGGCTTCTCAGTAATGGGTACCAATGCTGTCGAGGCCAATCTGGAGCTATCAAAATCATCCTTGGCTTGTCCTGTCTGGCCTTTAGTAGTACCTTTGGGAGGAGAGGCAGAGGTGGAAAGGCATACACATGAAGATTGCTCCAATTGAAAGAAAGAGCATCCACTTTCCAAGCTGTGGGATGAAACCTTTTGTGCAAAACTTTGGCAGCTGGTGGTTTAGTGGAGAAGCGAACAGATCTATGTCTGGAGTTCCCCATGACACTGTCAATTTCTGAAATACATGAGGATCCAATTTCCACTCGTGGGGATCCATAATTGTCTGCTCAACACATCTGCTAAGGAGTTCTGTGCTCCGGCAGAAACCTTGCCTGAAGATTTAGCTGTAAACAGAGCAGTCTCCCACAAAATCATTGCTTGCCTGCATAGAGGATAAGAATGTGTTCCCCTTGCTTGTTGATGTACCACATGACAGTTGTGTTGTCTGTTAGAATCAACACCTGCCCTGGAAGAAGTAAATCCTTGAAAGCTATTAATGCAAACTGGACTGCTAACATCTCCTTCAAGTTGATATGTAGATGTTGTAGTCTGGCAGGCCACTTGTCTTGTATCCACTTTCCATTCAGATGAGCTCCCCAAGCTTTGTCTGAGGCATCTGTCGTTAGAATCTGACTCGCCTCTGGCCGGGTCACAGAGAGTCCCTTGTTTAGGTGACATTCCTGAGCCCACCACAATAATTCCTTTTGAATGCAAGGTATTATTTGAATGACAGTGTCCAGATCCTGGCAGTGCTGTGTCCATACATTTTTGAGATACCATTGTAACTTCATCATATGCAGTTTGGCATTGGGAAGCACCAGAATACAAGATGCCATGAACCCCAAGGCTTGAAGGACTGTCCTTGCAGTCAGCCTGGACTGATGAGACAATTGATGAAAGTAAAGGGAAAGATTCTTTTGTTTGTCCGGGGTCAAAAAGGCCATCTGGGATGCTGTATTCAGTCTTACACCCAGAAAGCACATGTCCTGAGAGGGTACTAGACTGGACTTTATTTCGTTCACAGAATACCCCAGGCATCTTAGCACTGCTATCACATATTCCAAATGATGAAGAAGCTCGTCCCTTCCTTGAGCCAGAATCAGGCAATCGTCCAAATAAGGATAGATCTGTATTCCTTTTAGCCTGAGGAAAGCTATCACTGGAGCCAGAACTTTCGTGAACACTCTGGGCAGTAGATAAGCCAAAGGGCAATGCAGAGAACTGATAATGAGAAGTCCCAGCTCGAAAACGCAGATACTTCCTGCAACTCAGTCTGATAGGAACATGAAGGTAAGCCTCCTTGAGATTCAAAGTTACCATCCAATGATCTTTGCCCAGCAGAGGTAAAAGCTGTTGTAACGTCAACATTTTGAACTTAGGAATGTCCAGATAAGTGTTGAGGGTAGATAAATCCAAAATTGGTCTCCACGTGTTCCCTTTCTTTGGTACTAGGAACAGGCGAGAATAAAATCCTAGGCCCACTTCTGGCATAGGGACCGGCTGTATGGCCCCTATTTGAAGTAACAGAGAAATTTGTGAGCCTCTATTCTTTGTTGAGGAGGAACGTCTGGCATGCCTTTGAAAGGAGGCAAGGTATGGAAATAAAACCTGTAACCATGGTGTATGATATCCAATACCCATCTGTCTTGGGTAATCAAACTCCAATTTTCCTTGAAAAGTGCCAACCTTCCTCCCAAAGGTGCTGCCAGACGAGAAGGCTCTGGCAGCTGAAAAGGTAGGTCATTGGGTCTGTTTACGAAAGGACTGACCCCTGCCCTCACCTGAAGACTGTGCAGGTGAACTCCCTGTTCTAGGCCTGAAAGAGCCCTGAGCTCTGCCCCTACCACGTCTAGACCTACCCCTAGACTGGGAATCATAAGAAGGATACGTCCACCCCTTGGTAGGCCAATTTCTACTAAACTCCGGAGGCTGAACCTGCAAAAAATCTTTAACAGTCTGCATAGACTTAGCCTTGTCTTCCATTTTCTTTAAGACTGCCTCAACAGGAGAACCAAACACATCAGATTGTAAAGGAGCATCTAAAATCCTTGTCTTAACATGGTCAGATAAATTCTGATCCCTCAGCCAGGCGTGCCTGCAAAGAACTGACCCAGTGGCAGCCACCCTAGACGAGGCCTGTACAGCATCAAAACCACATTGCAAAGAATGCTTACCCACCTGTTCAGAAACATGTACTAAATCTTGTAACTCTTTACACTCAATACCTTCCGCCAGAGCATCTACCTTAGACTTCAATTGTGAAAGGAGATAGTTTTGGTATTTCAACATGTGAAACTGGCAATTCAAAGCCCTCATAGCTAGGGTGGAAGAAGTATAAACTTTCTTTCCCCATCTATCCAAAGCCCTGGCCTCTATCTGGAGGAACCGGATTTTTGACAACAGAAGCCTTAACACCTTTAGGCCCCTGACTAACAGTTTCTGGGTCTGCCCTAGGACTCTTAAAAGATACTTATGAGCTTCAGGCACCCTGTAATACCTATCCGGTTTAACAGGAGCAGGAGGCAAAGAATCAGGATTAAGAGAAGCCTCTGCAAAAACATCTTCCACCACATCCAGAACAGGAGGAATAGCCAAAGGCCTATGCTGGGGTAAAACAAAAATTCCTAAGCCTTTTCCTGGAATCAGAGAAGTCCTGACCTTCCCACTTAAAATGCTCCCTCATGGAATGAAGAGTCTCTGAAAAGAAAAATCCTCAGGAGGAGAAGCAGAAGGAGTAGAATCATCCACATCAGAATCAGAATAAGGAGAATACTCCTGCAAGTCTTCAGCCGAAGACTCTGAAACATCCGAAGCCTGCTCAAAACTCCTAGCTCAGGTTCCACCCTTGGTCTCTTATCAGGAGGGGGCAAAGAACCTCTAATCAAAGTAATCAAATCTTCTGCCATTTTAAGCATATGCTTCTTGGGCACAGTTCCTGAAGAACTAGGGGTGACACCAACTGAAGCTAAACCTGGCCTGCCTCTGGGAGAAGCCTTGGAAACAGAAGGAGAGGGCCTAACCACCCTAGGAAGGGGGGGAGTACAGAAACCTGAGAAGCCCCTTGGCCTGACCTGCCTCCTGACAGGCCACATCCTGCAATAACAAAGTCTCTCCCTGGGACTCCAAAGAAACCTCCGGCGGAACCACCGGCTCCACCGACACCTCTAAAGAACCGGCGTCCGGAACGGACGGTTCTTCTAGCCTAGGCTTAGCAGCTTTGTCCTTGCGCTTCTTCGAAGAAGCGGGCCGGAGCATCCGACGGCATTTTATAATTACACCGCTTCCCGAAGACTAACCTGGCACAATCTAACCTTCTCTTTATAGTGCGCTTATTGAATCTAGCACAAGAGCGGCACCCAACAACGTCGTGCTCAGGCCCTAAACAAGGAATACACAAAGTATGATAATCTCTATGCGGTATCTGTTTCCCACAAGAAATACAGTTATTCACTTTTTCTGACATCCGGTAAAGCACTGAGGCAAGAAAAAACTAAAATATTCCCCAACGGGGTACTTAGCCAACTTTGACTCTGTCTGAAACTCCGAATTCGAAAAATTTCAGAACGCCAACCGGCACTTGCAACGCTGCTTCTGCATCGGACCATGCGGCAAAAAAGACTGAGGATATGACGTCGGTCATGCGCATTTGTACCCTGACGTCCTGATGTCAGTCAAATGCGCCTTGACCGACGTCAGCCTTATACTTTGATATTCGGGCCGACCGAGGACAGCGGACTACCCAAGTGTAAGGATTGCAGCAATGTGAGATGAAGAACATCACCTGACTCAGCATTTCAGAAAGGGACCCAACAGTTTTTGAAGTAGCTTAGCTTTAAGGGAAGTTGCTCTTCAGCAATATGCCTTAAGCTCAGAACAGCAACAAAATGTATTCTGTCATCAGTCTGTGTTCCAGGAATCAAGAAACAGAAACACTAAACAAAACTGACCAAATTTCACTCCTTCTCGAACAGCCACAGACAGGGGAGAATCATGCAAACAAAATTTTAATACATTAAAAATACACTAAAAAATAAAATGTGCAAATGCACAGCACTTGCATATTTCTTTGTGTGTATTTTTAATTAAAGATATTGTTTGAGTGATACTCCCTTGTCTGTGGCTGTTCCCTAAAAAGTGAAATTTGCTGGAAGTTATTGTTTGAGTGATACTCCCTTGTCTGTGGCTGTTCCCTAAAAAGTGAAATTTGCTGGAAGTTTCTGTCAGTCTGCATATAAAATTCAATTCACACTCTCTTCAGTGATTACAATACAGAGGTATAGGCCAGTGTGAATAAACAAGCACCTTAGTTCCAAATTCTGATGCAAAAGGTAAGCCCAAACTTGCAAGTTTACAACTAGCTGACACATCAGTTAGGGAAACAAAGGCAAAAAAGACTGCACTTTTCAGGCTGGAAAGTACAGGTGTGCAAAATTGCCACCCACCCTAACACATGATCAAAGATTATTCTTATTCCAGTAGCATTCCTAATATAGCAGTCAGAGCACTTCTGAACAGACATCTAGAGTAACTGGACATTCCAATACACAACTATTCTCCTCCCCATGGTGGAAAAGTACAGTGTACTATAAATGTAGATGTTAGAGTGTATTCACTATTGCAGTCATCACCTGTGGGGGTTATCCCTGCTGTGGTAGCACTCGGCTGGCCCGAATACCAGAGTCAACGTTTCTGTGCGCCGGCTGCTGTTGCTTGTAGTCTGACATCAAGTCATCAGTACTATAAAGCAAAGTAGCAGACGTCATTACATCAGGTTTTCTTGCCCTAACCAGTCAGAAGCACAAGTGAAAAGAGAGCACTGGTCCTGGTGGCTAAGAGCCACCTTGGGAAGCATGTGTCCCCCTAGGGGAAGATGTGAAATGGGGGATGGAGGGAGGGAAACCAAGACTGCAACAGTGAATACACTAACATCTACATTTATGGTAAGTGTACATAACTGTACTATATTCTTTGTGTTTCACAGCTGCAGTCATTACCTGTGGAAGCATTCCCAAAGCTGAGGTAAAGGGTGGAAGGATAGGTAGAGTCCTAGGTATGGGTCAGAAGGCCCTGCAGAATTGCAGTGGCAAACTCTGCCCTAGACTTAGAAAAGAAAGGTAGATGGGAATGCTTTGTAAAGGTATGGACAGAGGTCCAGGTGGCTGCTTCCAATATGTCCCTGGTAGGTACTCCTTTGAGTAAGACAGTGGAAGTGGAGGTTGCCTTAGTGGAGTGGGTATGGATCAACTTAGGGATGGTTTTCCCATGTAGTCTGTAGCAAAAATGGATACAGTGTGAAATCCATTTGGAAATGGTTTGTTTGGAGATGGGCTTCCCCTCTGCCCCTGGGGCAAAGCTTACAAGAAGCTGGTCAGTTTTTCTGAATGGCATAGTGCAGTCCAGATAGTATCGGAGTTGTCTGTGCACATCTACTGAGTGAAGAATTCTTTCCCCTTGTTTTGAGGGGTGGGAAGGTGTATGGCCTGGTTAAGGGTCACATCAGATACCACCTTGGGCATAAAAGGAGAGATTAGTCCTCAGGGAGACTGCATGGAAAATTATGAAGGGTTCGACAGCCATGAGAGCTTGAAGTTCTGATACCCTTCTGGCTGAGTTGATAGTAGGAAGGCAGTCTTCCAGGAGAGGTATTTCAATTCTGTTGAAGCGGCAGGTTCGAAAGGAGGTAAGGTTAGTTTCTCTAACAAAATTCAGGTGCCAGGGTAGAGTAGGAGGGTCTTCTGGGAGGCCTGATATTAGAAGCCCCTCTGAGGAATTGCTTAATCAAAGGATGAAAGAAGAGGGGTGGGTCTGAATCATAATGGGCAGAGATGGCCGAGGCATGGATTTTAATAGAGGAGAATGACAGGCTACTATTGAGCAGCTCTGCTAAGTAATTCAGGATGAGAGGGGGCCCTTTTGATAGTTTCTAGGAGGAGAATCTTTTCCATTTTCCTCCATAAGATTTGTGCTGGGCTTTCTGGCCTCTGATGTCCAGGACCTGCTTGCGTAACAGCGACTTCTTGTTAGTTTTTAGTGTACGAGTCATGCTGAAAGTTTGGGAGCCTGTAGTTCTGGGTGCAGTACGTCCCCCCCCCTCTCCTGAGTCAAGAGGTCTGACCTTAGGGGAAGCAGATTCGGGGGCTGTAAGGTCAGACTGCGTAGTAAGGGATACAAATGCTGTCTGGGCCAATCTGGAGCAATGAGGATGGCCTGTGATCAGTCATTCTGATCAGAACCTTGGGAAAATAAGGGGCAGAGGAGGGTACGTGTACAGAAAGAGGGAGCTCTAGGGGAAGGTCAAGCATCCACCTTCCATGCTAGAAAGGGATCCTCCCTGGTATAAAACCCGTGCAGCTGGTGGTTGAGGTACGAGGCAAAGAGGGCCACCTCTGGGGTCCCCCACTCCTGGGTGATTTGCAGAAAGATTTCTCTGGAACTGCCATTCATGGGGGTCCAGTAAGTTTCTGCTTAGGTGGTCTGCCAGTGTGTTGTTGATTCCTGGTAAGTATTGGGTAATTAGGTGTAGCCCCATGGAGGTGGCTGTAAGCCACAGACTCATGGATAACCTGTACAGGGGATAACATTGGGTGTCCCCCTGCTTGTTGATGTACCACATTACTGTGGTGTTGTCTGTTTTTATAAGGAAGACCCCCGGCCTGAGATGGGGTTGGAAGGACGTCACAGCGTTTTGCACTGACATCTTTTCTTTCTGGTTGATGTGCAAGTGAAGTTGCTGGGCATTCCAGAAGTCTTGGGTATACCTGGCTGCTAGGTGAGCACCCTAAGCTATGTCTGAGGCGTCGGTGGTGACTGGCTGGAAGGGCAGAGGATGAAGGGAAGACCCTTGTTCATGGCACAGGCCTCTGCCCACCAGAAAAACTCGTCCCTTATGCAAGGGATCAGTGGGAGATTGGTCTCTACGGACAGAGTGCTGGCACCAAGTATCACTGAAGCTCTCATGTGAAGCCTGGCAAGATGGATGAAAAGGATGCAAGATGACATCTATCCCAGGGCTTGCAGGAAAGTACAGTTTTGTACCTACCATAAATGTACATGTTCGAAGATCCACATTGCTGCAGTCCTTACTTATGGGGGCAGTCCGCTGTCCTCGGTCGGCCCGAATACCAAAGTATTAGGCTGACGTCGGTCATGGGCGCTTAGATCTGACAGAGCGTCAGGGTATAAAGGCGCATGACCGACGTCATATCCTCAGTCTTTTCTTGCCCCAGATGTCAGAAGGCCAAACCAGAAAGGCCACAGCCAAAAACAGAATACCTCCCAAAAACATGCCCAACAACAACCATCACCTAAAGCATAACACCAAGTCTAACTAGTGGGGAAGGAGGGAGGGAAAATTGGACTGCAGCAATGTGGATCTTCGAACATCTACATTTATGGTAGGTACAAAACTGTACTATGTTCTTCATCTCACATTGCTGCAGTCCTTACTTATGGGTAGAATCCCAAAGCAACGGGAAAGGGAGGATGGTAAAAATCATAAAGCATTAGGGGCCGCTAAAATGCCCTGTAAAATTGCAGTGGCAAATCCAGCCCTAGACTTAGAATAAAGAGGAAGGTGGTAATGTTTAGAAAAGGTATGCACTGAACTCCAAGTAGCTGCCTCCAAAATGTCTTTGTAGCTACCCCCTTAGAAAGGCCGTAGAAGTAGCAGTAGCCCTAATGGAATGAGGCCTGATTCCAGCAGGAATCTCCTTACCATGATGGGAATAACAGAAAGAAATACAAAACCCAATCCATTTAGAAATAGTTTGTTTTGAAACAGGTTTACCCTGAACCCAAAGCAAAAGAAACAAACAATTGCTGAGACTGTCTGAACTCCTTGGTTCTGCTCAAATAATAACGCAACTGCCTGTGAATATCCAAAGTATGCAAAATTTTCTCCCCTTTATTTTGGGGGTTTGCATAAAAAGTAGGCAAATGAATAGTTTGATTTAAGGCCACACTAGAAACCACCTTAGGCATAAAGGAAGGATTAGTACGCAAAGATACCCTATCCATATGAAAAATCAGGAAAGGCTCCACTGCCATGAGGGCCTGTAATTCAGAAACCCTTCTTGCAGAGGTAATGGCCAACAAAAAAGCAGTTTTCCATGACAAATACTTTAACTCGGCAGTAGCTGCAGGCTCAAAAGGTTGTAGAGTAAGTTTTTCCAACACAAAATTGAGATCCCAAGCAGGAGTAGGAGCTCTCGTGGGGTCTTATATTCTTTGCCCTCTAAGAAATTGCTTAAACCAAGGATGAGAGTATAAAGGAGGGTCACAATCATAGTGAGCAGAAATGGCTGCAGCATGGACCTTTATTGAGGAGAAAGACAAACCCTTGTCCAATAACTCAGTAAGATATTGAAGAGCAACACTTAAATCAGGTTTGGAGACATCAAAGTCCTTTCCTTTGCTCCAAATAAAAAATCTCCTCCATTTATCAGCGTAAACTTTCCTGGTACTAGGCCTCCTGGCCTCCAAAATAACATTCAAAACTTGTTGTGGAAGCTGAGACCCTCCAGAGTCTAAAACAGAATATGCCAGGCTGTTAGATGTAGAGACTGAATCTTGACATTGAGGAAGTGACTGTCCTCTTGTGACAAAAGGTGCGGAATCAAAGGCAGAGGCCATGGAGGTTCTCGTACTAAGCTCCTCAGTAGTGGGTACCAGTGTTGTTGAGGCCAATCCAGTGCTATCAAAATCATGGTTGGCTTGTCTTGTCTGGCCTTCAAGAGTACCTTGGGAAGAAGAGGCAGAGGTGGAAAGGCATATACATGCAGATTGTTCCAACTGAATGATAGAGCGTCCACCTTCCAAGCTGTGTGATGAAACATTTTTGTGCAAAACTTTGGCAACTGGTAATTTAGTGGAGAAGCGAACAGATCTATGTCTGGAGTTCCCCATAACACTGTCAACTGTTGAAATACATGAGGATCCAATTTCCACTCGTGAGGATCCACTATTTGTCTGCTCAATACATCTGCTAAGGAGTTCTATGCTCCTGGTAGAAACCTTGCCTGAAGATTGAGGTGTAGATTGAGAGCAGTTTCCCACAGAATCATCGCTTGCCTGCAAAGAGGGTAAGAATGGGTTCCCCCCTGCTTGTTTATGTACCACATGACAGTAGTGTTGTCTGTTTGAATCAACACCTGCCCTGGGTGAAGTAAATCTTTGACAGCCATCAATGCAAACTGGACTGCTAACATTTCCTTCAAGTTGATATGCAAATGTTGGAGTTTGACAGGCCACGTGTTTTGCACCCATTTTCCATTGAGGTGTGCTCCCAAGCCTTGTCCGAGGCATCTGTCGTTAGAATCTGACTCGCCTCTGGCCGGGTCACAGAGAGTCCCTTGTTTAGGTGACATTCCTGAGCCCACCACAAAAACTCCTTCCGAATGCAAGGTATTATCTGAATGACAGTGTCTAGATCTTGGCAGTGCTGTGTCCATACATTTTGAGATACCATTGAAGCTTCCTCATATGCAATTTGGCATTGGGAAGCACCAGAATACAAGATGCCATGAACCCTAAGGCTTGAAGGACTGTCCTTGCAGTCAGCCTGGACCGTAGAGACATTTGATGGAAATAAAGAGAAAGGCTTCTTTGTCCGGGGTCAAAAAGGCCATCTGGGAAGCTGTATTCAGTCTCTCACCCAGAAAGCACATGTCCTGAGAGGGTACTAGACTGGACTTTGTTTCGTTCACAGAATACCCTAGGCATCTTAACACTGCCATCACATACTGTAGATGATGAAGAAGTTCGTCCTTTTCTTCTGCAATAATCAGGCAATCGTCCAAATAAGGATAAATCTGTATTCCTCTTAGTCTGAAAAATGCTATCACTGGAGCCAGAACCTTTGTGAACACTCTGGGCGCAGTAGATAAGCCAAAGGGCAATGCAGAGAACTGATAACGTAAATTTCCAGCCAGCAGGTACCTCCTGCAACTGGGCCTGATAGGAACATGAAGGTAAGCCTCTGAGGTCCAGAGTAACCATCCAGTGATCTTTTCCCAACAGAGGTAAAAGTTGTTGTAAAGTCAGCATCTTGAACTTTGGAATGTCCAGGTAAGTGTTGAGGATAGATAAATCCAAAATTGGTCTCCACGTGTTCCCTTTCTTTGGAACTAGAAACAGGCGAGAATAAAATCCTAGGCCCACTTCTGACAGAGGAACTGGCTGTATAGCTCCTATTTGAAGAAGTAAAGAAATTTTTCTGCGAGCCTCTATCCTTTGCCGAGGAGGGACGTCTGGCATGCCTTTGAAAGGAGGCATGGTATGGAAATAGAACTTGTAACCTCGGTTTATAATGTCCAATACCCATTTGTCCTGGGTGACTAAATGCCAATTTTGCTTGAAAAGAGCCAACTTTCCTCCCAAAGGAGCTGCCAGGCAAGAAGAATCTGGCAGCTGAAAATGTAGGTCATTGGGCCTGTTTACGAAAGGACTGGCCCCTGCCCTCACCAGCAGATTGAGCAGGCGAACTCCATTGTCTCGGCCTGAAAGTACTCTGAGCTCTGCCCCTACCACGCCTAGATCTACCCCTAGACTGAGAATCAGAAGGCACGTCCACCCCTTAGTAGGCCAATTTCTACTAAACTTTGGTGGTTGTACCTGCAAAAATCTTTAACAGTCTGCATAGACTTAGCCTTGTCTTCCATTTTCTTTAAGACTGACTCCACAGGAGGACCAAACAAAACTTCAGACTGTAAAGGGCATCCAGAATTCTAGACTTAACATGCTCAGACAAATTCTGATCCTTAAGCCAGGCGTGCCTGAATAACTGAACCAGTGGCAGCCACCCTAGAAGAAGCCTGTAAAGCATCAAAACCACATTGCAAAGAGTGCTTACCCACCTGTTCAGAAACATGCACTAAATCCTGCAATTCTTTACACTCTATGCCCTCTGCCAAAGCATCCACTTTAGACCTTAGCTGAGAAAGGAGGAAATTCTGATACTTCAACATATGAAACTGGCAGTTCAAAGCTCTCATTGCTAAAGTAGAAGAGGTATACACCTTCTTACCCCATCTATCCAAAGCTCTAGCTTCCTTATCCAGAGGAACAGTTCTTAACAACAGAGGCTCTAACACCCTTAGGCCCCTGACTAATAGTTTCTGGGTCCGCCCTAGGACTCTTATACAGATATTTATGAGCCTCAGGCACCCTGTAATACCTGTCCGGTTTAACTGGGGCAGGAGGCACAGAATCTGGATTAAGGGAAGCTTCCGAAAAAACATCTGAAACAACATCCAAAACCGGAGGTATAGCTAAGGGTCTATGCTGTGGTAAAAACAAGAACTCCCTAAGTCTCTTCCGAGAATCAGAGTAATCCTGTCCCTCCCACTGAAAATGCTCCCTCAGGGAATGCAGAGTTTCTGAAAATGAAAAATCCTCTGGAGGAGAAGCAGAAGGAGTGGAATCCTCTGCATCAGAATCAGAATAAGGAGGGAATCTTGAATGTCTTCAGCAGAAGACTCTGAAACATCTGAGGCCTGCTCCAAACTTTCCAACTCTGGCTCCATCCTGGGCCTTTTATCAGGAGGGGGAATAGAACCTCTAATTAAAGTAATCAAATCCTCTGCCATTTTAAGCATGTGCTTTTTAGGCACAGACCCTGAAGAACCAGAACTGACACCAGAGGAAGGCAAGACAGACCTGCCCTTAGAAGGAGCCTTAGAAACAGTAGCAGAAGGCCTAACCACCTTAGGCATAGAAGGGAGAATAGTAACCTGAGAGGCCCCTTCAGCCTGACCTGCCTCCTGAGAGGCCACATCCTGTAAAATCAAAGTTTCCCCCTGGGCCTCAACAGAAACTTCAGCCGGATCCTCCTGTTCAGCTGTAGCTTCTAAAGGTCCGGCGTCCGAAACGGACGAATCATCCTGCCTAGGCTTTAAAGATTTGTCTTTGCGCTTCTTAGTAGAAGCAGGCGTCGGAACATCCGACGGCATATTATAATTACACCTCTTGCCAAAGACTAACCTAGCGCAATCTAACCTCCGTTTTATAGTGCGCTTATTAAACCTAGCACAAAACCGACACCCGACTACGTCGTGCTCCGGTCCCAAACAAGGAATACAAAGCGAGTGGTAATCCTTATGCAGTATCTGTTTCCCACAAGAAATACAATTATTCACTTTTTCTGACATCCGGTAAGTAACTGAGGCAAGAAAAAACAAAAATATTCCCCAGCGGTACTTAGCCAACTTGGTATCGGTCTGAAACTCCAGCGAAAAATTTCAGAACGCACGGCACTTGCAACGCTGCTTCTGCATCGGACCATGCGGCAAAAAAGACTGGGGATATGACGTCGGTCATGCGCCTTTATACCCTGACGCTCTGATGTCAGATCTAAGCGCCCATGACCGACGTCAGCCTAATACTTTGGTATTCGGGCCGACCGAGGACAGCGGACTACCCCCATAAGTAAGGACTGCAGCAATGTGAGATGAACATCTTCCTTGTAAGTGAGGTAACTTCTGGAAGCCAGCTGGGTGAAGTAGAGGCAGGAAGATCTGTTTTTCTGGGGGACAGGAAGGCTATTAGGGTTGCTGTGTCTAGCATAGCCCCAGGAAAACAATTTTCCTGGTGGGGTTTTGCTTTTGATTTTCTCTCATTGATTGCAAACCCTAGGGACGTTAAGAGTTTTTTTGACCAAGATGACCCTGGAGCAACGTTTCTTTGCTGTTTGCCTGAATGAGGCAGTCGAATCTTTTAGGTCTAGTGGCACCAGCCAGGCATTTTGTATGAGCACAGGCAGAAGCTGGTGCAAGGTTAGCATTTTTAATCTGGGGACCACCAAGGAGGTGCTCAGTTTGGATATATCCAGGATGGTGTGCCAAGTGCCCTCTTCTGGGAACAAGGAATAGTCTGGAGTAGAAATCTTTTCCTGTTTGATCCGGAGGGACAACTTCTATTGCCCCCTGGGATATTAATGTTACCTGTTTTAATGCCTCTGCCCACTGGTTTTGGGGGGGGTCTGGGTACCCTCTTGGAATTGGGAGTTCACTGAAAGAATCTGTATCCCTGAGAAAAGATTTTAATACCTATCTATTCTTGGTTATAGAGACCCAATTGTCCCTGAAGAGGGTGAGCCTTCCTCCTAGTTTTAGATGAGAGGGCGGACGGGGGAGGGAGAGTCATGCTTACCATAGAAGCCTGGCTTAGAACTCCCTGCCTTAGAGGCAGAAGTGGTCCATTGCTTGCTTCTTTGCGGGCCCTGGGATAGTGGCCTGGACCTAATCGCTGCGGGGCTTACTTTGGTCCTGTCCTCTGGGTGCAAGGAAGGCCCAGTGCTTAAAAAAGACATTCCTAACTGAATCTGGGTGGTTGAATTTGAAAGAAATATTTTACTGTTTGCATAGATTTTGCTTTGTCTTCCATCTTTAAGCACCTCTTCTGCTTTTTCCCCAAACAGGTGTTCCTTATAAGTTTAAACTTGACATGATCAGGGAGAGGTTGTTCCTTCAGCCATGCATGTCTTCTAACAGATCCTGTCACTGCTGCCCTGCTAGAAGCTTCTAGGGTGTCATATCCACATTGTAATGAGTGCTAGGCCACTTGACAAGCAGACTGCAGTAATTCTGCCAGCTTTTTTGAGTTGGCACCGTCAGGAGAAGTAGCAATTGTCTGTTAATTGTTCCAAAGTGCGTTGATATTTTAACATATGGAACTGACAATTGAGTGCTCTGATAGCCAAGGTTGCAGAGGTGTATACTTTCTTACCCCATCTGTCCAGAGCTCTGGAGTCTATCAGAAGGAAGATTCTTGGCAGAACTAGTCTTAGCTCCTTTGGGTCCCTGTGTAATGACCTCAGGGTCTGCAGCAGGGTCCTGTACAGGTACTTGAGAATCCGGTACTCTGCAGTACCTGTCAGGCTTCGCTGGAGCAGGAGGCAGGGCATCAGGGGCTAAACTGGATTCAAGGAAAACATCCACCACTTCTAGAATAGGTGGGATGGCCAGGGGTCTGGGCTGGGGCAGGGTCCAGAAACTTTCTAAGTCGTTTCTATGACTGTGGGTAGTCCTGAGATTCCCACTGAAAATGTTCCCTGAGGGAGTGAAGGGTTTCCCCGAAGGAGAGGTCCTCTGGAGGGGAGGCAGAGGGGATGGGTCCTCTGGATCCAAATCCAAACAGTTAAGGGCCATTGTTTGTCTTCAAAAGTAGAATAATCAGATTCCTCAGACTCTTGGTCTGTCAATTTCTGGAGAAGGAAGCCTTTTTCTTTTTTTGAGTGGGGGGCTTGAGTACCTCTCAGATAAGGGAGATGATATCCTCCGCCATTTTAAGCATTAGAGATTGGGGTGGGGGACCAGTGGCAAGATGGTGTTTCCTAGGAGTGGCCTGGCTTCGAGGCCTGAGAATCCAGTCGCTGAGAAATGGTAGTTGGAAGAGATTGTCTTTTTTTGTCTAGAACCATTAGTGCGAACGGCCTCCTCGGAAGCCAGTGCCTGCGTTGCAGCTCCAGACCCAACTGAGGCAGAGACAGCCAAAGGTTCAGAAGAAAGTGGATTGCTGTGGCATACAGGACTCCAAAGGGGTCTCGACACAGGCCCATGTAAAAAGCAAGTCGGGTAGAGGCTGCGAAAGTGCCTCACTGAATTCCGGAAAACTGATGACTTGCTTAGCGATAGCATCAGAAGACTTGGTCTGTTTATGTTTTTTCGAATTGTTGGCTGACTGATGCCATATGGAATTTGAAGATGGAATATGAAAATAACTGTCTAAAAAAAGAGCTCTACGGCAAATGGTTCTCACATTAAAGAGGGCACAGAACCGGCAATGAGGGATGTCGTGGTCTGGGCCTAAACAAGTGATGCAGTAAGAATGGAAGTCTCTGTGTGGGATCTGCTTTCCACAGGCGAGGCAACTGTTAACTTTCTTGGACATAGGTTAGAGCAAGAAAAAAGGGTCCTCAATGGGGTAACTTGGCTTTAGATGTTTTCTGCTAAAATGCGACTACTGGTAGCAACCGACCAGCACTCTTGTAAACTGCTTCTGCTACAGGCTCCACGGCAAAAAAGGCTGATGTAATGACATCAGCTGCCTTTACAGTACTGATGACCTGACATGAGACTACAAGCGACAGCAGTCTGCGCACAAAAACATTGACACTGGTATTTGGGCTGACCAAGAGCTACCACAACAGGGATAACCCTACAGGTGATGACTACAGCAGTGAAACTAACATCAACTGTTGCCACAAAGGTGGGCTCTGCTACAGCTATTTTTTTACTTAGCAAGACACACATGCATGTGACAAACCCCAAGATCATGCAATCCTCCAACCAAGGTGGTACTGGTATTAGTACTGTTAACAGCTCTAAGAAGAGTGTGTGTGTCACTAGAAAGAGAACATTAATAGGAAATAGCAAAAACTCAGACCAAATGGCACACACATACAGACCTGAGTAAGACACCATTCGGGGCAAGCCTCAGACACCAATGAGAAAGCAAACAGGGAGACGAGTGGGCAGCTCCACATGGTAGCGATTACATCTGACCACCTACCATAACGAAGAAAAAAAAATAGTGTAAAATCCCATAGATGTCCTTCGCCTTCCACGTTGCAATATTCTTACTGTGGGATTCTCTGCCTCAGGCGACCCGAACGTCAGGTTCTATATGCAAGAAGCTTAAGCCTGGTTGCTGCCAGTGCATGGACATCACACATACGGCTATAAACCAGGGGCCTCAAATTTGACATCTGCATGCACAGACATCAGAACTTCTCTGCCGAAGTAGACAGTCAGCTCAATTTCTTCGCTTCATTGTCTTTGAGACATGAAAAGATAAGTTCCCCGTTGGGGAAACCTTTTATTCTTGCGTGACCTTTGGTTGCTTGATTCTTAGCCAATGTCCACTAGGAAATGGAAATGTAGGTGCGGACATCAAATTCCACAGAGACACCCACAAACTCTTCTGTTTAGGCCGGGAACAGAAGCACACCACCTGAAGCACCTGCCAGTCGTTTGTACCGAAAACTCTAGTTGTCTGGCAGCTCTAAATATAAGCAATAAATGGATTCAGAGTTGGCAGTTGAGGCGGAGCAGCCTAAAAAGAAGGCCAAAGTTGCAAGGCCTACCACTTCTGCCCTCTATCTTTGGACATCCAACCAACCACCAGATCCAGGAAAAAAGTTGCGTCTTACCATAACGTTTCATCTGTATTGTTGATCCTCGTTCAGTCACTACGCATGGGTACCTGTTCCGACCTCAGAACAGAGCCGGCCATTTTCCAAGCTCGCGTCAGCTTCAAACTCTCGAGCTAAACTCTTACCCACAATCCCCCTCTCCCTGTTACCTCAGATTGAATTTGCAAGTCAAAGAAGGTAGAGGCTACATTAAGTAAAATAACCTAAGAGAACCGGATGGTGAGATCCACTAGAAACCACAGGAGGGGGAAGGAGGGAGGGTCGTAATGACTGAACGAGGATCAATAATACAGATGGAATGTTAGGGTAAGACCACTTCTTTATCTGATATTGTTAATCCTCGTGCATTCCTTATGCATGGGACAGAGTCCCCAGCTACCTCTATTCCTGGGAGGCTCTCATGGAAGGACATTCCTGAGCACTATAGAACTGAAAGATGCTCTTCCCCTGGAGGCCCAAGTCCAATTTGTAATGATTGATGAAGGTATGAGGCATAGCCCAAGTTGCAGCTGCACAGATGTCATGTAAGGAAGCTCTGGCATGGAAGGCAGCAGAAGTTGCGACCGACCTTGTTGAATGAGCTTTCATGGTAGCAGGCAACGAGATATTGCGTTGCGTATAAATGAAGATCACACAGTCCTCCAACCATCTAGCTAATGTGACCTTAGCAACAGCAGATCGTAATCTAAATCCAGAAAAGGCCAAAAATAACTGGTCAGATTTACGAAAGCGCCTAGTTCTGCAAGTAAAAACAAATTTGCCTGTGGATATCTACAGTATGTAGGCAATACTCTCCTCTGTTTGAATGATTGGGAAAAAAACTGGCAATTCAATGGCTTAATTAATGGACATTTCAGAGACACTATGAAAAATCAAGTATGGACTCTTGATACATAGAGTTTGAAGCTCAGAAATACGTCTGGCAGAAGTAATGGCGACTAAAAACAAGGTTTTCCATGACAAATACATGCTGCAAGAAGGTTCGAAAGGTGGCATTGGCAGAGCTTGTAGAACTAATGATAAATCCCATGGTTGAATAGGTTCTCTAAAAGGTGGCTTCAGATGATTCACACCTTTTATAAAGGTCTTGCACAATTTGTGGGACATGAGAAGAATCTTGGACACCCTCATGAAAATTAGAAATTGCAGCCAAATGAACTCTAATGGTAGAGGCCGATAGACCCGATTGAAAAAGGTTGGCCAGATAGTCTAGTATTATAGACACTGGTGCTGAGAAGGGATCTACTGGTTTATCTTTCAGCCAACAGGTAAATCTTTTTCACTTGCTCAGATAAGTAATTCTAGTGGAAGAGTTATGAGATGCAATGAGAATATCATGTACTGGTAAAGAAAGATCATTCTGCCTGGCAATCAAGGGAATTGGAGTAGCCAAGCTGTGAGCTTCAGGCTGTTCAAGTTGGGATGAATCAGGTTCTGTGGATGTGAGATCAACTCTGGGGTTGGATGGAGAATCCATGGTCGATCTAGTAGGTGAGGCCTAAGGAAGGGGAACCAAATCTGTCGAGGCCAACATGGTACTATGAGGATGACCCTGCTCTTCAACAGACGGGCTTTCTTCAGAAACTGGGGAATAAGGGGAAAAGGTGGAAACACGTAAAGAAGACCAGAGGGCCAATCGTGGACTAGAGCGTCCCTGGGTGACTGTCCCGGAGGGGGAATCAGGGCGAAGTAGTTGCTGCATTTGTAGTTGGTCGGGGATGCAGAGGTCGCAGCAAGGACGGCCCCAGTGGTGGAAGATCTCCGCCGCTATCAAGGGATTCAGCAACCACTCGTGAGGTTGCAGAATGCACCTGCTGAGTCTGTCTGCTATCACGTTGGAACTCCCGGGAAAGTACAGTTGTGTACACTTACCATAAATGTAAATGTTAGAGTGTATTCACTGTTGCAGTCATTACATTTGGGGTAATCTGCTGGCAGGTTGCCCTCAGGCCAGCCTAAATTCCAAAGTCTTGGGTCCTGCGTCGGTTGCCGTCTTCTCTTCCATGTCAGGTTGTCAGGGGTATAAAACATGCAGCCGATATATATATATATATATATATATATATATATATATATATATACACACACACACACACATATACACACACACACACACACACACACATCAATATAAACTTTACATTCATCTACAAGCAAATACACCACATAGATTGCAGAAGATAGAGAAGGAAAGAAACTGTAGAATGACGGGGATGGCAGGAGTGTAACCCGGACTGCAACAGTGAATACACTTGAACATCTACATTTATGGTAAGTGTACACAACTGTACTATGTTCTTAGAGTTTCACTGTTGCAGTCATTACATTTGGGTAGAATCCCAAAGCTATGGTTGGGAGGCTGGAGCTAAACAGCATTAGGTGAGGCTATAAGGCCCAACAGCACTGCAGTGGCAAAGCCTGCCCTAGACTTAGTAGAGAGGCAAATGGTAATGCCTTGTAAAGGTGTGAACAGAACTCCAAGTAGCAGTCTCTAGAATGTCCTTGGTTGGTGGTACTCTGAGAAAGGCTGCTGAAGTAGCTGCAGCTCTGGTGGAGTGAGACCTAATGTCCTTGGGCACAGGTTTGCCATGGTGTAAGTAGCAGAAACGGATGCAATGGCTTATCCACTTTGAAACTGCCTGCCTTGAAACAGCCTTTCCTTCTGATCCTGCAGCATATGACACTAGTAATTGCTCAGTTTTTCTTAGAGCTTTAGTCCTGCTCAAGTAGAATCTTAGCGGTCTGTGTACGTCCAAGGAATGCAGAATTCTCTCCCCTTTGTTCTGTGGATTTGGATAAAAAGTTGGCAGATGAATTGTTCGGTTAAAAGCCACACTGGAAATGACCTTAGGCATAAAAGTAGGACTTGCCCTCAGACACCCTGTCTGGGTAAAATATGATAAAAGGCTCTACAGCCATGAGGGCCTGTAGCTCAAACTCTTCTTGCTGAAGTAATTGCTAGTAACAGAGCTGTCTTCCATAAGAACTTTACATCAGCGGTAGCAGATGATTCAAATGGAGGTAGGGTGAGCTTTTCCAACACATAACTGAGGTCCCATGCAGGTAATGGTGATCTTCTAGGAGGCCTTACATTTTTGGCTCCTCTAAGATGCTCCTTTAGTAAAGGATGAATAAAGATTGGTGGCTCTATTATAATGAGCCGAAATGGCAGAGGCATGGATTTTGACTGATGAGAAAGATGGGCCTTTGTCAAGCATCTCAGTTAAGTATTGTAATATCGTAGTAATATGTGGTTCTGCTGCATCAGTTCCTTGTGCTTGATTCCAAGCACAGAATCTTTTCCATTTGTCAGCATAAGATTTTCTAGTACTAGGCCTTCACAGCTTTACTGAGAGGGGTAGTTTGTATTACAGGATTAGCCATGCTGCCAGGTTCAGAGTCTGTAGTTGATTGTGCAGGATCCGATTGTTTTGCTGGGACAGTAGTTGTGGTTTTTGAGGCAAGGTCCACGGTGGGTATTGAGACAAGTTAGTTAGGATTGGGCACCCCAGTACTGGCAGGGCCAGTCCGGGGCAATTAATATCTTTGGCTTCTCATCTGACTTTTAGGAGGACCTTGGGTAGAAGAGGCAGAGGAGGAAAGGCGTAAACTGATAGGTTTTCCCAACTGAAGGATAGGGCGTCCACTTTCCATGCTGGTCTGTGATACGTCCCTGTGCAGAATCTTTCCAGTTGATAATTTTGAGGAGAGGCAAATAGATCTATGTCTGGGCTTTCCCATTTTTCTGTTATGCTGAAGACTTGTGGATTTAGTTTTCACTCGTGAGGATCCATAAGGTTTCTGCTTAAATTGTCTGCCATAGTGTTTTGTTTTCCTGGCAGGAACTGAGCTTGAAGATTTATTTGGTAGGTCAAAGCTGTGTCCCACAGTGCCATGGTTAATCTGCAAAGGGGGTATGAGTGTCTGCAAAGGGGGTATGAGTTTGCCCCCTTGCTTGTTTATATACCACATGACTGTGGTGCTGTCTGTCTATCAGTAGTTGTCCTGGATGAAGTAAGTCCTTGAAGGCTGTTAGTGCATTTTGAACAGCTAGCATCTCTTTCTGGTTGATATGTAGAAGCATTGGATTTGGTGCCCATATGACCTGAATGCATCTTCCTGCCATGTGGGCCCCCCCAGACAATCTGAGTCTTAAGGTTTGACTGGCAGGGGGTAGAGTGAAGGGCCATCCCATGTTTTGGTGGGAAGCCTTTGCCCACCATAGAAACTCCTGTTGCAGGCAGGGAATGAAAGGAATCGTTTCCAGACTGTGTGAATGTTGACTCCATAAACTTTAGGTACCATTGAAGTTTCCTCATACGCAGTCTTGCATATGGAATTAGTAGGATGCAGGATGCCATGAAGCCCAGAGCCTGCAGTATTGGTCTTGCAGAAGACTTGTTTTTTGTTGCCATCAGTTTGAAGTAGTCAGTTGCCTTAGTCTGGCGTGAGGTAAGCCATCTGGGCAGTTGTATTCAAGCTTGCACCCAGGAATGTTATGTTTTGAGAGGGTACCAGTTGTGATTTCTTTTCGTTTGTGTACCCTAGGCATGTTAGAAGCCTTTTCACAAACGCTAGGTGTCGTAGAAGAGTGTCCTTTTCTCTGCTTCAATGAGACAGTCGTCCAAGTAAGGATATATTAGAGTACTTTTTCTGCAAAATGCAATTACTGGTGCCAGGCACTTTGTAAAGACCCTGGCCGCAGTAGATAAGCCAAAGGGCAGTGCAGAGAATTGGTAATGCATTAAGCCAGCCTTGAATCTGAGGTATCTTCTGCACAACTGTCTTATTGGGACATGCAGGTATGCCTCTCTCAGGTCTAAAGTCACCAGCCAAGCATTCTTGCCCAGCATGGGCAGAAGCGGCTGCAAAGTGAGCATCTTGGAATGTCCAGGTATGTGTTCAAAATAGACAAATCCAGTATTGGCCGCCAGGCCTTGTCCTTTCTGGGTACCAACAGTCGAGTAAAAACCTTGTCCTTTTTCCTGTTCTAGTACTGTCTGAATGGCCCCCATATCCATGAGGGACAACCTGTTTGTGCCTCTGCCCATTGATTTTCTGGCAGATCTGGCCAACCATTTGTCATTGGCAGAGTGTGGAAATGGAATCTGCATCCCTGTGATACGATGTTTAGTACCCACTTGTCCTGGGTTATTAACTGCCAATTTTGAGCAAGTGCCAATTTTCCCCCTATGGGTGCTGCCAAAAGACAAGTAAAGCAGGCAGAGAGGAGTCATTGAGATTGCTTTCTGTAGGTTTGCGATTTATCTCCTCCAGATTTGGAGGTGGATGCGCCCCATTACTTTGACCTGTATGAGTCTTGAGCCTGGTACCTGGAATCCTTAGGGCGTTTGGATTTGAGCTCTGTCTGACACAGGAAAGGACCAATTTTTTGTAGGCCAGTGTCTACTGAATCTTGGTGGCTGCACTTGTAAGAAATCTAACAGTTTGCATAGACTTAGCTTTGTCTTCCATTTTCTTTAAAACCTCTTCTGCCTTAATACCAAACAGAGAATCATGCTGTAAAGGTGCATCTAGCAATTTAGCTTTAACATGATCGGGCAAATTTTGTTCCTTTAACCAGGCATGCCTCCTAATCACAGATCCAGTAACTGTGGCCCTGCAGGAGGTCTCTAAAGAATCAAAACCACATTGCAAAGTACGCTTTCCAACTTGTTCAGCTGCATGCCATAATTCCTGCAATTCTTTTATTTTCTGCACAATCTGAAATCAACATTTTCTGTTTCAGCAATCCCATGACATGTTGTTGGCACTTAAGCATATGAAATTGACAATTTAAGGCCCTGACTGCCAAGGTTGCAGATGTATAAACCTTTTTTCCCCCCATCTGTCCAGTGCCCTAGAATCTCTGTCAGAGTGGGCAGGGTTTTTTGCTGTTGAGGCCTCAAATCCCTTTTGACCCTGTGAAATAGTTTCAGGATCAGCAGCAGGGTTTCTAAATAAAAATTTATCTGAGTTGGGGACTCTAATACGTCAGGCTAACTGGGAGCCAGAGGTAAGGAGTCAGGGGTCAAGCTCTACTCCGAAAACACATAATCCACAATGTCTAAAACAGGGGGAATGGCTAGTGGCTTGTGCTGAGGGAGAAGGAAAACCCTGAGATACTTGATTCTGAGAAGTCTTGACTCTCCCAGTGAAAATACTCCCTCAAAGTATGCAAGGTTTCTCCAAATGAATAATAGGTACCCCTCATCAAGGTAATAAGGTCTTCAGCCATTTTGATCATATTTTTTAGGCATAGAGGCCTGTGCACGTGGCTCATGCTTCGGTTTAAGTTTAGAAGTTGCTTTTGTCTTTGGCTTGCAGCTGTCAATTTGATGTACAAATGTTGAGGTCTGAATACACCCTCAGAAGCCGGTGCCTGCACAGCGGCTCCGGACCCATTCGAGGGAGATACATCCGTCGGTCCAATACCTTGAGTATCTTACGGCATGCCGGACTCCACATGGGTGTCTGTAGAGGACTGCGACTCGAAGGTAGCGGGCATCAGGGGCTGCGAAGGCACCTCACTGAGTACCGGCAACTGGCTTAGGAGAAGCTTAGTCTGTTTTGGATCTCAACTGCCCCTCTGTCCTTTTCTTTGCGTTTTTATGTCAGATTGCTATCAGACGACATTTCTGGGTAGTTAAATCTGTTTCCAAAATACGTTGATGCAAAAATATACTAACGCTTAACAGTGCGTTGGTTAAATCTAGCACAAAACCGACAGCCAGGCATGTTGTGATCAGGGCCTAGGCAAGGAATACAGTATAAATGGAAATCCTTATGGAGGTATTTGCTTCCCACAAGTAATACAATTATTAACTTTCTGACATTGGTAAAAAGCAAGAAAGTTTCCCCAATGGGATAGTTAACCTTAGTGAAGACTTCGGTTCTGAAACTCAAATATTTCACTAGTCGGCTGACGGGCACTTGCGAAATGCTTCTGTTTTGGGCACCGCGCAGCAAGACAGACTAAAGAAAATGGCGTCTGCTGCATGTTTTATACCCCTGATGACCTGACGTCATGGAAGAGAAGACTGCAACCGACGCAGGACCCAAGACTTTGGAATTCAGGCCGACGGCGGGCAACCTGCCAGCAGATTACCCCAAATGTAATGACTGCAACAGTGAAACACAAACACTTCTTTGCTAGAAGAAAACGATTGGTAGCCATTGCCATATCCTCATGGCCTCTCAAAGAGGATAAGATTTGGTTCCACCTTGCTTGTTGATGTACCAGACCACCACCATGTTTGTCTGATTGAATCGCAATTGTCCCAGATGGCAGCAGGGGATGGAATGCTTGCAACGCCAGAAGCACCACCCTCAGCTCTAGAACATTTATATGCAGATGGGCCTCCAGTTCGGACCAAGTGCCATGGACTGTCTGTCCCTGACATACCCCCCCCCCCCCCCCAATCAGGGAGACGTCTGTGGTCACTGTGGCCTTGGGTTGCTGGGGGAAAAGGGGCGAGACCATTGTGACAGATTGTGCGTAATCCACCAATTTAAATCTTGTTTGCACCTGTGGGTTACTCGAATCATGGCTGAAAGAGGATGCTGAAAAGGATACCATTGGTTGAGCAGTAGCCATTGTAGAAGCCTCATGTGAAACCTGGCCAGGGGAACACTGGTGATGGAGGCTGCCATGGAACCCAACAGCTGTAGAACAGAGTGAGCCGTGGATTTCTCCCTTGAAAGGATTGGAATCAGTTGTTGCTTTATCCTTAGAATTCTATGCTCTAGAATAGCAGCTCTGCAGTTCTTTGTGTTCAAGATAACCCCTATGAATTCTGTCGACTGAGATGGGGTGAGATTGGACTTCTGCCAGTTTATGGTTATGCCTAGCCTTTGAGCAGCGAGGAGAGAGTATGCCAGGGCTTTTTCCAGTAGAGATCTGGTGGGGGAAGAAATGAGCCAGTCGTCTAGGTATGGAAACACCTGGAATCCTTGAAGTTGCAAGTGAGCTGTGACAACTGCCATGCACTTTGTGAACACTTTGGGGGCTGTAGTGTCAAGAAGGGCAGTACTCTGAACTGGTAGTGACTGGCTCCCGCACGGAAGTGCAAAAATCTTCTTGATGGCCTGTCCACTTTTATGTGGTAGTATGCATCTTGAAGATCTATCGAGCACATCCAATCGACTTTTTCCAAAAGCGGGAGGATAGACTGTATTGTGACCATCCGGAATTTTTGTACTCAAACTTGTTCAATACACAGATCCAAAACTGGTCTCCAGTCCCCAGTTTTCTTTGGCACCAAAAATAGTCTTGAGTAGAACCCGGATCCTATCTGGTCTGGAGGGACTATTTGGATGACTTATTTCTTAGCAGCTTTTCTATCTAATGCTGCTTCTTCCCTTTGACTGGGTGGAACGTTGGGAAGGTTTTTTGAAGGGGCAGGACAAAGATCGAAGGGGATATGAACCTCTGGTTATAATCCTTTGTACCCAACAATCGGTGGTGATGGTTAGCCAGGCAGAAGGGTACAAGGAGAAACGTTCCCCAACCACCTCCAAAGGAAAGGAGTTGGACCGCTCTTCAAGAGCGCTGGTAGGATTGACCAGGGAAAGAATCCCTGGAACTGTTACGCGGACCCCCTCTGCCCCGAAAGGAGAGTCTTCCCTGTGAGTTTCCCCCTCTGCCTCTAGGGGAGAACTTGGCCTGTGTCTCTCTCAAAGGACCCTGAGTTTTCTTGAACCATACCTTCCCACTCTTTTGGTTTCGGGAGAGATGAGGGGAAGAATAATGGACACCTACGGCAGAAAGGGTCTTACCGTCCTGTTCACATCTGGCCAGTGTGCTTTTAACTTTGGGCCCAAACAACGAGGCGGCCTCAATGGGAGCATTAAGAAAGGAAGCCTTAAAGGGCTCCGCAAAATTGCACAAGCGCATTCAGGCATGTCTCCAGACCGCAGCTGAACCCACTGCTCTAGCTGCTGCTCCTGATGCGGGAGATATCAGTCGCATAGAGAAGCTAGATATTAATTCAATGGTGGCCAGCTGAGAGGCCACTGTCACGGACCTCAGACACGGCACCAGCCAAGGTTTCAGACAGCTCAGAAATCAGATCCCTCTGAAGCCTGGTAAAGTGTGCCATATAATTCAGGGACCCGACAGTAAAGGTCGCTGAAGCAAAGGTGCGCTTCCCTATCCTGTCCAAGGCCCGGGACTCTTGTTAGGCAGATGGACAGTCTGCCTATCTTCTGCCAGATCCTTTTTTGTTGTGTCCGCCACCAAAGCATCCACAGGAAGACCTTTGAACCAATGGGGATCCGAAGCAGGAGGGGACAAAATCTTATCTGGCCTCCAGGGAATAGCTTCGACAGTGTCAGGAGGCTTCCAAGCACGCTGCACGATGAGCCAGACAAGTTCTTTGGCAGGTGGAGTAACCCAGGAGGTAGGGGGCCCTTGCGAAAGGCCTGCAGGAACACAGATTCCTCAGAGGTCAGAGGACTGCCAATCACCGCTCTGTTTCAGGATTTTGAGGACATCACCAAAGGATACCTCTGAGGGTGACCAGGGGATCCTTCCCCCTCATCAAAATCTGTCTCTTCAGTGAGGGACTCCTCTGTGGAGTCCATGTGCTTCCTCTTACATGAACGTTTCCGGTGGACCTCCTCAGCGGGAGAAGCTGGAGAAAAGCAGAAAAGGGGATTTCTGTGGGAATATGTCCCGAGGCCCTTGCACCCGGTGTCCGCTAGGTGCGACTTGTGAAACCAGTGTACCAGAGGAGGGCAAAGGTATAGACAGTCCAGTATCGCCAACAGCAGCGTAAGCCTTCTCCATCAGTTGGAAGGTTGGTCCACTTGAAGAGGAGTACATGTCTAGGAAAGGGGTCACCCCTCCCCTAAGTGGCTCAGCCTGCCGACCGAGTCCCTGGATGGCTGTGGCACAGCAAAATATGCGTCACAACTGACATCCTGGGTCTTAGCAAAACTTTCCTGCCACAAAGGCAACTGCGGTTCCTTAGTGAGATCCATAAAGGGGACAGCAGAAGGGGAAGACTGTGCTACAGCCATAGACTTAAAAGGCAATGAAGGAGAAGGGGTCTTTGGAGCCGGGGGATCACCTCCCAAGGAAGGTGAGTTCCTGAGGGGTGGGATACCTCTGACCAAGAGCACCTGATCCACAAGAAGCATCACAGTGTTCGGAAAGGCTTCTAGTGGACCTGAGACTGAGGGAGAAACAGGCCTGTCCACTGAAGAGGCAAACTGTGCCCATCTCACCCGTCCACACCAAGGACAACGGTGCAGAGAGACTGGACTACAGGTGCCTGCACCGAAGAAGTTATCGGTGCAGAGGTCATGGTCTGCACCGACACAGGGATCGGTGCCGAAGTGCTTGTCTGTACTGAAGCTGGAACTGACAAAACTGGAGTCAACAATAAAGGCGTCTGTTCAGAGGAAGATCTTTGAGCAGACGTGGTCAAGGTCTGCGCCGACAGAACGGTCGGTGCCGATACAGTGGTAATAGTCTGAACAGAGGAGCCCCTCGGTGCCGATATAGTGAAGGCTGCAGGAGATGACTGAGCTGAGATCACTAATGGAGCCGAAGGTCTAGGCACCGAAAGCACTGGGGCTGAGTGAGCTCCGAAGATAAAACTTTAGCCTTTTTAGGTTTTGGTTGGTGGGAGTCCCCAGCTGGGGACCAAGGCAAAGATTTAGCCTTGGTAGGAACAGCCAAGATTTTCTTATAGCATCTAGGAGGGGTTGAGGCCTCCGACCCAGAAACAGCCTCTGAAAATGGAGATTTAAGAAGTCCCTTCAGTAACAGCTTGATTTTCCTTTCCAACAAGGTTCGATTCGAAAAGTTCACAAATAGTACAGGGCGGTTCAACAGACAAGTGGGACACCCCCACCCCAAACAATAAACACAAAGTGTGCATCAGAAGTAGGTAGTTTGTGTCCACAATCAGAACACCTCAAACCCTGGACTACCTTTCTTCTCTGCCATGACAGCAAATTAACAGAAAAAGGTACCAGCAATGGTACAAAAGAATACCCGAAGGTACGAGAAAAAAAGGAAGGATTACCAACAATGGTAAAGAGAATCACGGTAAAAGGGTAGAGAAAAGAGCAGAAAAACTCAGAAATCAGATCCCTTCTGAAGAAAATATGCATGCTAGATGCGATAGGGTAAGAATGAAATACAAACTTTTCTGACAGAAAAGTAATATGAAGGACTATTAAACAACTACTTAGCTCAAGAGAATTAGCTTGACACTACCGAATGGCAACGCGGCAAACAAAATCCGAGATAATGGAGAGGGGGATTGTGGGTAAGAGTTTAGCTCGAGAGTTTGAAGCTGATGCGAGCTTGGAAAATGGCTGGCTTGGTTCCGAGGTCGGAACCGATGCCCCATGCGTAATGACTGAATGAGGATTAATATCAGATCTAAAATTTCAGGAGGCGGCCGACCGGCACTTGAACTGCTTCTGGTTCGGGCACCGCACGGCAGAGACTGAAGTAATGGCATTGGCTGCATGTTTTATACTCCTGACATCATGGAAGCGACAGCATCCGCAGAAATCCCAAGACTCTGGTATTCAGGCCAACTGAGGGCTACCTGCAGGCAGATAGCCCAAATGTGATGACTGCAACAGTGAAACACGAAGAACATCCACTGTGTAGTAGGTCAGCTAGGTAATCCAGGATGAGAGGGATGGAGGACTGCCTTATTGGCTCCCTTAGCCTAGATCCAGGCACAGAACCTTTTCCATTTATCTGCATAAGACTTTCTGGTGCTAGGACGTCTGGCTTCATGGATAACATCCAGAACCTGTTTACTGAGGATGGCAGATTGGTTCAGGGTTAGTGAATAAGCCAAGCTGCCAAATTGAGTGTCTGCAGTTTGGGATGCATGAATTCCCCTTACCCCGGGGGTCAGAAGATTTGGAATCTGAGGAAGATGCAATGGAGGCAGCAGGGACAGGCTGCACAGCAAGCGGTACCAGTGTTGTCAGGGAGAGTCTGGAGCTATATGAATGGTCCTTGGTTTTTCCACCCTTATTTTGAACAGTACCCTACTGAGAGGTAGGGAAGGAAAGACAGACCGATAGATTGACCCAGGGGAAGGACAGGGCATCCACTTTCCAAGCCAAGCAGTGATGCTCCCTGGTGCAGAATTTGCTGAGCTGATGGTTGGTGTGGGAGGCAAAGAGGTCGACCTTGGGGCTTCCCCATTTCTGAGTTATTAGGGTGAAGGTACGTCTGTTGAGTTGCCACTCGTGTGAGTCCAGAAGGTTTCTGCTTAATTGCTCTGCCAGACAGTTGAGAGCCTGGCAGGTATTGCGCTAAAAGGTGTAGTTGCATGGAAGAGGCTGTGAGCCAAAGGTTCATGGCCAGCCTGCATAGAGGGTAGGAAGGTTCATGGCCAGCCTGCACAGAGGGTAGGAGCGAGTCCCCCCCCTGCTTGTTGATGTACCACATCACAGTGGTGTTGTCTGTTTTGATCGGGGGAACCCCTTGAGAGAAGGGGTTTGAAAGCTATCAAAGCGTGCTGCACAGCCATCATCTTTTTGATTGATGTGCAGAGGGATTTGCTGAGGATTCCATTGGCCCTGAATGCACCTGCCGTCCAGGTGAGCACCCAAAGCGTAGTCTGATGCGGCTGTGGTGAGGGTCTGGGTGGCAAGGCGGTGGGGAGAAGGGCAGTCCTTTGTTGTGGGAGCATGCTGTTCCCACCAAAGAAATTCCTTTGAGGAAAGGAATTATAGGTAGAGTTTCCAGGTCTTGAGAGAGTGTCAACACCAAAGGCTCTTTAGATGCCACGCAAGTTTCCTCTTATGCATTCTGGCATATGGAATGAGTAGTATGCAAGATGCCATGAACCTCGGAGCTTGCAGGATCTTCCTTGCAGATAGCTGGGGCCTGGTGGCTAGTTGAGAGAAGTAGGCTGTCAGGAAAATTTGTTTCTCTGGTATAAGGCATGCCATCTGGGATGCTGTGTCCAGACTTGCTTCCAGGAAGACCATCCTTTGTGTGGGCACCTATTTGGATTTATTTTCGGTGATTGTGTACCCTAGGGAGGTTAGTAGGGGCTTTACAAATGCCAGGTGCTTGAGCAGCTTTTCCTTGCTATCTGCCTGAATAAGGCAGTCGTACAAGTACGGGCAAATTTGAATATTTATTCGTCTGCAAAAGGCAAAGGCCGGAACCAGACATTTTGTGAAAACTCTGGGAGTAGATAAGCCAAAGGGAAGCGCAGAAAACTTAGTGTTGAGATCTTGTCCTGAAGCGGAGATATTTCCTGCAGGATTCCCTGCTAGGAATGTGGAGGTAGGCCTCTCTTAGACCTAGGGTGTCTAGCCAAGCGTCCTTGGAGAGCATGGGTAGAAGCTGCTGGAGGGTGAGCATTTTGAATTCTGGGATCACATGAAGGTGTTTAGAATGGATAGATTGAGGATGGGGCGCCAGGTGCCCTCTTTTCTGGGCACCAGAAAGTCTGGAGTAGAAACCTTGGCCTATCTGTTCAGCAGGAACGTGCTCTACTGCTGTCAGAGAGCAGGGAAAGGATTCGCTTTTGAGCCTCTGCCCACTGATTTGGTGGTAGATCTGGAAACCCTTTTGGGGTTGGAAGGGTATGGAAGGAAAATTTGTATCCCTGAGAATGTTCAGAACCCATTGGTCCTTGGTGATGGTGGCCCAGGTGCTTGAGTGAAAGGAGAGAGTTCCTCCTAGTGGTATGTGAAAGTGGGTGGAGGTGGTGAGTCACTGCGAGTTCATACCATAAGGGGGTGGCTTAGAAAGTACAATTGTGTACACTTACCATAAATGTAGATGTTAGAGTGTACTCACTGTTGCAGTCATTACATCTGGGTTATCTGCTTGTAAGTAGCCCTCAGCCGGCCTGATTATCAAAGTCTTGGGTCCTGCGTCGGTTGCAGTCTTCTTCCATGACGTCAGGTAGTCAGGGGTATAAAGCATGCAGCAGACGCCATTACATCAGTTTTTCTTGCCCCAGATGTCAAGTGCCCCCATAATGGGAAGCAATTAAATATATAGTTCCACCTCCAACAAAAAAGCAAATACACCAGAAAGCTTAAGTATAGTAAACAAGAATAGAGACATAGCCAATAGAAGTCAGGGGGCTGGAGGGAGGGTAACCAGGACTGCAACAGTGAATACACTCCAGCATCTACACTTATGGCAAGTGTACACAACTGTACTATGTTCTTCATGTTTCACTGTTGCAGTCATTACATTTGGGTAGATTCCCAAAGCTAAGGGAGGGAGGAGGCAGTTACTGGCCATTAGGAGTAGCTATAAAAACCTGCAAGACTACGGTGCCAAAACCAGCTCTGGATTTAGAAAAAATAGGCAAGTGGTAATGCTTGGTGAAGGTATGAACAGAACTCCAGGTAGCAGCTTTTATGATGTCCCTGGTAGGAACACCTCTGAGAAAGACTGTTGAAGTAGATGCAGCGCTGCTGGAATGTGATCTTAAACCCTCTGGTGTAGGTTTTCCATGGTGCTTATAGCAGAAATGAATGCAATGGCCTATCCATTTAGAATGGTTTGCTTTAAAATGGCCTTCCCCTCTGCCCCTGCAGCAAAGGCAACTGGCAGCTGTTCAGTTTTCCTGAGATGCTTAGTCCTGTCCAAATAAAATCTAAGTTGTCTGTGCACGTCCAAAGAGTGCAATATTAGTTCTCCTTTGTTCTGTGGATTAGAAAAGAAGGTTGGCAAATGAATGGACTGATTAAGGGCCACACTGGATATCACCTTGAGCATAAAGGAAGGATTGGTCCTGAGGGGGACACTGACTGTATGGAAGATGAAGGGCTCCACTGCCATGAGGGCCTGTAACTCAGACACTCTTCTTGCTGAAATGATGGCTAGAAGGAAGGCTGTTTTCCAAGAAAGGAATTTCAACTCTGCAGTTGCAGCTGGCTCAAAAGGAGGAAGAGTGAGCTTTTCCAATAAAAAGTTAAGGTCCCAGGCTGCAGTAGGGGCTCTCCTGGGTGGTCTTACATTTTTGGCCCCTCTGAGGAATTGCTTCAGCAGGGGGTGAAAAAAGAGGGGTGGGTCCGTATTATAATGTGCTGAAATGGCAGAGGCATGAATTTTAATAGAAAAGGCAAGGCCCTTGTGAAGCATCTCTGTTAAGTATTGAATATGCGGTAAGCTGGGCACCGTTATGCCCATCCCCTGAGTTTGGCTCCAGGAACAGAAACTTTTCCACTTTTCAGCATAGGATTTTCTAGTACTAGGCCACCTTGCATCCAGAATGACATCCAGCACTTGCTTACTGAGGGATGGTAATGGAGAGCTCAGGTAATTAGCCAGGCTGCAAGGTTCAGGGTTTGAAGCTGGGGGTGAAGAATCTGGCCCTCCTGCTGGGATAGCAGGGAAGGGGTCTGAGGCAGGTGCCATGGTTCCAGCAGTGACACTGCGCAAGAGGGGGGTACCCTGTGTTGGCGTGGCCAGTTTGGTGCAATGAGTACTGTCCTTGATTTGTCCTGTTTGACTTTAGTAGAACTTTGGAGAGAAGGAGAAGGGGAAGGCATAAACGGAGGGTTTCCCCGGTGAAGGACAGGGTCCCCACTTTCCAAGCTTGCCTGTGGGAGGGGGGGTGGGGTAACCATTGTGCAGAATTTATCCAATTGGTAGTTCTGAGGGGAGGCAAACGGGTCTATTCCTGGGCCCCCCCCCCATTTGTTTAACATGTTGAATATCTTCAGTTCCAGTTTCCACTTGTGTGGGTCCATGAGATTTCGCTTAGGTCGTCTGCCAGTGAATTTAGCTTGCCTGGCAGGAATTGAGCTTGTAGGTGCACCTGGTAGCCCAAGGCTGTGTTCCAGAGCCATGGCTAGTCTGCAGAGAGGGTATGAGTGGGTTCCCCCCTGCTTGTTTATGTACTACATAACAGTGGTATTGTTAGTCTTTACCAATAATTGTCCTGGAAGAACGTGGTCCTTGAAAGCTGTCAGAGAATTCTGTACAGCTAACATTTCTTTTGATTGCTATGCTGGTGCATTTGACTGGTTCCATTTGCCCTGAATGCACTTTCCTGCCAAGTGAGCCCCCCCCCCCCCCCCCCCATGCATAGTCTGATGAGTCTGTTAGGGTTTGGGCGGCAGGGGGTAGAGTGAATGGCAGTCTCTTGTTGTGGTAGCAGGCCTCTGCCCACCAAAGGAACTCTGTCTTTATACAAGGAATGATAGGAATCCCTGATTCCAGGTCCTGAGAATGTTGACACCATAGGCTTTTTAGATACCATTGTAGTTTCCCTCATATGCAGTCTAGCATATGGAATTAGTAGGATGCAAGAGGCCATGAACCCCAGAGCTTGCAGTATTTTCCTTGAAGATAGCTGGGTCTTTGTAGTCAGTAGTTTGAAGTAAACTTGTTTCTCTGGTGTGAGGTAGGCCATCTGGGAAGCTGTGTTCAAGCTTGCTCCCGGGAATACAATTTGTTGGCAGGGTACTAGGATGAGATTTCTTTTCGTTTATGGTGTACCCTAGTGAGGTTAGCAGTTTCAGATGATTTAATAGTATGTCCGGGCTTTCTGCCTGAATTAGACAATAGTCCAGGTATGGGTATATCTGAATATTTCTTTGCCTGCAGAATGCAATGACTGGAGCTAGGCATTTTGTGAATACCCTGGGTGCAGTAGATAAGCCAAAGGGCAGTGCAGAGAACTGCTAATGCATGTAGCCTGCTCTGAAGCGTAGGTATTTTCTGCAACATTCCCTTACTGGGATGTGCAGGTAAGCTTCCTTTAAGTCCAATGTTGTCAACCAGGCATTTTGCCTAGCATGGGAAGCAGCTGATTAAGAGTTGGCATTTTGAATTTTGGGATTACCAAAAAGGTGTTTAGGATGGATAGGTCCGGGATAGGACGCCAGAAGTTGTCTTTTCTGGGTACCAGGAAATGTCTGGAGTAAAAACCTTGTCACCATTCTTCTGCTGGGACAGGCTGAACAGCCCTGATACTTAGAAGAGAGAGAACCTGCTGTTGAGCCTCTGCCCACTGACTTGGGGGTAGGTCTGGCCAACCATTTGGGGTTGGGTAAGGCGTGGTAATGGAATCTCTATCCTTGGGAAACTATTTAAAACCCATTTTCCTTGGGTAATGAGTTCCCAGTTATTTTGCATTCAGGGCGATCTTTCCCCCTAAAGGAGCAGACAACTGAGCAGGCCTTGGAAGGTTTAAGGTTAAGTCATTGTGACAGTTTACCATGGGGGGGGTCTTACTACTTCCAGCTTTGGAAGTGGGAGCTCCCCACTGATTAGGCCAGTGATTACCTTGACACTGTAGCCTAGGTGGTCTGCTGTTCCTGGGTTTGGACTGAGAAGGCCTGGAAGAGACAGGAAAGGACCAATTCTTAGAAGGCCAATGCCTACTAGATCTGGGAGGCTGTACCTGCTGGAAATCTTTAACAGTTTGCATAGATTTAGCTTTTTCCTCCATCTTTATAAGTACTTCTGCTCTGTTGCCAAACAGGCAGTCTTGGTTTAAGGGAGCATCCAGTAATTTAGCTTTAACATGACCTGGCAAAGTTTGCTCCTTAAACCAAGCATGCCTTCTAAGAACAGACCCAGTGACAGCAGCCCTACAAGATGCCTCTAAGGAGTCAAAACCACATTGCAAAGTATGTTTACAAACTTTTGACCAGTACTCGAGTCTGCAGGACACCATCAACCACGACCAACGATTTTACCTAGGTTTCGTCTTTATTCAGACTTCTTCAGAATAATAAAAATTCAATTGATTCGAGCTTTTTAAGACTCAGAACATGACATCATTCACAATTAACTAATTAATTGATTAATTGATTTCCAACTTCTTAAAGTGGACTGAACACACTATCAATTGTTAAAAACATCAAAACAACTATCAAGTAAAATTAACGACACCACCACAATATTATGCATACAAGGTTAAATATAAAAAAATATACAGCAATATACAAATAAAACCAATAAATAATGATGAACTTGTAAATTTATCACCCCAGAATATGCTTTAATTTTAAAATAGGGGCAAGGAATTAGTGGATGTTAAGTTCAGGCCTATTGTGGATGATAAACGTAGCAAAACTTGCTTCATAAGTAAATTCTTGGATTACCACTTGCAAAAAGGGATAAAATTATTTGACTACATCACCAAGGACTCTTGGCAATTTTTGGATAAGCTAAGAACAGTAAATATTAATGACAATACAATTTTGGTAGCCATTGATGTTGTAAATCTTTTTTCTGTTATACCTAACGACATAGGTTTGGAATGGTTAGAGCGGCAATTGTTTAAAACTGGCTTGTACGATCAGGATCGTATAAATGTGTTCATCACATTAATGGAAATAGTCTAATAATTACATTTTCTTTGAGGGACATTACTTTAAGCAAGTAACAGGTGTAGCTATGGGGGCGGCATGTGCCCCCATTTATGCTAATTATATCATGTCCCATTGGGAGCAGGAATATGTTTTTGGAAGCAGATTTATGTCTAATATTCGGCACTACACCCGTTTTTTAGATGATTTGTTTATAGTGTGGGAAGGTAGTGTTGAAGACGTTAACTTTGTTGAATACATTAATGAATAGTGTACTTTCTGAAGTTCATCCATACTTTTAATAAACAGGAGATTACATACTTGGATGTAAACTTGAAAATAGATCCTAGTAAGCGGGCTTTGATATCTACCATTCATAGGAAAGCTACTTTTTCAAATTCTTACTTGAGTTATTCCAACTGGCATCCTGACCATCAGAAAAAAGCAATTATTAAAGGGCAGATGGTCAGGGCTGTCAGGATGATTAGTGACGATATGGATTTCCTAAAAGAGGTGGATTTTATCATTAGTGTGTTTCGTAGGAGAGGTTATCCTGGAGGAATGTGTCAGGCTATATAGCAGAGGAGGAAGCGGAAGAGAGATGATGATGATACATACTGGTCTTTGTTAAAGGGGAGGGTGAATAATGATCCCACAAATACGGGTGTAGAGGTCAGCAATGAAATAGTTAACACTAACATTGTAGGTAATCATTCATTACGGACTAACGATGGCAAGGGAGGCCCAGATTGTGGTCTTTATTTTATTACCACCTACACTTTTGATGCTTTAAACATTAGGGATATAGTGTTTAACAATTGGAAGTTACTTAGGCTTGACAATTTGGTATGGGAAAAGCTTGGTAGTCGTCCCAAATGTGTATTCAGAAAGGCAAAATCATTCAAGCAAATTTTGGAGAAGGGTGAAAGTCCTTTTAACCCAAATGGTAGGCCTATTGGAAATTTCAAATGTGGTAGGTGTAGTGTGTCATCTTATACTGCCTACGGATTCTAAGCTGTTTGTGGTTGGTGATTTAATTAGACTTCATGGGCATTTTGACTGTTACAGTAAAAATGTGGTGTATTTAGCAACATGTGGTCAATGTCCAGCGTTTTATGTTGGAAAAACCAGTAGAGCCTTTAGAGATAGAATTAATGAACATATGTTAGATATTAGGCATATGAGAAAAACAAATGCCCTGTACAGGCATATTGAGTCACATAGTGGGCATGAGTTTACATTTTGTGTGATACAAAAAATTAAGGATGTGCAGGGCAACATTTTGGATCTTCACCTTGACCTTAGTGAAATGAGGTGGCAACTACGGTTGAATGCCACGGTTTTTCCTGGCATTAATGACCATATTAGCATTGCCCCTATTTTAAAATTAAAGCATATTCTGGGGTGATAAATTTACAAGTTCATCATTTATTGGTTTTATTTGTATATTGCTGTATATTTTTTTATATTTAACCTTGTATGCATAATATTGTGGTGGTGTTGTCATTATTAATTTTACTTAATAGTTTTAATGTTTTTAACAATTGATAGAGTGTGTTCAGTCCACTAAGAAGTTGGAAATCAATTAATCAATTAGTTAATTGTGAATGATGTCATGTTCTGAGTCTTAAAAAGCTCGAATCAGTTGAATTTTTATTATTCTGAAGTCTGAATAAAAACGAAACCTAGGTAAAATCGTTGGTCGTGGTTGATGGTGTCCTGCAGACTAGAGTACTGGTCAACTGTCTTGTGTGTTCTTTGGTTTCTAGTTTTTGTTCGTTGAAGATGCTAAACTTGTTCAGCAGAATGCATTAAATCCTGTAACTCCTCATTTTCAGCACAATCGGGAATCAAATTTAAGTAATCCAATAATATGCTGCTGATACTTTAACATATGAAACTGGCAGTTTAAGGCCCTAATGGCCAAAGTAGCAGAAGTGTATACCTTCTTACCCCATCTGTCCAGGGCCCTGGAATCTCTATCAGAGGGGGTAGGGTTTTTGGCAGTAGTAGCCTTAATGCCTTTGGGTCCTTGTGAAATGGTCTCTGGGTCCGCAGTAGTATTCTTAGAGAGGAACTTGTAAGAGTCAGTACTCAATACCAGTCAGGTTTCCTGGGAGCCAGAGGTAAAGTGTCTGGGGCCAGGCTAGATTCCAAGAAGGCATCATTACAATGTCTAGTACAGGAGGGCTCGCTAAAGGCCTGTGTTGAGGTACGAGTACGAAATCCCTAAGCCTCTTTTTGGAGTCAGAGTAATCCTGGCCTTCCCAACGGAAATGCTCCTTAAGAGTGTGCAAAGTTTCACCAAAAGAGAAATCTTCTGGAGGGGAAGCAGAGGGAATTGAGTCCTCTGCATCTGAATCCTCATAGGTAGAGAAGGGCAAATCCTGGTCATCAGAAAGTACAGTTGTATACACTTACCATAAATATAGATGTTAGAGTGTATTCACTGTTGCAGTCATTACATTTGGGTAATCTGCTGGCAGGTTGCCCTCAGTCGACCTGAATTCCAAAGTCTTGGGTCTTGCTTCAGTTGCTGTCTCCTCTTTCATGACATCAGGTCGTCAGGGATATAAAACATGCAGCAGACGCCATTTTTCCCCAGATGTCAGGTGCCCCCAGAAAGGTAGCAAAAATATATATGCATATATACATGCATCAATATAAACTTTATCTTCATCTACAAGCAAATACACCACATAGGTTGTAGAAGATAGAGAAGGAAAAACTCCAGAATGACAGGAGGATGGCGGGTGAGTAAAGTACAGTTTTGTACCCACCATAAATGTAGATGAGTGCAGCCAACGCCATTTTCTTCAGTTTTTCTTGCCCCAGATGTCAGGTGCCTCTAAATATGTAGGCAATTCCAATTGCTAATAAAACATACATAAGAAAAGCAAAGAACAACTTACAACTGCCAGCAAATACTCCCCATAGGTAGTAAGGGTAGAAGACATACGTACGTGCCAGCCAGTAAGAGGGGAAGGAGGGAGGGTAACCTGGACTGCAGCAGTGTCTACACTAACATCTACATTTATGGTAGGTACAAAACTGTACTATGTTCATCGTGTTACACTGTTGCAGTCATTACACTTGGGTAGAATCCCAAAGCTGAGGAAGGGTGGCTGGTCCTATAAGGCATTAGGGGTGGCTATAAGGCCCTGCAGCACTGCAGTGGCGAAGCCAGCTCTGGATTTAGAGTATAGAGGCAGATGGTAATGCTTGGTGAAGGTGTGCACAGAACTCCAAGTTGCTGCTTCCAAAATATCCTTGGTAGCTACTCCCCTGAGGTAGGCAGTTGAAGTGGCTGTTGCCCTGGTGGAATGAGATCTAATGCTGCTAGGTACAGGCTTTCCATGGTATGTGTAGCAGAAACGTATACCATGTCCTATCTATTTTGAAATAGTCTGTTTTGAAATGGCTTTTCCCTGTGCTCCTGTAGCATATGCTACCAGTAAATGCTCAGATTTTCTGAAAGCTTTGGTTTTGTCCAAGTAGAAGTGTAAGTGCCTGTGAATGTCAGAGTGCAGTAGTCTCTCCCCTTTATTCTGTGGTTTAGGATAAAAAGTTGGCAGGTGAATAATTTGGTTTAGAGTCACACTGGATACCACCTTTGGCATAAAAGTAGGGTTAGTTCGTAAAGACACCCTGTCCTGGTGGAAAATGAGGAAAGGTTCCACTGCCATTAGTGCCTGTAATTCTGAAACTCTTCATGCTGATGTTATTGCCAGGAGCAGAGCAGTTTTCCCAAGAGATATATTTTAATTCTGCTGTGTTGGCTGACTCAAAAGGAGGTAAAGTTAGCTTCTCCAAAACAAAGTTGAGGTCCCAAGTTGGAGGTGCTCTACGGGGCGGTCTTATGTTTTTAGCCCCTCTGAGGTACTGTTTTAACAGAGGATTAGAGAAAATTGGTGGATCCGTGTTGTAATGAGCAGAGATGGCAGAAGCGTAGATCTTGATGGATGAGAAGGAGAGTCCTTTGTCCAGCATCTCAGTTAAGTATTGTAGTATCTTAGGAATGTTTGGGCCAAGGCTGTGAGCTTGGTTCCAGGCACAGAATCTCTTCCATTTATCCGAATAGGCTTCCCTGATACTAGGCCTTCTGGCCTCCAGAATGACATCCATCACAGCTTTGGAGAAAGGCATTGCTTGCTTGACTAAGGAATCTTCCAAGCAGCTAGGTTTAAGGTCTTTAGCTGGCTGTGTAGTATTTGTTTGTTGTGCTGAGTCAGCAGATGTGGGATTTGAGGCAAAATCCAGGGTGGTTCTTGTGCTAAGCTCCTTAAGATTGGGTACCAGTGCTGGCGTGCAATCAGGATCATCTTTGGCTCTTCCTGCTGGCTTTTATGAGTACCTTTGGCAGGAGAGTTAGTGGTGGGAAAGCATATACTTGTAGATTCTCCCAGCTGAATGAGAGGGCATCCACTTTCCATGCTTGTGGATGGTAACTCCTTGTGCAGAATTTTTGTAGCTGGCAGTTTATTGGGGATGCAAACAGATCTATGTCCGGGCTCCACCATTTCTGTGTTATCATTCTGAATATTTGTGGATTCAACTCCCATTCGTGGGGATCCATGATGTTTCTGCTTAAGTCGTCTGCCAGTGTTGTTTTCTCTCCTGGCAGGAATTGCACTTGCAGATGAACTTGAAGGTTTACAGTGGTCTTCCATAAGGTCATAGCTTGTCTGCATAGGGGGTAGGAGTGAGTGCCCCCTTGCTTGTTTATGTACCACACAACTGTGGTGTTCTGTCTTTAGTAGTAGTTGTCCTGGATGCAGCAAGTCCTTGAAAGCTATAAGCGCATTTTGTACAGCTAGCATCTCTTTTTGATTGATGTGAAGATGCCTTTGTTCTGCGGGCCACGTGCCCCATTATATTTGCCTGCCATGTGTGCTCCCCAGGCGTAATCAGATGCATCTGTTGTCAGTGTTTGCCTGGCTGTGGGTCGTGTAAAAGGCTGTCCCTTGTTGAGGTGACAAGCTTGAGCCCACCATTGAAACTCCTGTTGAAGGCAAGGGATTAGTGGTATAACTGTTTCCAAACTGACAGTGTTGAGACAATACAGTTGTGTACACTCACCATAAATGTAGATGTTAGGAGTGTCTTCACTGTTGCAGTCATGACTGTAGGGTTCTCCACTGCCGGCAGGCAGTCCTTGGTCGGCCAGAATCCCAAAGTCTGGGTCCGGCGTCGGCTGCTCAAACACGCTCCCTGACGTCAGAGCGCCAGGAGTACAAAGCTGACAGCCGACGCCATGTTCTCCAGTTTTTCTTGCCCCAGATGTGTCAGGTGTTCCAAAAATGAGTAAGATCCCATACCCTTTGCAAATGCACCTCAAAAGAAGGGTGAAGGGAACTACACAAAAGAAACAATAAGAGGGGACAGGATGGAGGGTAACCCAGACTGCAACAGTGAAGACACTCGAACATCTACATTTATGGTAAGTGTACACAACTGTACTATGTTCATCGTGTAGTTAATGATTGAGCTGGGATGCAAAGAGGTCTATGTGAGGACATCCCCAGACAGCTGTAATCATCCTGAATATTTCGGTGTCCAGCATCCATTCGTGTGGGTCTGACAGGTTTCTGCTCAGACTGTCAGGCAGTTTTGCTTCCCTGGTAGAAACTGAGCTTGAAGGTCCAGTTTGCAAGCTAGAGCCGTGTTCCATAGATTCATGGCTAGTCTGCAAAGGGGATAGGAATGAGATCCCCCTTGCTTGTTTACTGTGGTGTTGTCTGTCCCTATCAGTAGCTGTCCTGGTTGTAGAAGATTCCTGAGCCCAAAGAGCGTTCTGAACGGCTAACATTTCCTTTAAATTGATATGCAGGTGCTTCTGATCCTTTGTCCAAAGGCCCTGCAGACAGTTGCCCTGAAAATGGGCAACCCATGCATAATCTGAAGCGTCCGTGGTTAGTATCGGAGTGGCTGGAGGCAGACTGAAAAGCTTTCCTATGTTTAGAGTACATGCCTTGGACCACCAAAGGAATTCCTTTTGAAGACAAGGCAGGACGGTGATCTGTGTCTAAACTGTGGCAATGCTGAGACCATACACTTTTTAGGTACCACTGTATTTTCCTCATATGAAGTCTTGCATATGGTACGAGAAGGATGCAGGAGGCCATGTAACCCAAAGCCTGCAGGAATTTCCTTGCAGAAAGCAGAGTTAAAAGTTGCCAAGGTTTTGAAAGTTGAAGCCAGCTGTAATTGTTTTTCGGATGTCAGAAATGCCATCTGGGTTGTGTTTAGAAGAGCACCCAGAAAGGTTATCTGTTGTGAGGGTATCAAATTTGACTTTATGTTTACAGTGAATTCCCAGGAACTTGAGAAGATTTTGAACAAATTCTAGATGCTGGAGTAAGACATCCTTGCTGTCTGCCTGAATAAGACAGTCGTCCAGATACGGGTAAATTTGAATTCGCTTGAGTCTGCAATAAGCTACTACTGGAGCCAGGCATTTGGTGAAGACCCTGGGCGCAGCAGACCATCCAAAGGGCAGTGCAGAGAACTGAAAGTGCCTCGATCCGGCCTTGAACCCGAGGTATTTTCTGCATTCCTGCCTGATGGGAATGTGTAAATATGCCTCCTTTAAATCCAGAGTTACCATCCATGCTTTCTGGTCAGCATTGGAAGTAGCTGCTGTAGAGTAAGCATCTTGAATTTTGGTATTTCGAGAAAGGTGTTTAAGACTGACAGATCCAGAATGGGTCTCCATGAATTTTGCTTTCTGGGGACTAGAAAGAGCCTTGAGTAAAAACCTCGTCTCATCTCTGAAAGTGGAACCAGTTCTATGGCTTTCATAGCCAAGAGAGTTTCCACCTGGTTTACGGCCTCTAACCATTGATGGTTTGGAAGATCCGGCCATCTGCTTGGTCTTGGGTAGGGTATGAAAATGGAATTTGTAACCTCTTGAAACCACATCCAGAACCCACTTGTCTTGGGTTATACGAGTCCAATTTAGGTGAAAAAGAATGTTTTCCTCCGAGAGGGGGTTCCAGGCAAGAAGTTCCTGCAGCCCAGAGGGAGTCATTGAGCCTGTTTTCTATGAGCTTGCGACCTGTCCTCTCCTCCCCTAGGGGTGGAAGCAGTCCACTGTCTTGGTCTATAAGAGGCTTGCGTTTGAGGCCTTCCTCGGGAGCGTCTACCTACCCCTCTGAGGCCTGTCAATTGGGAAAGGACCAATTTTTTGTAGGCAAATTCCTACTAAATCTGGGAGGCTGTACTTGCAAGAAATCTTTAACCGTTTGCATGGATTTTGCCTTGTCATCCATCTTCTTTATCACCTCTTCAGCCTTAGGTCCAAACAAAACATTATGCTCAACAGGAGCATCCAATAACTTAGCTTTAACTTGATCTGGCAAGTTTTGTTCCTTTAACCAAGCATGCCTTCTAATGACTGTACCAGAGGCAGCAGCCCTACAAGAAGCCTCCAACGCATCAAATCCACAGTGTAAACCATGCTTCCCAACTTGTTCAGTGGCATGCATAAAATCCTGTAATTCCTTATCTGCACAGGCGGAAATGGTAGTTAGCTTTTGTTTCAAAACAGACAGAAGAAACTGCTGGTATTTCAGCATATGAAACTGACAGTTTAAAGCCCTAATAGATAAAGTAGCAGAAGTGTACACTTTTTTGCCCCATCTTTCTAAAGATTTGGAATCCTTCTCAGTGGGAATGGGTTTTTTTGCAGTAGCGGCCTTAACTCCCTTAGGACCCTGAGAAATGGTTTCAGGATCAGCAGTAGGATTCTTGTATAAAAACTGGTGGGAATCAGGAACCCTGTAATATGTCTGGCTTAACAGGAGCTGGAGGAAAAGAGTTAGGAGTTAAGTTAGCCTCTGAAAAAGCATCATCCACAATATCCAAAATAGGGGGGATAGCCAGGGGTCTATGTTGGGGAAGAAGAAAATCCCCAAGTCTTTTCTTAGATTCCGAGTACTCCTGTCCTTCCCAGTGAAAATGTTCCCTCATTTCATGTAAAGTTTCCCCAAAAGAGAAATCCTCAGGGGGAGAAGCTGAAGGAATGGATTCCTCAGCATCAGAATCCTCATAAGGAGGGAAAGAATATTCCTGGTCAGAAGAAGAAACTGAAGAAACAGAAGCCTGATCAGAAGAGTCATAATACACTTCCTGCCTTGGCCTTTTATCTGGAGGGGGAAGTGAACCCCTAATCATAGTAAGTAAGTCCTCCGCCATCTTAAGTAATTGTTTCTGAGACTTGGGTGCTGGATGAGAAGAGGCCTGGGCTGTAGTCTTTGATTTGGAAGGAGCCTTTGCCTTTATTAGAAGATGAGTAGGCCTGAAAACCCCTTCGGAAGCTGGTACCTGCACAGCGGCTCCAGACCCATCCGAAGGAGCATTGTCCGAAGGTCCTGCAACAGAAATATTCAAAGGCCTAGTTGGCACCTCGTGGGAGTCCGTTTTGGCCATCGGTTCCGAAATGGCCGACGACAGGGGCTGCAAAGGCGCCTCACTGACGACGGCCGAACCTGAAGCTGGCTCTGCTTGTACAATATCGTCCGATTTGGACCTCGGAGGCCTGTCTTTATCCTTGTGTCGTTTGTGAACTCAGGTAGCCGGAACCGAATCAGACGACATTTTGTAATTAAAACGCCTACCGAAGTAATGAAATGCAAAATTGTACCTTCGTTTAATTGTACGTTGATTGAATCTAGCACAAAACTGACAACTAGCTACGTCGTGGTCAGGGCCTTTCAGCAAGGAATACAGTAAGAATGAAAATCCTTGTGAGGTATTTGCTTCCCACAAGAAATACAATTATTAACTTTCTGACATCGGACTGGAGCAAGAAAAAAGTTTCCCCAACAGGGTACTTAACTGAGTAGGAGAAGAAAGTCTTCAGACTGAAGTCGATTAGAAAAAATTGTCAGGAGTCAGCCGACCGGCAAATGCGAACTGCTATCACCGCACAGCAAGAAAGACTGGACAACATGGCGTCGGCTGTCAGCTTTGTACTCCTTGCGCTCTGACGTTAGGGAGCATTGTCTGAGCAGCCGATGCCAGACCCAGACTTTGGGATTCTGGCCGACCGAGGACTGCCTGCCGGCAGGGGAGAACCCTACAGTCATGACTGCAACAGTGAAACACGATGATCATCATACATTCTTTAGGTACCATTGTAGTTTCCTCATATGCAGTCTGGCATATGGAATTAGTAGTATGCAGGATGCCATGTAACCCAAGGCCTGCAGAATTTTTCTTGCAGAGAGCTGGGTCTTTGTTGCCATCAACTGAAAGTATTGAGTCAGATGTCCTTGTTTGTCTGGCGTGAGACAAGCGATCTGGGCCGTTGTGTTCAAGCCGGCACCCAGGAATATAATCTCTTGTGAGGGCACTAGTTTTGATTTCTTTTCATTTATTGTGTACCCCAGGCAACTTAATTTTTTTTTACAAATGCCAGATGCTTTAGAAGAATGTCCTTGCTCTCTGCTTGAATCAGGCAGATGTCCAGGTACAGATAAATTTGAATTTCTTTCCGTCTGCAAAATGCAATTACTGGTGCCAGGCACTTTGTGAAGACCCTGGGCACAGTAGATAAGCCAAAGGGCAGTGCAGAGAATTGGCAGTGCATTGAACCAGCTATGAATCTGAGGTATCTTCTGCAGTTTTGTCTGATAGGGACATGCAGGTATAACTCTGAGGTCCAAAGTCACGAGCCAAGCTTTCTTGCCCAGCATGGGAAGAAGCTGCTGTAATGTCAACATTTTGAATTTCGGAACATCCAGGTAAGTGTTTAGAGATGAAAGATCCAGAATGGGCATCCAGGTTTTGTCCATTCTGGGTACCAGAAAGTCTAGAGTAAAATCCTTGTTCTTGCTCCTGTGATGGTACCCTTTGAATAGCTCTCATATCCATGAGTGCTGTAAATTGCTTTTGAGCCTCTGCCCATTGATTTGGTGGCAGATTTGGCATTCCTTTTAATCTTGGCAGTGTGAGAAAGTGGAACCTGTAACCTTGAAATACAATGTTGAGAACCCATTTGTCTTTGGTGATCATTTGCCAACTGTGGTAGAAGAGTGCCAGTTGTCCTCCCAAGGGGGGTGCCAAGAAGGATTTGTTTGGCAGCTGTAGTGGGAAGTTATTGGAGCTGCTTTTTATATGGTTGGGGCCAGACTTCCCCTTCTTTCTGATCTGATGCAACCCACTGTCGATGCCTGTAAGGACCATGTGTTTGACCTCTACCTCTTGGACGTCTGTATCTTCCCCTTCGAGGTCTGTCTGTAATTGGAAAGGACCAATTCTTAGTTGGCCAGTTTCTGCTAAATCTAGGAGGCTGAACCTGTAAGAAATCCTTCACCATTTGCATAGATTTTGCCTTATCCTCCATTTTCTTTAATACCTCTTCTGCCTTAACTCCAAATAACACATCCTGCTGCAAAGGTGCATCCAATGCTTTTGCTTTAGCATGATCTGGTAACGTATGTTCTTTTAACCAAGCATGTCTTCTAATGACAGAGCCTGTAACTGCTGCTCTGCAGGAGGCCGCGAGAATCAAAACCACATTGCAAAGTATGCTTTCCCACTTGTTCAGCTGCATGCAATAAATCCTGCATTTCTTTAAAATTAGGAGGATCTGACTCTGGAAGCATTTTTTGTTTTAACTGAGACAGTAAAAATTGCTGATATTTTAGCATGTGAAACTGGCAATTTAAGGCTCTCATTGCTAAAGTTGCAGACGTACATACTTTCTTTCCCCATCTGTCTAATGCTCTGGAATCTCCGTCAGAGGGAACTGGATTCTTGGCTGAGGCCTTAACTCCTTTGGGTCCCCGGGAAATAGTTTCAGGGTCAGCTACAGGGCTTTTATACAGACATTTATGTGAGTGTTACTCTGTAGTATCTGTCAGGTTTAACAGGGGCAGGAGGTAAGGAATCAGGATTTAAGCTGGATTCAGTATACACAATATCTAACACTGGCAGAATAGCAAGGGGTCTGTGCTGAGGTAATAAATGGAAGTCTTGGAGCCTTTTCTTGGATTCTGAGTAATCCTGGCCTTCCCAGTGGAAATGCTCCCTCACGGTATGTAGGGTTTCCCCAAAGGAGTAGTCCTCAGGCAGTGAGGCTGATGGAATTTCCTTAGCATCAGAATCCTCATAAGGGGGTAAAGAGTATCCTAGGTCTGAGGATGAATCAGAAGAGATGGACACCTGGTCGGATGAGTCCTAGTCTGCATCCTGTCTAGGCCTTTTATCAGGAGGGGGATGAGACCCCCTGATCAGAGTAATTAGGTCTTCGGCCATTTTGAGCATTTGTTTCTTGGGCATGGAGGCCTGTCCTGGAGAATGCTTATTTGTTTCTTTGACTTTAAAGGAGGCTTGGACTTAGCTGAGGGTTTAATGCTCAATTGAGTAGGTCTGAAGACACCCTCTGTAGCTGTGGGTTGCTCAGCTACTCCGGATCCCTCTGAAAGGTTAGTCTCAGTAGGCTGAAGAGCTTGTGCGTCCAAAGGCCCAGCCATCTCCACGTGGGAGTCAGAGGTGGGCTTGTGGTTCTACAGAAGCAGTAAGGGGCTGCGAAGGCGCCTCGCTGAAAACCGGAGAACCTGTGACTGTCCTAGAAGAGGCTTAATAGTCAGTTTTGGGCCTCGGATGCCTATCCTTGTCTTGCGCTTTTTGTGTATTCCGGTCAGAAGTTCCGACAGCATGGTATAATTGAATTTTCTACCAAAATAATGTCGGGCAAAATCAGACGTTTAATAGTGCGCTTATTAAACTTGGCACAAAACAGACAACCAGTAACGTCGTGGTCAGGGCCTAGGCATGGGATACAATAGGAATGGAAATCCTTATGAGGTATTTGCTTCCCACAAGAAATACAGTTATTAACTTTTACTGACATTGGTTTGAGGCAAGAAAAAGTTTCCCCAATGGGGAACTTAGCTGTGTAGAAGACTTCGGTTCTGGATTCGGAATGAAAATCTCAGGAGACGGCCGAACGGCACTTGCGAACTGCTTTTGCTTTGGGCACCGCGCGGCAAGAAAGACTGAAGAAAATGGCGTTGGCTGCATCTTGTATACCTTGTCGCACTGACATCAGGGAAGAAGCGACAGCAACCGACGCCGGACCAAGACTTTGGAACTCTGGCAGACTGCGTGACCGCTTGACGGGAGGATAACACAAGTGTAATGACTGCAGCAGTGTAACACGAACATCCTGGACTGCAACAGTGAATACACTAACATCTACATTTATGGTAAGTGTACACAACTGTACTATGTTCTTAGTGTTTCACTGTTGGTCATTACATTTGGGTAGAATCCCAAAGCTATGGTTGGGAGGCTGGAGCTAAACAGCATTAGGTGCGGCTATAAGGCCCTGCAGAACTGCAGTGGCAAAGCCTGCCCTGGACTTTGAGTAGAGAGACAAATGATAATGATTTGTAAAGGTGTGAACAGAACTCCAAGTAGCAGCCTCTAGAATGTCTTTGGTTGGTATTCCTCTGAGAAAGGCTGAAGTAGCTGCAGCTCTGGTGGAATGGGACAACGCCCTTGGGCACAGGTTTATCATGGTGTAAGCAGCAGAAACGGATGCAGTGGCTTATCCACTTTGAAATTGTCTGCTTTGAAATGGCCTTTCCTTCTGATCCTGCAGCATATGCCACTAGTTAATTGCTCAGTTTTTCTTAGAGCTTTAGTCCTGCTCAAGTAGAATCTTAGCTGTCTGTGCACGTCCAAGGAATGCAGAATTCTTTCCCCCTTGTTCGGATTTGGATAAAAGGTTGGCAGATGAATTGTTTCATTAAGAGCCACACTGGAAACCACAGACACCCTGTCTGGGTAAAATATGATAAAAGGCTCTACAGCCATGAGGGCTTGTAGCGCTCAAACTCTTCAAGTAATTGCAAAGCTGCTTTCCATAAGAACTTTATATCAGCGGTAGCAGCTGGTTCAAATGGGAGCAGGGTGAGCTTTTCCAACATAAAATTGGAGGTCCCATGCAAGTAATGGTGATCTTCTAGGAGGCGTTAGATTTTTGGCTCCTCTAAGATACTGCTTTAGTAAAGGATGAGAAAAGATTTGTGGCTCTGTACTGTAATGAGCCGAAATGGCAGAGGCATGGATTTTAATTGAAGAGAAAGATGGGCCTTTGTCAAGCATCTCAGTTACGTATTGTAATATCTGAGGAATATTTGGTTCTGCTGTATCTGTTCCTGGTGCTTGATTCCAAGCACAGAATCTCTTCCATTTGTTAGCATAAGATTTTCTAGTACTAGGCCTTCTGGCTTCAAGAATGACATCCATCACAGCTTTACTGAGAGGTGTTGTTTGTATAACTACATGATCAGCCATGCTGCCAGGTTCAGTGTTTGGAGTTGTGCAGGATCGGATTGCTTTGCTGGGACAGTAGTGGAGGTCTTTGAGTTAAGGTCCAAGCTGGGTATTGACAAGTTCCTTAGGATTGGGTACCAGTATTGGCGGGGCCAGTCCGGGGCAATTAGTATCATCTCTGGTTTCTCTTGTCTGACTTTTAGGAGGACCTTGGGAAGAAGAGGCAGAGGAGAAAAGGCGTAAACTGATTTTTCCAGATGAAGGATAGGGCATCCACTTTCCATGCTTGTCTGTGATAAGTCCTTGTGCAGAATCTTTTCAATTGATCATTTTGAGAAGAGGTAAATAGATCTGTCTGGGTGCCCCCATTTCTCTATTATCATGCTGAAGACTTGTGGATTTAGTTTCCACTCGTGAGGATCCATAAGGTTTCTGCTTAGTCTGCCAGAGTATTTTGCTTTCCCAGCAGGAATTGAGCTTGAAGATGTATTTGGTAGGTCAAAGCTGTGTCCCCACAGTGCCATGGCTAATCTGCAAAGGCGGGTAAGAGTGTGTGCTTATATACCACATGACCGTGTAGTCCATCTTTATCAGTAGTGGTCCTGGATGAAGCAAGTCCTTGAAGGCTGTTAGGGCATTTTGAACAGCTAGCTTTCTGGTTGACATGTAGATGCATTTGTTTTGGGGTCCATATGCCCTGAATGCATCTTCCTGCCATGTGGGCCCCCCTAGGCATAATCTGATGCATCTAAGGTTTGTCTGGCAGGGGGTAGAGCGACCGCCCGTCCCATGTTTTGGTGACGTGCCTTTGCCCACCATAGAAACTCCTGTTGTAGGTAGGGAATGAGAGGAATCATTGTTTCCAGATTGACAATGTTGACTCCATAAACTTTTTAGGTACCATTGAAGTTTGCTCATATGCAGTCTTGCATATGGAATCAATAGGATGCAGGATGCCATGAAGCCCAACGCCTGCAGAATTGGTCTTGCAGACAACTGGGTTTTTGTTACCAGTTTGAAGTAAGTAGTCAGTTGCCTTTGCTTGTCTGGCGTGAGGTAAGCCATCTGGGCAGTTGTATTCAAGCGTGTACCCAGGAATGTTCTTTTGAGAGGGTACCAGTTGTGATTTCTTTTAGTTTATTGTGTACCCTAGGCATGTTAGAAGCCTTTTCACAAACGACAGGTGTCGAAGAAGAATGTCCTTGTTCTCTGCTTGAATGAGACGGTCGTCCAAGTAAGGGTATATTTGTATACTTTGCCTGCAAAATGCAATTACTGGTGCCAGGCACTTTGTAAAGACCCTGGGCGCAGTAGATAAGCCAAAGGGCAGTGCAGAGAATTGGTAATGCATTAAGCCAGCCTTGAATCCGAGGTATCTTCGGCATGACTGTCTTATTGGGACATGCAAGTATGCCTCTTTTAGGTCTAATGTCACCAGCCAAGCATTCTTGCCCAGCATGGGCAGAAGCTGCTGCAAAGTCAGCATTTTGACTTTTGGAATGTCCAGGTATGTGTTCAAAATCGATAAATCCAGTATTGCCCGCCAGGCCTTGCCCTTTCTGGGTAGCAAGGACAGCCTTGAGTAAAAACAGTGTCCTTTTTCCTGTTCTGGTACTAGCTGAATGGCCCCCATATCCATGAGGGACGTAACCTGCTTCTGTGCCTCTGCCCATTGATTTTTGGGCAGATCTGGCCAACTATTTGCCATTGGCAGAGTGTGGAAATGGAATCTGTATCCCTGTGATACTATGTTTAGTACCCACTTGTCCTGGGTAACTGCCAATTTTGAGCAAAAAGTGCCTATTTTCCCCCTAAGGGTGCTGCCAAAAGGTAAGTGCTTGGTGTAGGCATAGGGAAGTCATTGGGACTGTTTTTTGTAGGCTTGTGCTTTATCTCCTCCAGATTTGGAGGTAGAAGCGCCCCATTGCGTTGACCTGTATGAATCTTGCACCTGGTATCTGGAATCCTTAGGGCATCTGGATTTGCCCCTTTGAGCTCTGACACAGGAAAGGACCAGTTTTTTGTAGGCCAGTGCCTACTGAATCTTGGTGGCTGCACTTGTAAGAAGTCTTTAACAGTTTGCATAGACTTAGCTTTATCTTCCATTTTCTTTAAAACCTCTTCTGCCTGAATACCAAATGGAAAATCATGCTGTAAAGGTGCATCTAGCAATTTAGCTTCAACGTGATCAGGTAAATTTTGTTCCTTTAACCAGGCATGCCTCCTAATCACAGATCCAGTAACTGCGGCCCTGCAGGAGGCCTCTAAGGAATCAAAACCACATTGCAAAGTATGCTTTCCAACTTGTTCAGCTGCATGCACTAATTCCTGCAATTCTTTATTTTCTGCACATTCTGAAATCAACATTTTCTGTTTCAGCAATCCAATAACATGTTGATATATGAAATTGACAGTTTAAGGCCCTGATTGCCAAGGTTGCAGATGTATAAACCTTTTTCCCCCATCTGTCCAGTGCCCTTGAATCTTTCAGAGGGGGTAGGATTGTTTGCTGTTGAGGCCTCAACTCCCTTTGGACCCTGTGAAATAGTTTCAGGATCAGCAGCAGGGTTTCCAAATAAAAATTTGAGTCAGGGACTGCTTACTGGGAGCCGGAGGTAAGGAGTCAGGGGTCAAGCTCGACTCCGAAAACACATCATCCACAATGTCTAAAACAGGAGGAATGGCTAAAGGTCTGTGCTGAGGGAGGAGGAGGAAATCCTGGAGCCTCTTTTTTGATTGAGAAATCTTGACTCTCCCAGTGAAAATGCTCCCTCAAAGTATGCAAGGTTTCTCCAAATGAATAATCCTCAGGAGGAGATGCAAATGGTATAGACTCCTCTGCATCAGAATCCTCATAGGGAGGTATAGATAATTCCTGATCAGAAGAGGAATCAGAAGAAACAGAAACCTGATCTGAAGATGGATAATCAGTGTCTTGCCTAAGCCTCTTATCTGGAGGGGGATGGGTACCCCTGATCAAGGTAATAAGGTCTTCAGCCATTTTGACAATCTGTTTTTTAGGCATAGAGGCCTGTGTACGTGGCTCATGCGTCGCTTTAGTTTTAGAAGTTGCTTTTGTCTTTGGTTTTGCAGATGTCGATTTGCTACACAAATGTTGAGGTCTGAATACACCCTCAGAAGCTGGTGCCTGATCAGCGGCTCCTGACCCATCGGAGGGAGATACATCCGTCGGTCCAATACCTTGAGTATCTTGCGGCATGTCTGACTCTAGTGCCAGTAGAGGCCTGCGACTCGAAGGTAGCAAGTATCAGGCTGTGAAAGCGCCTCAGTGAGTACCGGCGACTGGCTTAGAAGAAGCTTAGTCTGTTTTGGATCTCGACTGCCTTTCTGTCCTTTTCTTTGCGTTTTTTTGTGTACTCTGGTATTCAGATTGCTATCAGACGACATTTCTGGGTAATTAAATCTGTTTCCAAAATATTTTGAGGCAAAAATATAGACGCTTAATAGTGCATTGGTTAAATCTAGTACAAAACAGACAGCCAGGCACGTTGTAATCAGGGCCTAGGCAAGGAATACAGTATAAATGGAAATCCTTATGAGGTATTTGCTTCCCACAAGTAATACAATTATTAACTTTTTCTGACATCGGTAGGGAGCAAGAAAAAAAGTTTCCCCAACGGGGTGCTTAGCTTTAGTGAAGACTTTAGTTCTGAAACTCAAACTGGAATATTTTAGTAGTCTGCCAATTGGCACTTGTGAAATGCTTCTGCTTCGGGCATCGCGCGGCAAGAAAGACTAAAGAAAATGGCGTCTGCTGCATGTTGTATACCCCTGACAACCTGACGTCATGGAAGAGGAGACAGCAATCGACGCAGGACCCAAGACTTTGGAATTCAGGCTGACTGAGGGCAACCTGCTAGCAGATTACTCAAATGTAATGACTGCAACAGTGAAACACGAAGAACATGAAATTTCAGAATCCTGATAAGAATCAGAAGGAAATTCATTTCTAGGTCACAGAGGTAGAAGGCTGACTTCCCCTAATTCGAGTAATAAGGTCTTTAGCCACTCTTATTTTTTAGGCATACGGGCCTGACCATGCGGGTTTGGACGTTGGTTTTCTAGGCGTGAATCAAGTTTTAGGCCTCGAAGTAGAAGATGGCATTGGTTTGATATGCAAGCCAGTAGGCCTGAATACACCCTCAAAAGCCGGTGCCTGCACAGCGGCTTTGGACCCATCCAAGCTAGAGACATCCACAGGTTCCATAGTCGAAGAAGCATCTCGTGGCATACTGGACTCCGAATGGGTCTCAGAGGCCTGCGAATCGGAAGTAGCGGGTATCAGGGGCTTGCGAAAGCACCTCACTGAATACCAGCGAACTGGTGACTAGCTTAACAGAAGCGTCGTCAGCAGCTTTGGACCTATGCGGTCAGTCACTGTCTTTATCTTTACATTTTTTCAGAATGTCGATAGTCGGATGGCTTACCAAAGCCATTTCTGGATAATTAAACTTGAGTACAGAAATAGTTTGACGTGAAAATGAACAGACAAGTAGTTTGAGGATTGAAAAAGGCACAAAACCGACAGTGAGGGACGTCGTGGCCTGGGCCTAAACAAGGAATTCAGTACGAATGAAAATCTTTGAGGTACTTGCTTTCCACAAGTAATACAATTGTTAACTTTTATACTGACATCGGTTTACTGACATTGGTTTAGAGCAAGAAAAAGGATCCCCAATGGGGTACTTGGCTTTATTGAAGACTTCGGTGCTGAAAACTCAAACGAAAAATTTCAGAGGAGTAAGCCGACTGGCACTTGCAAACTGCTTCTGCTTCAGGCACTGCACGGCAAGAAAGACTGAAGTAATGGCGTTGGCTGCATGCTTTATACCCCTGACTACCTGACTTCATGGAAGAAGAGACCGCAACCAACGCAGGACCCAAGACTTTGATAATCAGGCTGGCTGAGGGATACCTGCAAGCAGATAACCCAAATGTAATGACTGCAACAGTGAAACATGAAGAACATCTCCCTGGTTTTGAAGTGGAGGTAGTCCACTGCTTAGATCTCTGCAATGCCTGAGGCTGCTGTCTGGGGGGGGGGGGGATCTGTTTCCACAGGGCCTAGGGTGGGCTGGTTTACTCAGAGCAGGAAAGGACCAGTGCTTGGAAGGACAATGTCTGCTGAACCTAGGTGGCTGAACTTGTAAGAAATCCTTAACTGTATACATAGATATTGCTTTTTCTTCCATCCTTTTTTTAAGACCTCTTCTGCCTTAGTGCCAAATAAGTTATCTTTGTGCAAGAGGGCATTCAACAACTTAGATCTGACATGGTCTGGCAGGAGTTGTTCCTTAAGCCAGGCATGTCTTATGACAGATCCAGTGACTGCTGCCCTGGAAAACGCTTCTAGGGCATCAAAACCACAGTGCAAAGTGTGTATTTACTTACCTTGCAGAATGCATTAAGTCTTGTAAATCTTTAGATTCTATTCAAGAAAGGAAAACTTTTTTGTTTAGGGAGTTTCAAGGTATGTTGCTGAAATGTCAGCATATGGAACTGACAATTTAGTGCCCTGATAGCAAGAGTAGCTGAGGTGTATACTTTTTTACCCCATCTGTCCAATGCTCGTGAATCCCTGTCTGAGGGGATGGGATTCTTAGCAGAGGTTGCTTTAATCCCTTTTGGCCCTTGAGAAATGATCTCAGTGTGAGCTGTAGGATTTTTAAAAAGATATTTGAGAGAGTCAGGGACTCTACAGTACCAGTCTGATTTTCTGGGAGTAGGAGGTAGGGTGTCAGGAGTCAAGCGGACTCGAGGAAAACATCCACATCATCAAGGACTGGGGGATGGCCAGGGGTCTGTGTTGCAGAAGATCTAGGAATTCCCTGAGTTTCTTTTGCGGGAGAAAACACAGGAATTACAGGGTCCTGTGCCAAATGCCTCCAGGAATACAAACTCATCCGGGTTGGGTTGTTAGGCTTCTGGGTAGATCACCCATGTTGCCACAGAATCTCCAGGTCTACAAAGGAGACATCCTCTGGCGGTGATCGGGGAAACCCACCCCTTCCTTCAACTGGATATCATCTGTGAGGAACTTGGATGGGGAGTGTGTCTTACACTTGCGCCTCTGAGAGGGTTCCTCAGGGGGAAATTCCAGAGAGGACTCAGAAGCCTAGGGGAGTTCCCATGTGGGAACCTTCCGGGGCGAAGTGGCAACAGGCTGTCCCTGAGGGGGCAGGACGCCAGACTCCAGTCCAGAAAAAGAGGGAGCCAGGACGAGCTCTGAGGAAGAAAGTGTCAGAGGTCTTGAAAGAGCCAAGAGAACCCTCTCCACCACCTCAAAGGCAGAATGGCCAAGGCTGGATCTGCCATTCCCTGCGCTGCGGGGGAAACCAGAGTACAGACTCCAAGAAGTGATGACCACAAAATCCTTTAAGTAGATGCCATCCCCTCAGATCTGATGCAGAGGCTTCAGCTCTGACAGTCGGTTGGCTCCGAAAACTTCAGAGCCGAACTCAGGACAATGGTCGGAGTCAAGGTACCATCGGCTCTGACTGCTCGGCACCGGAGAACCTTGGACCTAATGACTCCAAAACTGGAAGTCGGACTGGAGAAGGAGCAATAGGCAGAAAGGTGGACTTAATGCCGTGGTTCCAGAGGGGGACGGAGCAGGCAAGACTCCCAAATATTTT